>NW_011889038.1:86953-104647 GCF_000151845.1 Pteropus vampyrus | reverse complement strand
GCCAGGCCTCTCTGTACCCCCCAAACCAGGGACCTGGTTCTGATTCCCCTGTGCCCCCATCCAGAGACCCCTCTGTCCCTCTGCAGTGTTGGCCACTGTGAGAGGGTTGGGGGTCTGGGCTGAGCAGGTGGGGGTGAGCCTCATTGGCTTCGACCACCCCAAGTGTCCCCGATGAGGACAAACACGCCAGCCCCCAGCCGGCCAGGCCAGCGTCTCCTCTGCTTGTTTTAATTTTAAGACCAGGTGGGAGAGGGGGGCCAGGCCCCAGGACTCCTGACCTGCCAAACCAGTTCCTTCTGATGGACAGTAAGTCACAGGCTTCGACTGAAAATGAACTTACTCGCTGCCCTGCTCTGTCCCCGGTCACCGAGGACAAAACCACTTGGCCCTCAGCCTGGGCAGAAACAGGTGCCACCGAGCTCATTCCACACGCTCATTCCACACGAGTCTCTGTAAGATCTTCTGCCCTCAGGGGCGGAACTAACACCAATAAACGCAAACATGCATCGAGCTGCCACGCCCGTTTTAGGCACTTGGCACAAATTAAGTCATTTGATTTTCCTCATCGCCCTAGGCATTGTCTGTGTTTCACAGATGGGGAAACCAAGGCTCGGAGTGGCTCGCGCCTCTGGTTGGCAACTCGAGGTCACAGTGCCGGCGGCTATCTACCGCACCCCGACGTTATTCCGTCTGAGCCCCAGGAAAACCTGCTGCTTATGACGCCCGTGTGGGAGGCGAGAAAACGGGACCTCGAGAAGTGACTTGGGGAGCGTCCTCTGCCCGGTTTCCAGCCTTCCAGGGACACAGACGCCTGGGCAGTGGCACCTCCGGCCGCCAGGAGCTCAGGAGCTCTGGAGCCTGCACACAAAGCTCACTGGGGATGGGCAGCATGCTCGCCTGCACTGAGCGCCACTCACAAGGGCATCTTTGAGGCCGCCCCTGTGCCCATAGAGCCGGGCCCAGAAGGGGGCCCCCCATAAAGCTACCTCAGGAGGCCCAGGACCTCTAGATGCACTTGGCACATCTTCATTGAGCATCAGTTTTAATCAAAGGGTTGAGGAAAAAGTTAAGTCATTTATCTGAAAACGAACGGAAGGTATCACTTTTATACACCTGTGCTAATCCACACAGAGCTGAAGGGCGGTCACTGGCAGTCTCTGAATGTCTCCCCCGGAAGGCGGACCTCAGCGCCCTGCGAGGTGGCACAGCCCGGGGCGGGGGAGGCTCGGACGGTGCAGCTGCAGCATGGCTGGCTTCAGGTCCTGGCTCTCCACTCACTGGCCCTGTGACCTCGGAAAGTCACCTAAACCTCCCTGCCTCAGTTTCTTCATCTGTAAAAGGGGGCAGTAGCAGCCTCTGCCTCATGAGGCCGGTGCGAGGGAGGACTGAGGGTATCAAGTGTGCAGTGCGGGCTCGACGGTCACGAGTCACGGTGACGATTCTGTGGAAAGATGGCCATGAGGGTCACGCTATGGGTCAGGAGGCTAAGTCCCCCTCAGTGGAAGTGACCTGCTCAAACACTCGGTCTCCGACTGCCTCGCCTCTTTCTCAGCCGCCTGCTGCCTCAGTATCCCCGGCAGTGAAGGAGGGTACAATCCGGCAATGGCATGGATTTTTAGATGTGGTACAAGGTACGCACATCCGGGACCTCCAGGGTGGCCTGAGCTCTTGCTGTCCTTTGTTTAAAAGAAGTCGCCATGGATGGAGACCCTGTGACCGGGGGGCGTGCCCTTGGCCTGGAACGCGCCTGTTAGGGAGAGGCCACGCGTCCACATAAGTCTTCAGACCTTAAGATCGCACCTGAATGACTCAAAGACAGCATCCAAGTACACTGCTACCAGCCCCACCTGTTAGTTACTCCATAGGCATTTCCACCCCCACCCAACCTGTGAGTTCCCTCCAGCCACCTCCAGCCCCCGCCTCCAAGGGACCTCATTGTGCCACACTCTTCCCTGCCAACCTCCTATCCATCTTCCAGCTCTATGGCTGCCTCCTTCAGGAAGTTCTTGACCACTCACAAGTCCCTGGCTTCCCTCTACCACACAGAGACCAGACTCTGGGTCCCCTGTGGGCAGGGGCTGGGGAGGTGGCTGTCCTCAAGGACTAGCTGGGCTCCTGCCAGTGACCTGTGTCCCCCTTCACCTCCCTACCCGCCGGCCCCGCTGTTGGGTTGAGGAACGGTTTGTCACTGCATTGAAGGAGAAACTCACAAACAAGATCCTACAACTGCCAACACAGAGCCAAGGATGTTTACTGTTGAGTCTTAAATTGTAAGTTCGCACCTGGACAAATGTCGACACTACATTCTACAACACTGTCTGGAATCGACACAGACTCTGACACAAAACAAAGTTGGTGGCCATGTCCCCAGCCCGCCATGTCCCCAGACGCCAAACAAGGGCTGGCAGGAATTCCTCCTCGTAGAGGATTCCGCGTTCCTTCTCCGTGGCCTGAGCGGCCACCCTGCCTACACCTCCCACAGCAGGGGACAACTCCCAAGCCAGCAAAGCGGCAGTGGCTCCAAGGAATTCTCACGATGGCTCCCTGCCAGGGTTGAGAAAAGCGAAACCAAGGCCTCTCCCCTAACTGGCGATTGTGGAGGCTGATTACCGCGCCATTGAAGTTTTTGGCCTAGTAAGTCTTGGGGGGTCCATCGCCTGTGTTGACCCGGTCAGCACCCCCGCGGAGCCCCTGCCTTCCAACCCGCGCAGCACCTGCTCTGACGACGCCTCCCACCTCCCGGGTTCGGGGACAGGGACCTGATGAGTCTGTGCGGCATGTCAACCGGCTGATGGGAGACCCCGAATTAGGGGAGGAAAAACGGGGCGGGGGGCGAAAGTTTGGGTTGAGACAGCCCAGCCGGACCGGACCCAAACACGAAAACCCCTGGGGAGAAGTGAGGGAGCAGGCAGGGGGAGGGGTGGGAGAGGAAGGGGAGGAGAGGCGCGAACGATGGGGGAGGGGAGCGCACTCTGGGACAACCAGGGGCCGGGAGCGGGGACCTGGGTGGGCGCTGGTCTCTGCACCGCGTCACCTGGCGCCGCGCCCCGCCTCGGCGCACCTGAGCAATGGGCCGGGTCCGGCCCGGTCTCTGGACCCGGGTGGGCGCTGGTCTCTGCACCGCGTCACCTGGCGCCGCGCCCCGCCTCGGCGTGCGCACCTGAGCAATGGGCCCGGTCCGGCTCGGGCTACACCCTCGGAACCCGCGCGGCGTCCCTGCCGGGCACAGGTGGGCTTTCTCCCGCGGACGCCAGGACTTACCTGCCGGCGCCTCACCTGGGCTCAGCTCCGAGTCCACTCACCTGGCCCCGCCCCGGACGTAGCTCCCGCGCAGGCCCCGCCCCTCGCTCCGCCCCCGACCGGCCGTCGCTACGTATTTCCCTGGAGCCCCGACCGCTCCGGGGTCCCGCTAAGTCTCCGCGGGGGCCGGGGCGGGGCCGGGACAGGTGGCTCCGCCTTGTGGGCGGGGATGGAGTTGGAGTATGAGAGCTCAGACGCCCCTCGCACTTTGCACCCGAGGCACCCTGAGTCCTGCTGTCTGCCTTCGGGACAGCACCCACGCCTGGGGCGGGCACTTTCCTGTGATCCATTTCTCCATTTTAAGAATGTGCAAAGTGAGGCGGGAGGGGGCGAGATCTGCGAGAAAATATTGAGAGGAAATATTCATTCGACAAATGCCCCAAAGCATCCTCTGGGCCAGATGCTGACTTCGCAGGCACAGAATCCCACAGTGGCAGGGGCTGGGCAATCCCACAGGTGGCCGTGACCCAGGCTGAGGAGCAGGGAGGACTTCCTGGAGGAGGGGGTATGTGACCAATCGTTGGGCCCCTAAGGGTCACTCAGGGCTGAGCGTTGCGTGTCTGCACCTAGCACAGTTACTGTCCCCGCCCCGAGGCAGGGGTCAGACAATCAGGGAGGCCCAGGCTGGAGTGCAGATACCCCTGGAGGTGACTGGTCCCCCAGGCAGGAGGATGGCTGGTCCTTCGATACCATCGCGTCCCAGCTCTGGGAGCAGCTCAGTGAGCTGGAGCTGTAGGGATGGGTTTGTATCAGGCCGGGCGCTGAATGCCAGCTGCCTCCCCGCTCCTCCCCGATGTCCGAAGGTCCGCGCCCGGGGCTGGGGGTCTGCACCTCCTCTCATCGGCACTCACGCCTGCTTTCAATACGCCTATACCCCGCTCCCCAGTTACATCTCCTGACTCCAGGCCCCTGCCTCTAACTGCTCCCCGACATCTCCACGTAGAGACCTTAGCAGGCAGCTCCAGCTCCCCTGACCACATGGGGCTCCTCTCCTGGGCTCCCCACCCCATTCCCCACTGGCCCCATCCAAACTGTTGGGTCATCTTGGTTTCCCTGGTTCTCCCACACCCCTGTGGCTCTTCCTTCAAAATGTGTCACAATGCCACCACGTCTCTCCACCCACGTTGACCCTAGTGGTCCAGGCCACCAGCATCTTTCACGTGGCTTTGTGTCCTCTAATGGGTCTCCTAGTTTCTGCCCTCACCCCCTTCAATCTGTGTCACCATGGCAGCCAAGGGGATCCTTTCCCAATGCTTCCTCTCCCAGGTGCTCTTCTGGGGTTGAGGAAGGGGGCACCAGCAATGCCACAATCCCAGGCTGCCTTGGATGGAAGGTGGCATGGCCGCTGGCAGCCCCGGGATCATGTGCGGTGGGCTCTGTGGGCCCCAGAGGCCAGTCATTCACTTACAGTAGCCGGTCAGGTGAGTCGACCCCTCTAGAGGCGGGGTCTGATTGCAGAGGCCAGTTTCACAATGTCACCCTCTGCCACAGCGATTGGTTCAGGTTCTGGAAGAAACGTAGGCCATCGTCGAGCCACAGTGAGCGCGCCGTGCTGGACTTCGCCTGGAAGTTTGGGGAAGAATTCTTGCTCTTAGATGGGGAAGCCTGGTGCACAAGGGACACCGGGCAGCCATCCTGTGACCACAAGGAGACCTAGGCTTAGGAAGAAGCAGAGGTGGCAGGGAACTGGGTCCTTGGTGACATTTCAGAGCCCCTGGACTTTCTTATTAGATGTACCAATAAATCCTCTTCTCGTTTAATCCAGTGTGAGCTTTCTATTTCTTACAAATAAAAGGATCACCTGAGAAAACATCCTTTTAACCAAATGGAAAAGAGTTTCTCTCCTGACGTACTAACAGAAGAAAACGCAGAGAAGGCCTGATCGTTTGAGCATGAGACGCATCCCGGGGAGGGGAAGGGAGTCAGACAGACCAAAACTTTTATCTTCTCCAAAGACGGTCAGCCTCACGCTGGTTTTGCCAGTGATAACCATGAAACAACTGGATTCGGGTTAGTGCACTCAACGTTAGTTGCCACCATTCCATGGAAGGCCAGAGCCACGAGGCCGTTGGCTCACTGCAGTATCCCCGGTTCCCGGCTCTGCGCCCAGCAGATTGTAGGCACTGTCCCAATCCATATGAATGAATGCGAGAGTGAATGAATGAATGACCCGCATTGCATTCCATCATCACCGAGCAGCTGCCTGTGTTCTGTCTGTGCAGAGAATCCCTGACCAGCCTGGGCTGCGGGCACACGGCCACCTGCAGACTATTACTTAGTGCTTCCTCGCTCCCGAAGAACTGGGCGTGGCGAGCAAGCGCAGGACTGCGGCGCTAACTTCGAACACGCGTGTGAATCCGAGCCTCTCGCCTTCGATGGTTTGTGTCGAGCGTTTGCCGCCAGGCCATCTTCTCCTTTTGTGAAATACAAACATCTTTTTATTTAGTATTATTGTTATCTGTGTAAGATCAGTCTCTCGAGAAAGAGGGACTTTTGGCAGATTTTCTGTTTTAAAAAGCACTTTGGACCGAAGTAAGAGGAAACCAACCCCACCTGCTCCCCCCTCCGCCCCCTGCCCCCGCCTCCGCCCTCCCGTTGGTCTCTGGCTGGCAGTGTAATTTCGTGGTATTGACAGATGCTGGGGAGAATGCCACCCTCCTCGCCTCTGTGTTCTGTGCGAATCGCATACGAATTCCACAACCATAGTTTAGTGGCATTTCAATGCGTACAGTAAAGCAAAAATACAGAACGATTGTAGGGAAAAGCACGCAGCGCGCTCTGCCATTCCTAAGAGAAGAAAAACGAAACAGAAAGAAGCGGCCAGAGCCGGGCAGGCTCCCTTTCTCGCTTTCCCCCAAAGCGCGTCTCATCAGTAACCCACCGGTTCGTCATTTCCTTTGTCGCTGTGACAAGTCCTCCTTGCGTTTCAAATGCTTTGCAATAGGAGAGAGACAATAATCGTGCGAAATGAAGGAATTACTTCTGAGTGGTATTACTCCCGGGTTTATTAAGTTCGCTCTTATGAATGTTTATGAAGACGGAGAGTCGGTGCTCCCTAAGCAGCATATGCCACATTAATGAGCGCTGGGAATGCAGAGCCTGCGGGAAGGGTCCAGATGCCCGGTCTCAGGTCTTAGGCTTCTCATTTGTTTTCTCCCAAATGAACTCTGCCCGCCGTTTGAGCCAAGACGTGATTGAAACCCAGATTTCCCTGCTGAGTGTGAGTGTGACAGCCGGCTTGCGCCAAGAGACGTCCAGGAGATCATGTCCCAGCCCTCCCCCACGGGCCGGGACCTGAGGTGGCACCCTGCGAGGTGGGCACCTGGCCAGGAACCCCAGCCACGCTTCCTCCTATCAGGGGCCCGGCCGTGTGGAGAGCAAACCGAATCCAACCCCCGTGCCTATGCATGGTGCTTCCTGGGGCTGTCTGGACCTAATTCTTGAAACCCTTTTGATTTGCACCCGAGCAGACGACACTCTTGAGGCCCCATTTGACATCAGGGTGGGACGCTGGTTCTGTACTCTGGCCCCTCGCACCTTTCAAATGCCTTTCTTACCAGTGTCTGGGCCCCAGGTAGTCAGGTAATGGGCTTACTCAGCCTCCTTTGCAACCGGGGCCCAGACAGTGCCTCAGGCTCCACCGTTGTGACAAATGCCCGAAGAGAGGAGGTGGCCCTGGAATTTATTATGCTGGACAGGGGCGGCTGCGTGATGTGTAATTTGGGAGCAGAGGTTGGGGGGTGCGGTGTGCAGGCTGCAGTGGCTACAAGGTCAAGGGCCTGGGATGCACCTGGTATTGGTGCTGGTGGCAGTCGTGGGTTTGGTCCAGTGCCCCTGGAGCATCTCCGTGGTGGGAGCACCCATGTGCGAAGGAAGTTTGTTTTCCCATCAGGCCTGTCTGGTGGCGTGGGCCGAGGCATTGTTCCTGGCAGGTAAGTCTCTGGCTTGGCTCTGCCACCTCCTGACAACTGAGTTCCAAGCCTCCTTTAATAAACTCCTCTGTGTGATCAGCCAGAATCTTCCATGGCTTTCAGATGACAGCCCTGCCTGATCCCGCACCCTCTTTTCTATGCCACCCTGTCGCTCCTCCCCTGCCAAACCCAGGCTGACATAAATCCCCAAAGCAAAAAAACGGAATGTCAGCATGAGAAATTCTTCTGATGATGATGTCAGATGATAGTTTACATTTTTATAGCGTTTAACAGCCTGGTAAAGCAGTTCTGAGCAAACACATCATTCAGTGAGACTTCCTGGGGGTGAAGCCATCAGTTCATCTTAAGCCATTATCACCTTCAGGTCAAAACTCATTAAGTACCTGTCTGGCCAATACACTGTCATCTGGGCAGAGCTATTTACCTGGAGTATACAGTCCTACAGCTGGCCCTGCTGTGTGTCCATAGCGCACAGACAAGCAGAGAAATATCAGAATTTTATATCTGGAAAGATCCTTCCTACAGATGGGGAAACTGAGCATGGGGTGACTCGCCTAATATCACAAAGCAAGGTAGTGACCAATTCAGGATGTGAACCCAGAGGCCTGGCTGTGCCTGTCAGGATGCAACCCGCATAAACACGCAAAACGCGATTCCACTAGAGTATTCGGGGGAGGAGTGTGTTAGTCAGGTCAAGCCAGGTTTTGCTCCGGTAACAAACAGCCCCCAGTCTCAGGGGCTTACACTGCCTGAGGTCTCCTCTCATTCATGCTGTATGTCCACAGACCCCCGACGCCCCACTAGTTGGAGCAGACCCATCAGGAATACTGCTGGTCGCCCTGGAGGGTCTCCCCCTG
This sequence comes from Pteropus vampyrus, assembly GCF_000151845.1. NCBI lineage: Eukaryota > Metazoa > Chordata > Mammalia > Chiroptera > Pteropodidae > Pteropus > Pteropus vampyrus. Next base: position 96,558 of record NW_011889038.1, on the reverse strand, counting down.
GGCATGAAGCATTCCAGCTCCAAAGGGCCCCAAGTCCCTTCTGCTCAGAGCTCACTGGCCAAAGGAGGGCACAGTGCCCACCAGCCAGCCACAAGGGGACCGGGAAGTGCGGGCCTTCCATGTGCTCGAGGCAGGGAGCAGAGGGCCTCACGATTTAGGGGCTTTGGTCTGTGCCACCACATCCCTGGCAGAGACTGCTCTGCCCAGCGGCCTCCCCCTTCTCCCAGAATTCCTGAGGTTACTGCCCACTTCACTGCTGAACACTTCCGGAGCTCGGGGCCACGGTTCCCACACTGGGATGCTAGGAGGACCCCACGACAGGCACTCCACAAACCCCACGGGGAGTGCTGCGGAGCCGTCGTGAATTTGGCTATGCCGGGTTCCTCATCTAAGTGGAATCACAATCTGTCCTTTTGTGTCTGGCCTATTTCACTGAGCAGAACATCCTCAAGGTTCATCATGCTGTCGTGTCAGAATTTCCTTCCCTGTTTAGGCTGAATCATATTCCGTTGCATGTACAGACCACGTTTTGCTTACCCATTCACCTGTTGATTGACACCTGGGTTGCTTCCACCTTTTGGCTCTTATGAACAGAGCTGCTATGAACTTGAGTGTGCACATATCTCTTCGAGTCTCTGCTTTCATGTCTTTTGGGGTGTATACCCAGAGGTCTTTTTTAAACTATAGGCTATTACTTTCATGGTCAAATGGAAAATCACGAATAAGTCAAACCTTAGAGGACACCCCCTTCCTAGCCTTTCTCTCTTATATGGAGCCTTCCCTTCCTTCTGGGGTTGGGGCTTCCTCTGCTGTGGGCAGCTCCTTCACCCGGCGGGAACCCTCGTCCCTCCCCGCCACCCCATAAAGAGCACATGGTCTCCTTCTTTCTGTGGTTCCTGAGCCACGGCCCGCCCAGTGGCACCTTCCAGAAGGCCGGAGTAGGTCCTTTTAGAGCCTGACAGCAGAAGGAGCAAAGTAGGTCCCCCAGGGGACATCCCGGGGCCCAAGGGTATCCCCCTGGGGCCTCCTGCCAGTGGGCGACTGTCACAGAGTGCACACACGCACCCCTAAATGGATGCTAACTCTCAGAAAAGGTGCAGTCAAGGGTGCTCACAAGGCTAGTTTTTCTCAACGTCACCTCTCCGGCAGACCCTGTCACAGTGGGGTCCTGCCCCCATGGCGACCCCCTGGCTTTCGGAATGGGCCCGTCACTCACGTGTGATGGAGTGAATTGTGTCCCCTCAAATGCCTGTGTTGAAGCCCTAATCCCCAGCGTGACTGTATTTGGAGATAGGGTCTCTAAGGAACTACGGTTAAATGAGGTCCCAGGGGTGGGGCCCGGACCCCCAGGATTAGTGTCCTGTGAGACGTGAGGGGGGGCTCTCTGTCCACTACATAAGGACACGTGAGAAGATGGCACCTGCGCACCACGAAGAGGGCTCTCACCAGAACCCGCCACACTGGCACGCCGGCCTTGGGCTCCCAGCCTCCAGGACTGTGTGATGCAAACTTGTGTGAGTCCCCTGAGCTGCAGTGTCACAGCCCTGAGCAGACCACGGGCTACAGAAAACCAGGCAGCGCTTCAGACCACCTGCGGTCAGATGACGTTACAGGAGGGCCTCCTGGGGGGACGGGAGGCGGCAAGAAGATTCGTGACTCTTGTGCAGGACACACGCGGGGGTGGGGCAGGGAGGCTGCGTTCCCAGGGCCGAGCACGTGTGTGTGCCAGAACCTGTGTGTGTGTGTCTGAGGGGTGAGGCCGAGTAGCCCAGATCTTTGCAAATGCACCAATGCCACCACGGGGACAAGCCGGTGAGCCTTCCAACCGCAAGGGTCAGGAACTGGAGTCCGGAGCTGGCGGGTACAACCTGTCTGGGGGTCACGCAGCTGCAGGGGTGGGAAGAGCAGGTGTCACCGCCCCCTCGCCAGCAGTTTGGTAGTGGGGCATCCGGCAAGTCCTGCCTCCTTTCCAGGCTCCAGTGCTCATGCTGGGGAGGAGGCAGGGGCCGGACCCCCATGCACAGGGCCAATGATCTGAACCCAGCCCCCACCCCTTAGGGTCCCCGCGGTGTCTGAGAGGCTGTTGGGTTTTCCGCCGTCTCCCTTTGGGATCCCCCGCCCTCTGTCAGGATGGGACAGAGAAACTAAATAACAGGAAGCCGTCCCCCCAGGAGTGGGGAAGGGAGGCCCCAGGGAGGCCAGGCATCTCAGGCTGAGGGCGGGGCATGAAGTGAGCCCAGGAGCGGGTAGGCAAGTTTTATTCCACATTCCACCCTCTCCCTGTCCACGGTCACCCCGGCAGTGAGAGCAGGCTGCTCGGGGGTCTGGGACAGTCACCTGCAGGTCATGCTGTGGCCTGAGGCACATGGGGAGGGGGACGGGTGGGTCTGCTACCCACCCCCGTTGCTGTGGGGGTCATTCTGGGGGCCTGGCTGTGCCACCAGAGTCACAGTCTCTATGGGTGTGGATGTGGGCGAGCGCCGGTGGCCGCCCCACGCACATGAGGTTGACCGGTGCGCCTGGCCATCTGCGCGAGGCAGGCGGAGCCGTCGATGCAGGCGCCCCAGAATGGAGTGGTGCTGAGGCCGGGGCGTCCATGGTTTTTCCAACGGAGAGAGCAACGCCCAAGTGGCCAGGGCTGACCCGGGACTGGACTGGGCAGCGTAAAAAACTCACACGCGCGCACCACGCAGGCGCACTCGCGGGCTCGGCGAGAACGCGGGGCCCTCACACGATGCTCTGCCGGCCCCCGGGCCCCTCAAACTGCGAGGCGCCGGAGCCGCCGCGTCGGCCGAAGTCAATGAAGATGCCCTCGGAGTCCGAGTCCGCGGACTCCAGGATGTGGTCCACCAGGTTCTCGGGGCTGGAGGACGGCGGGGAGCCGTGGGCCAGGCCCGGGCCGGGCTCGGAGGGCTGCGTGGGGGGGTACAGTCTGCTGGGGCAGGGCCCCGACTGGGGGCCCGGGGAGGGTCCGAAGTCCCCCGTGGGGCCCTGGCCAGGCCCGTCGGGGCAGGACGTCATCTCGGAGACCGAGTGCCGGCGGACGCCGGTGGCGCCGGTGGCCGAGCCCTCGGCCTCGTGCTCCGCCACGGGGTTCAGCAGCGGCGTGTTGTAGCTCTTGGAGCGCACCACCGGGTTCTTGGCCAGGACGTCCCCCGAGCGGGAGCGGCGCAGCAGGTGCTGCTCTGCAGGGGACAGGCAGGGGACAGACAGGCGTCAGGCGCCGGAGGCCGGGACGCGCATGCGCACGGGGCGCACGCTGGGCAAACCTAGCTAGCTGGTGTGGCAGGCCCTTCCTTCCGCCAGATGCCAGGCGGCCCCTTCTGGGGGCGCGGGCCGTGCACCCCGCCCTGCACGCGGCGCAGCTACAGGGGAGGCCGGCAGTGCGCACCAGGGCCGGCCCCTCCACGCTCCTGCCCGGCGGCCTGGCCACTGCAGCTGCGGGGAGGGATGCTGCTCCCCCTCCCCCACGCTGACACTAGGCTGACACTAGGCTCGTCTGTCTCCTTGGCTCCTTGGTCCCCGCCTCTCAGCTTGGACGGGGGCTGGGGCGGGGGGACCGAAGCCAACCGCCCAGGTTCAAATGTACACCTTGCCAGTGACCTGTGCATGTGCCTCAGTTCCCTCACCTGGGGAAAGTCAACAAATCTTAGCACTTGCTGTGTGCCGGCACTTTCTTGGGCAGACACAGCCGGTCCTCAGAGCTGGAGTCCTCGTGCGGGAGGGACGACAAACCCACACGGGCGGGCCACAGGTCGGGTAGCGGGAAGTGCGACGGGGCAGAGAACAAGGGGCCCTTCCAGGTGCGGCTGGGGCTGAGGTTTTATTCTGAGTGTGGGGGGACTCGAGCCCCTGGCGGCGGGAGAGGATGAGGATGGTGTGGCCTAGGCTGTCTAGGGACAAGTTTCAGGCTCCCACTCAGGATCATGCAATTCCACAGTGACCACCAGGTGGCAGGGCTGAGCACGGTGAGCAGCTCAGGGCTTTCTGGGGAGGTAAGAGGCTCCCTCCTGGGTCTGGGGGTCCCAGGGCCACACCGAGCCCGGCATCAAAGTCCTCCAACTGCCAGGGACCCACCTACGCTGAGACGTACCTGGTAGGCAGATTTTAAACCAGCAGGTGGGTGAGCACCCTGGGTGAGGGGTCCACTCTGTCCGGGGTGCTCTTCCTACACCTCTTCCCAGGCCTGGCTCCTCCTGGTCTTTCGGCTTGGCAGTCACCTCCCAGTATGGCCTTCTCTGAGCTCCCCGCCCACGGCCCTGGTGTCAGCTGGGCACAGGCCACCTTGGGGGACTTATCTGGGGACTGTGCACTCGTTGGTCGCCTCCTCTGGTGGACGAGAGCCTATGTGGGTGGGCCTTGGTCTCTACTGACCCCGGGACCAAGGACAGGCATGGGTGCACGGTAGGTGCTTGGTTTACATTACTAAATGAACCAATAGGGGCAATGTGGCTGGCTTCTGTGCACGCCCAGCCCATCCACCCCCCAACCTCGTCCCTCTCCTGTGAGTTGCCAAAGAAGCCGGGATTTCTGGGGCTCTGGCACGTGCTGTGTCCTTGGCCTGGTCGACCCCCAACTTTCAGGACTGCGCACAGCTGTGACCGCCTTGGGGATGCAGCGGCCACTGCCGAGCTCTCAAGGGAGTTGTCACCTCACCACTATGGTGTCTGCCCACTGGGTCCCCCTCAGCTCTTGAAGAAGGGACCCCAAGAAGCCCATCTCCATGGGCTCAGGGCCCGGCATATGGCCTGTCCACTGGGAGGCCCGGGACCCTGGGCAGAGGTGGATGGGTCCAGTGTCACCCTGCTCCCCCCGAGGCCCAGGCGACCCCTACCCAGGACGCAGGAGTGTGTGAAGGGGCCCTCACTGGAGCAGAGGCCGTAGGTGCCCAGGTAGGGTGACACCACCTTCTGGATCAGCATCTCCAGGCGCAGGTAGTCCTTGGTCACGGCCCGGGACTCGTGCACGCCCTGCGAGGGGACGAGGGGGGAGGGTCACAGCACGGCCCAGTGCGTTTTCCTCACCCAGCCGGCTGAGCTCGAAGCCACCACAAACACCCCCTCCCCCCACGGGCCCCTGGCCCCCAACACAGCACCCGCCAAAACTCCGAGTCACTCTCTGGCTTTGACACCATCTGCAGCTGCCCGCTGCCCACAGTGGCTGTGGGTCTGGGAGACCAGTGCCCAGTGGAAAAGAGCCCCGTGGCCAAGCGAGGTTGGGCAGCCCGCACTCTGCCCCTGGGGAGAACCCCCGCACTGGCCAGTCCTGCTGGGAAATCCACCCGGAGCCAATGCCCTCGCCCCGTGGAGTGCAGCAGGCAGGAAAGCCCACCCGTGGGGCCAGGCCAAGGTCACGTCCAGGCTGGGCAGGCTGCCCCTACCCCTCACACTGCCCGCCATCCCCGCCAGGTCCCGTCCAGCTCCTCCATGACAACTTCCCTCAGCCAGAGCCTGAGGAATGAGGCCGCCACAGGACAGCCCTGATCTTGCTAACTGAGGGCGTGGGGGGCAAGCCCTGTGTCCCCAGCACGCCCAGCAGAGGGCCAGCCCTCAATAGGCGTTTAGTGAGTGCTTACTGAATGAATGACGTACGAATGAATAAAAGACATCAATCCTCAACAGGCTGCTCAGGTTTGTGTTAAATGACAGTTCAAGACAGCAAGAGAACCCGACTCTACGCTGCCTCCGAGAAATCCACTTCGTCTATAAAGACGCGTGTAGATTAACAGGACGGGGGTGGAGAAAGCTATGCCAGGCACTGCTGAGCGGCAGAAAGCCGGAGTGGCCGTGTTCATTTCAGACAGGGTGACTCCAGACCAAAGAAAGGAACAGGGCAAAGAAGATCACTGCATAATGAAAAGGGACCAATTCTCCGAGACATCACAACAACCCTTCGCACGCACCCAAGAACAGAGCACCAAACCACGTGAGGCGAAAACCGGACGGGCTGCAAGGAGAGACACGGATCCGCTCTCACGGTCAGAGACTCCGACGCCCCTCTCAGAAGTGCACATCCAGGAGGCAGAAAATCAGTACGGACATCGCCGAACTCGACGCCACCATCAATCAACTGGACACAAATGACATCTATAGACTATTTCATGCAACGACGGGAGAATACACGTTCTCAAGCTCGCATGGAACATTCGCAAGACAGACCACATACTGGGCAATAAAACACATCCAAAAAAAAAAAAAAAAGAAATCATATGATGTCCGCTCTCCGGCCACAAAGGGATTAAACCAGGAATCAATAAAAGAAAAACAAAAAGCCCCAAATACGTGGAGATTAATCAACTCACTTCTAAATAACACATGAGTCTAAGAAGAAATCTCATGAAACATTTTTAAATAGTTTGAAATAAATGGCAATGAAAATGTAACTTATCCAAATGTATAAAATACATCGAAAGTGGTGCTTAAGAGGGCAATTCACAGTGCTGAATGAATATATTAAATTAGATCTAAAATCAATAATCTAAGCTTCCATCTTAGGAAACTGCAAGAAGAAGAACAAATTAAATCCGAAATAAGCTGGAGAACAGAAATAACAATCAGAGAAATTAATGAAATTCAAAAAAGGAATCAATAGAAAAAGCCAATGAAATCAAAAACAAGTTCTTTTAAAAGATCAATAAAATCAATAAGCCTCTAGTCCGGAAAACTAAGGAAAAAAAAAAAAAGGGAAGACATAAATTACTAATATCAGAAATGACAGAGGGGTCATCACTACAGACCCCGTGGAGCCCGTGGAGTCATCCAGGTGACCGTGCAGGGATGGACCTGTCTCTGCTTCCAGTAGCATTGACGCAGATGAGGATGACACCGCTGAGCCGTGTGGGGCATTTCATGAACTTTACGTCCTTTCATTCCTAGAATTCGTTTACGAAGTCCGGTCTCTGCTCCCCACTGCAGTGAGGAAATGGGGGGCCAGGGGCTGCGTTATCTGTGTGCACTGAGATGCACGGCCATTTCCTGGCTTTGGGGACGCTGTGAGAAGGAACCGGGACTCTGCGGTGAAGCACGGGGCACACAGTAGGCCCTCAAAATATGCTGACCAGCAGCTGTGACTTCAGATCTATTTGAGACTCAAAAACAGTGGGGACGAGTTCACTGAGGGGTTGGGACAAGGTCATTCAAAGTGTGGGCAGGGGTGGGAGGGGGCGAGGCAATGCAAAGGGCTGTGTTTGGGGGTCACACCCACTGGGCCGGGACAGTCTGGGGAACGATGGGGTCAAGCCCAGGAAGCTGCATGAGACACAGTGGCCACCAGGGGGCAGCAGCCACCTAGCCTGGCAGACCACGGGGTACTGCTCCTGGGATCAAGATGGGACCTTACTCCTCGGCCCCAGTCCCGTGGCTGCCTTCCAGAGGCATCTCCCCCACTTCTCCCTGTTATCCTTGAACCTGCCCTACCAGGTAGGTCATCTTACTCCATCACACAGACGACAAAAGAGGCCAAGTGACAAAGTCCCTCAAAGCTCTCAGCTTCAACCCAGCCAGGTCTGACCTGAAAGCCCTTGAAAATGGCCTGGGGTCCCAGGACAACCACAGCTCCCACCCGGTGCAGCCGGCACTTTAAACCTCCACACTCAGCGGCTGCCCTGGGCCCCAGACTTGCCGTCAGGGACCCTAATTTAGCAGGAGTTGCACGTGCGTAGGGGACTCAGAACCGCCACCAAGGCTGTGAAGCCCGTCGGACCTGGGTGCGGCAAGGATCCTGCCCTGGTTACTGTCGGGGACTCTATTTCGCCACCTTTAAAATGGGACAGCTGACAGCGCCTACCCTGGTCTCAATGCCACACAGTGAGGCAAGCGGCAAACTGTAGAGTGCTGTGCCCTCCACAGGGCTCGGTATGCAGCAGTTTACAGTGGGGGCTGTTGGTGGCCTGTCAGATCCTGTCTTGGGCGGGCCACTCACCCTCCACCGCTGGGAGTGTGGCTGCAGAAAGCTCGCAGCAGCCCCGCCCTGAGCTGCCCTCGTGGACAAAAGCCATCTGCACCAGAGATGTCTGGGACCACTGTGGGGCGTGGGGGCAGGCGGCCCGCAGCCCCAACGACTGACCGGCGAGGGGCGCAAAGGCCCAGCCCTGCCCACGAGGACCAACTGTGGTCCAGTTCGCACTCCCGGGCTCCCGTGGGACCTGGCTGAGGCCAGCCCCCTCCCGAACCCACGTCTTCGTCCATCTCCCCCGTCCCCTCCTGCTTCACTCTCTCGACAGCAGCCCCACTGCGAAGTCACGTGGCCCCAAATCCTCATCTCAGAGCCCTCCTCTGGGGAGCCTGTCTCGAGACGCAGCATCTGCCCGAGTCTGGCCTTGTGCCCGCATTCCCACGGGGGCCCCTGACACGGGTAAGCGGCGGCCTCCTCAGAGCCACTCACCTGCAGGACCAGCAGCATCTGCACGATGGCGGCAGGCACACGGGCGTGGGTGCGGGTCAGCGCGTCCTCCAGCTTCACGCTGAGGGTGATGGTGTCCCGGAAGTGCAGCAGGGCCAGCTGGCGGACCGACGGCTCCTTGCCCTGGTGACAGAGGACACCACACGTCCTCGTTCTGGGGCCAGACACGAGAACGGACCCGCCGACCCTCAGGCAAGGAGAGGCTTGGTGTCACACACAGAGCCCCCAGTATGTGCTAGGTGGCCCTACTGTGTGCTGCTTTGGGCTTTACCGAGCCCTTGGGAGGGAGCTGTCCTCATTTCCATCTCATGAGTGGGTGGCAGGTTCTGAGAGGTCCCAGGACATGTCCAGGTGCAGACAGCCGTAACAGCGGTGAGGGGCAGAAGGGGGTGCCCATCCTTGGGCCGGGCAGTCTGCAGTGAGGCCAGGGAGGGCCGACATGGTGGCCCGGGGGTCCCATGGCTGCAGGGGCCACTCACCTGCACGGGGTAGAAAATAGCCTGCAGTGTGGGCAGCACGTCGCTGAAGAAGAAGTCCCACGTCTCTGCCAGTGAGTCCAGCAGCTTCTGTCCTGTGGGCACGAGGAGCTGTCACTGCCTGTCCCAATGGGCTCAGCGGGCACTTCACGCCCTCCCAGGTCAGAAGTCATCTCTCCCATCCACAGGAGGCCCCAGGAGCTGACGGCCGGGGTCTGGGCCCTGGACCCACTGCTCAACCTTCCTGTGCCTCAGCTTCCTCGTTAATAAAAGGGGACAGTGACAGAGCCCACCCTGAGAGCCGACAGGACGAAATGAGCCTGAAGAGAGCCTGGGGGAGAGGGAGGACTGTGGGTGCTGGCTGCTGGCCCCCACCCCCGCCCACACACCAGACCGACACAGGTGCGCCGAACGGCAGCCTCGGCTCACATCCTTGTCCCGTAAGATTCACCTAACGCCGCCGCCAAGCCGTTGAGAGGGACCCACCCACCCCACCCACCCTTCTCCTCTGCCCGTGCACGTCTATGTGGCGGACATCGACAGAGAACCTGCACTATGCCAGGCCTGACGCTGGGGATCCAGCCGAGCCCCAAACGGCCCTAGTCCCATCACGTGACAGGGAAGCAGGACACTGAACAGCAATGAGGACAACGGCGACGGGTGACCGCCCTGGGCAGGTGAAGACACTAAGCTTCCAAGAGGTTCGGATCTCTTTCCTGAGGGCCGGGG
>NW_011889038.1:84521-86903 GCF_000151845.1 Pteropus vampyrus | reverse complement strand
TGGTCCAGTTCGCACTCCCGGGCTCCCGTGGGACCTGGCTGAGGCCAGCCCCCTCCCGAACCCACGTCTTCGTCCATCTCCCCCGTCCCCTCCTGCTTCACTCTCTCGACAGCAGCCCCACTGCGAAGTCACGTGGCCCCAAATCCTCATCTCAGAGCCCTCCTCTGGGGAGCCTGTCTCGAGACGCAGCATCTGCCCGAGTCTGGCCTTGTGCCCGCATTCCCACGGGGGCCCCTGACACGGGTAAGCGGCGGCCTCCTCAGAGCCACTCACCTGCAGGACCAGCAGCATCTGCACGATGGCGGCAGGCACGCGGGCGTGGGTGCGGGTCAGCGCGTCCTCCAGCTTCACGCTGAGGGTGATGGTGTCCCGGAAGTGCAGCAGGGCCAGCTGGCGGACCGACGGCTCCTTGCCCTGGTGACAGAGGACACCACACGTCCTCGTTCTGGGGCCAGACACGAGAACGGACCCGCCGACCCTCAGGCAAGGAGAGGCTTGGTGTCACACACAGAGCCCCCAGTATGTGCTAGGTGGCCCTACTGTGTGCTGCTTTGGGCTTTACCGAGCCCTTGGGAGGGAGCTGTCCTCATTTCCATCTCATGAGTGGGTGGCAGGTTCTGAGAGGTCCCAGGACATGTCCAGGTGCAGACAGCCGTAACAGCGGTGAGGGGCAGAAGGGGGTGCCCATCCTTGGGCCGGGCAGTCTGCAGTGAGGCCAGGGAGGGCCGACATGGTGGCCCGGGGGTCCCATGGCTGCAGGGGCCACTCACCTGCACGGGGTAGAAAATAGCCTGCAGTGTGGGCAGCACGTCGCTGAAGAAGAAGTCCCACGTCTCTGCCAGTGAGTCCAGCAGCTTCTGTCCTGTGGGCACGAGGAGCTGTCACTGCCTGTCCCAATGGGCTCAGCGGGCACTTCACGCCCTCCCAGGTCAGAAGTCATCTCTCCCATCCACAGGAGGCCCCAGGAGCTGACGGCCGGGGTCTGGGCCCTGGACCCACTGCTCAACCTTCCTGTGCCTCAGCTTCCTCGTTAATAAAAGGGGACAGTGACAGAGCCCACCCTGAGAGCCGACAGGACGAAATGAGCCTGAAGAGAGCCTGGGGGAGAGGGAGGACTGTGGGTGCTGGCTGCTGGCCCCCACCCCCGCCCACACACCAGACCGACACAGGTGCGCCGAACGGCAGCCTCGGCTCACATCCTTGTCCCGTAAGATTCACCTAACGCCGCCGCCAAGCCGTTGAGAGGGACCCACCCACCCCACCCACCCTTCTCCTCTGCCCGTGCACGTCTATGTGGCGGACATCGACAGAGAACCTGCACTATGCCAGGCCTGACGCTGGGGATCCAGCCGAGCCCCAAACGGCCCTAGTCCCATCACGTGACAGGGAAGCAGGACACTGAACAGCAATGAGGACAACGGCGACGGGTGACCGCCCTGGGCAGGTGAAGACACTAAGCTTCCAAGAGGTTCGGATCTCTTTCCTGAGGGCCGGGGTCCCTGCCACCCCAGGCTGCCTGAGGTGGGACCTGGGGAGCCAGGGAGACCATCCAACAGCAGCAACGTGCCCCAGGTGGGAAAGGGGAGAAGAGGGGGCGAGGGTCAGGCGAGGAGGGCTTCCTGGAGGAGGTGCTACCCAAGCTGATTCGGGAGCATGGTTTGCCAGGCTGACTGACATCCCTGGTGCGTGAACCGTGACAGCAGAGGTGTGAAAAGCAGGCACTTGGACAAGCTCCGCAGGTAATTTTGCCGGCTCTGGGAAAGAATGGTGCAGACAGCCCTTGGGGGGGCGGGGACAGCCGAGGTGCCCCCAAACTGGCTCTGCGATCCCCTGGGAAATGCAAAGTGCTGACCCCTCAGCCCTCCCACTGGGAAGAGCACAGCTGGGGTGAAGGATTGCTGGGGCTGGGATGAGCAGACCCTGGTGCGTGTCGCCAAGGCCCCCACCTGGCAGCCAGACTGGCAGGAAAACAGGGTGTGCTGGGTGTCTCTGGGCGAGGCAGGAAAGTCCCCCACTCTGGCCGGCCTCCCACACTACACTGCTCAGGCCTGTCCGCTGCAGGTTTCCATGGGAACGAGGGGGCCGGACAAGGGCCTTGGCCTGTTTTCCTCACGTGCCTTGGGCCCCGGGCCCTTCTTGCCCGCCTGGTCTGTGCAGGCGCCAGGGCTCTGGGAGCGGGGGCTGGCGGGGGTGGCCCCAGGAGGCCCAGTTCTGCCCAGCTGCCAGTGAGGGGGGTCCAGCCTCGCTGCCTGGCCTGTCTGCTGGTGCTGGGGCTCCCTGCCAAGTTGCCAGCTCCCGGTTCTCCCCAGGGGCGACACCTGGGTCGGTGGCAGGATGGGCGGGTGCCCGAGAGGCTCTGCCTGAACAGAGGTCCCTTCAGGT
>NW_011889038.1:71168-83581 GCF_000151845.1 Pteropus vampyrus | reverse complement strand
TGGGTGTCTCTGGGCGAGGCAGGAAAGTCCCCCACTCTGGCCGGCCTCCCACACTACACTGCTCAGGCCTGTCCGCTGCAGGTTTCCATGGGAACGAGGGGGCCGGACAAGGGCCTTGGCCTGTTTTCCTCACGTGCCTTGGGCCCCGGGCCCCTCTTGCCCGCCTGGTCTGTGCAGGCGCCAGGGCTCTAGGAGGGGGGGCTGGCGGGGGTGGTCCCAGGAGGCCCAGTTCTGCCCAGCTGCCAGTGAGGGGGGTCTGGCCTCGCTGCCTGGCCTGTCTGCTGGTGCTGGGGCTCCCTGCCAAGTGGCCAGCTCCCGGTTCTCCCCAGGGGCGACACCTGGGTCGGTGGCAGGATGGGCGGGTGCCCGAGAGGCTCTGTCTGAACACAGAGGTCCCTTCAGGTCCCCGGCACCACTGGCAAGAAGAAAGGCTGCTCAGTGCCCGGGCTGCGGGGTGGCCCTGGGCTCGGGCCAGGCCGGTGTCGGCTGAGCAAAGGCCACTCTCCAGCGGAAATGCTGCGGAAAGCAGATGTTGTAAAACACGGAGTCCAGGCTCGGCCAGAGCCACACGCTGACCGGAGCCAGGAAGCGGGGCCTCGCCCGCTGGCCGGGCTCTCTGCTGGGGACTGTGGTGTTGTCAGGGGTGACAGTTAGGGGCACAGGGGTGAAGCCTCGCTGTGGGGCTGGAGGAAGTCTCGCGCCCTGGGCCTGAGTGGGGTCCTCTGTCAGACGTGCACGGTGACCGCCCCACACACACGGGGCTGAAAGACGCCATGTGGCAGGTGCCCAGGGAGGGCTGGCCATTGACATGACACCATGTGGGGCACGTCCCTGACGATGCTCAGCAGGACCTGGGTGGCGGCCACGGCCCGGAGCTGGGTCTCCCTGGGGGCGGGTTGGCCCTCCTCCTCTGAGTCGGCTGAGGAGTGACTGATGGCGGCTCAGGCCGCATCTTGTCGCGGGGAGACCTCAGGGACAGCTCTGACCGCAGGCCTCGGCTGCAGAAGGGTGATCCTGGCTGCAGCTGGAGCTCGCTTGTCAGCCGCCATGCGGAGACCACCTACCACAACCTCGGACGTGGTCCCGGGGAAAGGCCTCCATCTCCAGGCTGGCCTCCAGGCTTCCTTCCAGGAATCACTTGGCTTGGGGGCCAATGTCCAAGGCCTCCACTGAGGAGCAGGCAGAGAGGGCCTGGGGCCACCGCCCCCTCCAGCAGAGGCACTGGCGAGGGCATGGCTGGCTGCAGGCGCCAGTCTCAAGGAAGTGCTCTCCTGGGGCTCGAACCGCGGTGGGAGGCAGAGGCTCTGGGTGCTGCCCTCAGGGCGTGGGTCCGGTCATCGTTCCCACTGCATGGGCTGACGGCGGCCGGACAACCTCCCGGGCTGACCACAATTTGAGGCCCTACTCAAGGGCCACTGTCTCCGTGCAGCCCTCCCTGACTGCCAGTGTGGATCCAATCCCTTCTTCGCAGGGCTTCCCTTCAGCCTGACTTCATCACCCTGGACTTTTACCACCTGGTCCTCGTCTGTGTCCTCAGCTGGCTATGAGCCCTTGCTGGGCAGGGCTGGGTCTCCTTCATTTCCAGGTCCCCCGAGGCCACCTGGGGCCTGACATCCTGATACCGACAGAGCCCAGGGCTGGAGCGCCATGGGGTTAGGGCGGAGCTCCGCGGCCAGAGGGAAATGATGTGTCTGTGGCTGATGAAGACTCAGCACCAGGCCCTCTGGCCGCCAGCCTGGGGCTCTGGGCTGGTTCCTGAGGCCTGGGGCGGTTGGATGGGGCTGGCACGCCCTGCTGGGTGGCCTGGCGGACACGGCTGCTGTGGGCAGGCCTCGACCGAGCCACACAAAGCTCCTCTTCTCGGACGAGCCCAGCTCCCCTGGGCCAGAGCCGGTGGGAGGCACAGGCGCTGCCGGAATGCGCCGAGTCAGGAGAGGGGCGTGGGAGGCCACCTCTGCCAGGTGCCAAGTCCTCAGCACCCTGTCCTGCCAGCTGGCCCAGAAACGCCGATGGCCTGTACTCCCTGGCCCCCACGTCTCAGGTCCTCAAGGCCCTTCGCAGGCTCCTGCCTTAGCAGCCTTCACCTGACATGCCCAGGGAGGTGCAGAAGAAACGGGCACGCAGCTCCAAGTTCATCTGGCAATGTGCCAGGCCGCCAGGCCGCCAGGCCGCCAGGCCTGAGTCCTCCCCTAGGTCAAACGTGCTAGCGCCCCTTCTTTCCAGGGTCAAAGTGAGGACTCCAGGATTTGGAGCAAAAGAGAAAAGGCAGGCTTAGGAGCCCGACTGCCAAGTAGCAGCCGCGTGGCCTGGGCGAGTTACTGACTTCCTCCGTGCCTCAGTTTCCCCGTATGTCCAGTGGCTGCACAATGGTCCGTCCTTCACAGGGCTACTGGGGGATCCAGTGAGTTAGCAGAGTCAGGACAGTCTAGCCCAATAAACTTGGGCCCCACGCATCGTAGGTGCTCGACAGATGTTCGTGGAACCTGAACTCAGCACAGGCCTGGCACACGGGGCCCTCGGCAAAGCTGTATCGGTTTGAGCTGAGTCCTCCTCTAATTCGATCTCTCCCCATGCCGGGTCACTGCTGCAAGGAGGCACACACTTTAGCTGTCGCCCCAGGGCCCACAGGAGCCCAAGGGTGTTGGGACCTGGCACACCGTAAGACTCCAGGCCTGGAGGGGAGAGGGCTGTTGGTCAGGACCCTCCTCCACCTGCTGGGGCCCGAGCTGCACACAGGCCAGCCAGGGCTCGCTGGCCTCCAGACGGGCAGAGCGTGTGTGCCCTGGCGTCAGGCCGACCTGGGTCCCAGCCTCGCCGCTATGCCTCATCTGCGGTGTGGCTGTGGATAATCCCCCCCGGTAGCACTGCTTTGCTCCCCGATACGAAACGGGAATGGGACCCCGAGGCCTCACAGGGAGGGTGTTGTTAAAGGACGAAGTGTGCCTAGAATGCCCAGTGGGGGGCCACAAGGGCTGCCCCTACCCAGGTGGCAGCTCCCTGCTCCAGCCTCTGCCCTAAGCCAGCTCTACTCCGGCCCTCCAAGACCCTGGCAGGGGTCTCCCAGGACGCTGTGGGCAGTGGGGTGAAGCGGGGTCTTCTCTTCGACGTCTCTTGACTCTCCCGGGCTCCAGCAAGTGGTGGGCAGATGCTCTCCCCAACGAAGGCCCCGCCTGGGGTCGGCTCTGGGCCCTGCTGCCCCTAAGGCATATTCCTGCCCCTTCCAAGTCCTCCTGCTCAAGAGAGCCACACTGCCCACGCAGAATCTGGGGTCCCAGGCAAGACTGGCAGTGCCAGGGTTCCCGAGGGCTCACCTGTGGTGCCACCACCGCGGGGCACTGGTCACAATGCCCAGCAGCCATGCCAGCAAGCAGGGCAGCCCGGCACTGGGTCCCGGCCACCAGGCCAGACTCACCCTCATAGAAGCGGATCTTATCCCTCAGGATCACCATGCCTTTCGTCAGCAGCTGGTTCTGAAAAGCACACAGAGACACTGTCACAGGGGTGCCCGGGGTGGGGGGGGCCTGGCGGGCAGGGCCCCCACGAGTCCAAGAAGGAGGGGTCTGCTGATGAAGGCCTGGTCTGTGAGTTGCCATCACTAATGAGAGGCTCCAAACGCAGGCCCTGTGCACATCCCCTGGGCGGTGGCTGGGGTGACACCAGGTGGTCACAGAGCCACTCACAACAGCCAAGAGGTGGAAACAACCCAGTGTCCAACCACAGACAAACGGACAAACAAAACGGGAGCAGCCAGACAACGGAACAGTATTTGGCTGTAACAGGAATGAAGCACCAGCACACGCTATGACGTGGATGAACCCCGAAAACCCCGTGCTCGGCGGAAGCAGCCAGACACGAAAGGCCTCGTACCGTGGGATGCCACGTATGCGAAAGGTCCAGGATAGGAAAAGCCACAGAGAAAGCAGACTGGTAGTTGCCAGGGGCCAAGGAGGGGGATGGGGACTGCTTGCAAATGTGGGGTTTCTTTTTGGGGTGAAGAAAACATTCTGGACTTAATGGCGATGGTTACGTGACTTTGTGAATATGCTAACAACCAGTGAGTTGAACACTTTAAGTGGGTGCGCTGTATGGTATGTGAATCACCTCGATAAAGCTCGATCATACAGCCAACTCTCAACCATGGGAAGCGAGGACCCTCGGGCTGGCCCCCAGCCTTCCCCAGGTAGGGCGGGCACCCCGCGCTGAGCCTGCACGAGGGGGCCCCTGCACCACCCCTTCCTGGCCGTGTGACCTGGGCAGGTCCTTGCACCTCTCTGAGCCCCGGGTTCCTGTGTGTCTGCCGACTTTGCAGGCCTCCTGGCCAGATGGGGTGCAGCAGCTGCTGAGACAGAGGGGCCTTGCCGCCCAAACGTGGCATCTGGGGGCCTGCGCTGACATTCCAGGAGGAGGTGGACGACGGACAACAAACCACCCGAGTCCCACCACGTGCCAGACACGGCACTAAGACGTCACCAGCGTCTCAGCATTTAACCTGCACAGAAATCTGTGGTGGCTCGATTGGGAAACTGAGCCATGGTGTAGTGGAGTCCTCGGAACCGAGTGCTCCACATGCCCACTGGTGGGCAGCAGGTGACCCCCAGGCCTTTCTGGGCCACCCAGGAAGCAAAGCCAGCCTCGCTGGAGAGCGAGACCACCCACCTGCAGGTACTCCGTGAAGAAGGACCCCAGCTCCGTCTTCAGCAGCTGCCTGTGGGGGGAGGGGAGAGGAGAATGAGGGGGGATGGAGTCAGAGGCCTCATGGCACCTGCCTGGGGCGGGGGCTGGGACCTGGGCTGGGGGCGGCCGGGGCGTTGGGCCCTTGCGGCGTTGGGGGTTGGGCCCTTCCCGCGGCCCCGGGGTTGGGGGGGGTTGGGTTGGCGTGGCCTTTTCTGGTTCCCCGGTGGGGTTTCCGGTTTCTTTTTCCCGGTTCCCCTTTTCCCCCAGGGGGAGGTTGAGGGGGGCCGGGGAAAGGGGGAAAGTGAGGGCCACGAGCATCTCGCGTGTTCTTGGGAAGTTAACACCTGCTCCACCCTCCTCCACCTGCCCAAGGCCCTGAGCTGTCTGAGCCCCGCACCCTCTTCCGTGGCCTGAGCAGGAGGGCCTGGGGGGTCAACCGGGATCATGGCTGACCCTCGTGTATGCAGCAGGTGCTCAGTGAAGCCCTCCTCACCCTCTTCCCTGCCCATGGCTGGGGGGTGTGGTGGTGCAAGCGTGACCGCTGATGAAGGAGGGAGGGAGGGAAGGACGGACGGAGGGAAGGACGGACGGAGGAGGGAGGGAGGGCGGGCGGTCTCCTACCGGGCCCAGCAGACCCTCCGCTCACCAGGGCTGGAGAGCCGGCGGTAGCTCTCATGGAGCCCTGTTTTGGGGTGACTCTGCTGGTCCTTGCACCTCCTCTGATGTTTCTTCTCAGCTCACACCATGTGAACTGCGGGGCGGGGGTGAGGGGCATGGCTGGCTGAGCATCCCCTGATTTGGCTGTGCCCATGGGCTCCCCAGCCACTGATAAGGGGAATGAACATGGACTCGGGAAGACGGGGTCCCCCTGGCTGCATGGTCGCAGCCTCAGGGCCGTGCTGTCCACATGGCTGACGGCGAGAGGCCAGTTCAGGCCCCACTGCCTTTGGCTGGGAATTCTGCCAGCGGCCTTCCCATGGACCTCTGAAGCCCGTATACAGTAGGTGCCCACTAGTGAAAGCTTAATCAATGTGTGGGTGACTTCCACGACTGCTAAGAGGCTCTGCGCCAATTCTCTAGGATTTCATCGGGCAGGTGACAGCGCCCTGGGATCCCCTCTTTCCTGGCTCGAGAGAACGGATGTCCCAGGCAGGAGGCGGGAGGTCACGCAGGCTGTGGCCAAACACCTGCAGAGTGGGAGCCACGCTCATTCCACAGACATGGGATCTGAGGCTCTGGGAGGGCAAGTGACAAGGCCCCAGTGGGGCCTGCTGACAGGCCGCTCGGCGTGGGTCGAGCCGGCCACGGGCTCTCTGACAGAGGGGAGGGGGACCCACATCCCACGGGGAGCCCCAAGGCAGCTGTGCATACTGGGAATAAAGGGACACTGCCCAAGGAGGACTAGATCGCGGACTAAATGTCATCAAAGTTAAACTTCAGTGCTTTGAAGGACAGCATCGAGAATGTGCAAATCAGTATCTGATGAGGGTCTCAATCCATAAAAAAGAAAGAACTCCTCCGACTCAACAATAAAAAGACAAAGGACCCAATTAAAAAAAACGAGCACAGGACCTGAACAGCCATTCTTCCCAAGAGATGGCTGACCCACATGAAAAGATGCTCAGTCATTAGTCATCAGGAAAATGCAAATCAAAACCACCACGTGGCATCTCACACGCACTCGCACTGTTAGAATCGAAACGTGGAAAATGACAAGTATTGGTGAGAACGAGAGGAAACTGAGTCGTCGGCCACAGCCAGTGGCAACGCAGAATGGTACGGCCGCCGTGGAAAACAGCCGGGCGGGTCCCCAGAACGCCAGCCGCAGACTTGTGACGTGATCCGGCAGTGCCACCCAGGTACAGACCCAAGAGAGACGAAAACATGTCCACAAGAATCTTGTCTACAGATGTCACGGCAGCACTATTCACAACAGCCAAAGCATGGAAGCAACCCAAACGTCCAGCGACAGAGGGATGGAGAAACAAAAGGGCGTGTTTTCCACACAATGGAATATTATGCAGCCGTCAAAAAGAACGAGGGACTGACGCATGTGGCTACACTGGACCCTGAAAGCAGCATGTTCGGTGGAAAAAGCCCGCCGTGAAAGGCCACGCACACCCTGAGCGATCCCATCCCCATGAAGTATCCAGAAAAGGCAAATCCGCACGGACAGAGAGCCGGCTGGTATTCGCCAGAAGCTGGGGCCGCAGGTAATGGGGACGTGCTTTCCTGGGGGGTGACGAATGTTCTGGAAGAGGGTGATGGCTGTACAGCCTTGTGAATACACTGAAAACCCTGACTGTACATTTCAAAAGGGTGAATTATATTCAAAAGTAAGAATCCCATATACATATAAAGTGGGGGAAAATAATGATGACCAGACGTCGGGGTCCTGCTACTACTCACCACCCCACCCCACCCAAGCCTGGGTGCAGCCGAGGGTCCCTCCCTGAATCTCATGGGAGCCAAGGAGAATTCGGATAACGATGTGGTCAATGGCCCCAGTCACAGCACAAGGCTCTCGTGGGACCAAAGCTAATGACCGATTATGGATTTAATGCACAATTAAATTCCCTTAATTTAATGTGGCCACGTGATAGAGAGGAGCTGGGGGTGGGGGCTGGGCAGGGGGTGGCCTTGAAGGACCCCCCAGGCTGAAGTCAGAGGCCCGAGTCTGGCTCTCCTGACCCGCCCCACGACTGCGAACGACCTACGGCCTCTCTGTGCCTCAGTTTCCTCATCTGTAAAACGAGATAATAAGGTCCCATGAACCCCTGAAACTCGTCAGGGCTGCTGTGAAGAGCTTAAGCCACGGAAAGCTCGGGCACAGAGCAAACCCTCAACAGAAAGGCCTGTTACTGTTACTTAATGATTCCAAGCATTTAATTCTGAACAGGCTAAAAAGCTGCCCCAAATAGCTTAGCTGGCCGGAAGTGCCACATCCCCCGTCACCCTGACCTCTCTACCTGTTTCTCGAGTAAGGATCCTGGGGCTGGCGAGAGGGGGTCATTGTAGCTTCTCTGTACCCTCCACCCTCCCAGCACATACTCCCGAGATTACCTGCCCTATGCCCGTCCCCAAGGGTTGAGGACAAGGACACATGGGCTGGGGTTACAGTCCTGGTGGAGGGAAGGCCACCCCTATTTATGCTGCCAGGAGAATGTCCCTGGTGCTTTGGTCAGGAATTTTAGAGACATTTCCTATTTTCTGTTGTTTAAGCGCCCAGTGGCGTCTTCGGGCTTGCTACCGACTCTTGCCCTAAGCAGAGGCACATTAGGAAAACGGGAACTCTGGGCCCCACTGACCTCCCCGGTGGCCCCTAGGGCCCCATCCTTGGGTGGCCAGATGAGCCTGAGCAAAGCTGGACAGGTCACACGCCGGGCCCGGCAGAGGCGACAAGCTCCTGCTCCCCATGTGGCTTTGCCAGCCTCTTTCCCTCCCTGGGCCTCAGTTTATCCGTCTGCAGGGCCCTTTCGGCTCTGCCCTGCTAGGGTAGGGGTGGGTGACCCCCATCCCAAGTCCCCTTTTACTCCCCCCTGGAGTCGGTGAGGCTTGCTGTCTGTTTTTCCCAGCTCTTCTTTTGGTGCAGAGACGGGGCGGCATGGCTGGGGGGAGGGGGAGGGGGAGGAGGGAAGGGCACGGGGGGCCCTACGCCTCCTTGCAGCACTATGGGACCCCGGGCAAGTCTCTTGACCTCTCCGAGCTTCGGCGTCCGCCGCGAGGACACGGCACTGACTTGGCTGGCCTTGCAGATTCCCGGGAAAGCGGATCTGTCTGAGGCTCCTCCGCAAGGGCTCATTCCTGAGCTATTCACAGGAAACGAGGGGCGTTCGGCCGGCTGCGACGGCTTTTCCGGGAGCGACACGCCCCTCATTAGGCAGGTGGGTCCTTCCTCTTCCACAGAATAAATATCTTCCCCGATGCTCGCCACCAGCAGGGAATGTGGGCGTTATCGTGAGCCACAGTCCGAGCCCCACCCTGATTCCCCTGAACAGAAGTTGTCAGGAGGGGTCCCCACCAGGCCCGCACGGGGGTCACTGCCCACCATGGTGCTCAGGGTGGAACCTCAGGCCTGGCTGGGGCCTCTCGCCCTGCCACAGCCCTCCCTGCCACGCACAGACCCAGGCCTGGGACAGGCCAGGACGGCCACTCACCGGACGCCTTCATTGAGGCCGAAAAGCTCCTGGTCCGGCAGCCCCTTGCGCTGGAAGACGGCAATGACCCCGTTGTGGATGCTGCAGGCGGGGGGGAGAGGAGCACTGAGCCCAGAGCCCCCAGCCCCCCAGCCGCCCCCACCTCCCTCTCCCCTCTCCCCTCAGCCCTCCCCTCTGCTCCAGGCACAGTACCACCGGTCTGAAGCAAGGCACCTGTCCCCACGGGACCCCAAGCACGCCAAAGCCTCCGGTCCCGTCTCAACCCCGCGGTCCTGGGTCCCCAGTCCCAGCCTTCCCGGAGCCTTCGGCACCTGCTGGTCACCTCTCCAGGACGTCCTGTGTACCCTGAATACTCTCTTCTTCCTTTCCTGTGCTCCTGAACAACCCTCATGTCACAAACTGGGGCCACCCTCCGATCGTCTGTCACCCCCAACATATCCAAGTCCAACTGGCGACCCCACCCCGCTGAGCACGGCAGGCCTGTGATCTGCACCAACCCCACGGGGAAGCTGCAGGCGGCCACCATGCTCCACCTGGTCCTTTCTGCTGCCTGGTGCCCCCTTCCATCTCCCTGCATCCTGCCTTCAGATCACAGGTGGTCGTCTGCTCGTGCATCACGTTCACATGTGACAGTTTGTTTCCACCGTTATCTACAGGGCACGAGAGCGCAGGGCCCGGGTGTTCACGGCTTTCCCAGTGCCTGACTCAGAGCAGCGGCTTGCTAAGTATCTGCCGAAAATGCATCCAGACTCTCCCTCACCCCCCAAACCCAACTGATGCTGCGCCCGACCCACTCCTGCCTCCCAGAACTTTCTGCCGCACCCGGGCCGCCTCCTCGCTTGCCCGGACCTCCGGTTACACCTGCCTGCCTCCCCACCGCATCCACTCGGCCGCAGCCAGTCATTTCCGGCCCAGCAGATACAGTGCAAGGCCCGGACGCGGCACTCAAAGCTCCTTGGGAGCAGCCCCTCCTCCCAGTCCCGGGCATCCTACACTCTAATCCCAGGTTGCAGGGCTTGCCAGGGCGGCCACGTCTCTGGGTCTCTGTACCCACTGCCCGTCCTGGCTGGACGGCCCCTCTCCGCCCTGTACCAGACGAGCTGCTGTTCACACGGGAGCCTCAGCTCAGAGGCCACCGCTTCCAGGAAGCCCTCCCCAAGCAGACTGAGTCCCAGCACTTTGCTGATTCACTTTCCTGTTAGGCCTCTCCACTGGCCACACGCTCCCGAGGGCGAGAACCAGGTCTGGGTGGCTCCACTGTTCCCCCTCCAAGACCCGGTGGCTGCTCCGAGGCTCGCCACTGCAGACTGGCTGGCTGGTTCTCGGTGGGCAGGGGACAGCTGGGCGCACCCTGTCGGTCACGTCACAGGGCAGACAGTGGCCACTGAGCTCTTGGCGCTCTTGTCTGCCCTCACCAGCCCACCCTTCAGCAACATGGGCTGGCTGTCCACTTTCCGGCCGAGGAAACTGAGGCTCAGAGAGGCCGAGCTCCCTGTGGGAGGCCACGGAGCTTGCCCAGCAGCTGCCAGATGTCCCCCTGCAGTTTCCCCAGGTCTGGGCGGGGCTTCCGGCTCTGGGCCCTGGAGGGGACAGAGCAGGGGATGGGCCCCACATTCCAGGTGACAGAGGCTCTGAGCCGCTGCTCTCAGCTGGGACAGGCACCGTGACCACACTGCACGCTCATCACCTGACCTGGGGAGCCCGACTACTCGGGGCTTTGACGTTGGGAGGCTGGTTATTGGTGTGTCCAGGGACAGGCATCCCCTAACCTGTTTCCCGCCGGTGAAATGGGGGTCATGAGTGTGCCCCCAGGGTGCTGTGAGGAGGAAATGGCAGCCAGGGCCCAGCCTGGGGTCACAGCTGCGATCGTGTTCGCCCACGTTACAAGTCCCTGGTGGACCCAGCCCCTCGACTGCTGTCACATAAGGCTGCTCACCGTTTACAGACTAAAAAAAGACAAAAACCCAACGGGACGCCTGATGGCCGCCAGGAAGCCAGCCGTCTTCTAGCAGCTGCCCCCCCGGAATCCTGACAGGTGGGAACTCAAGTCTCAGGCCTGTGGGGGCCGCTGGGGTGGACGAACGTGGCGCTGGGGCCGTCCCGCCCAGCCCTGTCTACCGTGGGGGGTGGATGGGGCCTGGCCAAGTTCTCCCCGTGACCCAAACCAGGAAGGTCCCGGCAGCCCCCAGGCCTGACCCTGCTATTCCCATGGACCTTCGCTCACCAGCCTGTGTCTTTCTTCCTCTTCCGGAGGCGCCCGGCCCACTCTGGGCCCCTGCCCAGGTGGACCCTACGCCATGTGGCTTTGGAGGACAAGGCCGGCTCTCTGGACCCCTCAGGGTCTGGGCGCTCTCTGTGACACTTGTGCCACCCCCCCTCCTGCCTCTGGCCCTCGCACTTGCTGTTCCCTGGCCTGGAGGCTCGCCCCCACCCTCCCTCCTCCCTCGCACCTGCACGGAGAGTACTGGACCCCATCTCCTTTCTGGGAAGGGGAGGGCGGCTTATTCACCGTTTAGCCTCCTCTGCCCCACCTGGCACTGGGGCAGCAGAGCGTCACCCAGGGAGGCCCTGTCGGTGACCCAGGTACCACCCGTCCAGTCTGTCACCAGCCAGGTCTGAGCAGCCCCGTGAGCCCAGCGTCACCCCGCCCAGCATCACCCTGGGTTCTCTCGTCCACGCTCCCTGTCCCCAGCCGCCAGGCTGGTTCAGGTGCAGGCTTGGTTTCGAATCCCGGCCCTGGGCTTCCTGGACAGATGCCTTGGCCAGATGCCCTGGCCACTCATGCCTCCGTTTCCCCATCCATACAACGGGATTCATAATTGCAGCACCTCAAGGCGACGATGCCCTGCGGGGCTGCCTGGCAGACGGCAGTGACTCCAGCGAGGGGCCACCCCGCGGAACTCGGCCCTCTGCCCTGCCGTTTTCTCCGTCCCTTCCTTCCAAAGCCGGGGACTGTCATACCCAAGGCACAGAACGAGGCTCCAAGAAGCCAAGGGGCTGCCCTAAGTCACAGAGCTTTATACCTAGCCTGGAGCCCCACGGTCCTCCCCCACCTCATGCTCCCGCCAACCCGGGGGTGGGCGTGCAGGCGGGGGTGGGGGAAGGCCCGGCTCTGCTCCTTCCCGTTTCTCCCCAGATGAGGTTCCACTTTTTTTCCAAAGTTCAAGTTGGGTAAACAAAAAAATCCTTGAGCCACTAGGGGCGAGGATGGAGATCCTCATGTGACTTATCACCCCCCCCAAAACAGAAGTGAAACCCCAGCCATCCCTGCCTGTGGCCTCCCAGACCAGAGGCGGGCAGGCCCAGCCGGGGGCGCTGCCGGGCGAGGCCCAGTGGAAGCTGACCCGTCACGGCCCCCAGCTGCCGCCCCTCACTGGGCCTGTCCTCTCCCCCACGGAGGAAGGCAGGGCGGGGACCACTCCCAGCACCTCTCGCTTAAGCACCGGGTGGGCACAGGGCGAGGTGAGAAGTGCCGGACCCTTAGTGAGGCTCTGGGGTGCCCCGGGGCTGGCGGGACAGGACTGCCCAGGATGGGGGTGGGGCGAAGTCAGGCTGAGAGAAAAAGGGCTAACTGTGGGGCTC
>NW_011889038.1:66936-70218 GCF_000151845.1 Pteropus vampyrus | reverse complement strand
CACTTTTTTTCCAAAGTTCAAGTTGGGTAAACAAAAAATCCTTGAGCCACTAGGGGCGAGGATGGAGGTCCTCATGTGACTTATCACCCCCCCCAAAACAGAAGTGAAACCCCAGCCATCCCTGCCTGTGGCCTCCCAGACCAGAGGCGGGCAGGCCCAGCCGGGGGCGCTGCCAGGCGAGGCCCAGTGGAAGCTGACCTGTCACGGCCCCCAGCTGCCGCCCCTCACTGGGCCTGTCCTCTCCCCCAGGAGGAAGGCAGGGCGGGGACCAGTCCCAGCACCTCTCGCTTAAGCACCGGGTGGGCACAGGGCGAGGTGAGAAGTGCCGGACCCTTAGTGAGGCTCTGGGGCGCCCCGGGGCTGGCGGGACAGGACTGCCCAGGATGGGGGTGGGGCGAAGTCAGGCTGAGAGAAAAAGGGCTAACTGTGGGGCTCCCGGGGGCACCCGCCTGTGGCTGCCTGGCTGGGGCCAGGGCCGGCATGGGATGCCAGCGGGGTGGTCTCTGGGCCACCATCACCCGTGCGGCCAACCTGCCCATACAGGAAGCCCCGCAGGGTGAGGTGGGGAGCCCACCCACAGCCTCTGGACCCAGTCAGGAGGCCTCTGAGGACCCAGAGAGGAGGGCAGGCTTCTGCACCCTCTCACTGGTGCTCCTGGGGGGCTGCCTGACCCCCGAGTGGGGCTGGTCCATCCTGGAGCCTCCTGCACTGGCGTTGAGGCCAGGGTCATCTCAGGACCTGGCTCCCGGCTAGTGGCCTGTGGAAGGGGTGAGCGGATGGGCGAAGGTAGCCAGAGGTGCTGGACTCCACTGGGTCCCCATGGGCCCCTCAGGCTCCTCCCGCTGCTGGCTGCCGCCTGGGCTGGTCACTGCCATTCCTGGCTCCTGCCCACCTTAGGCAGCCCGGGTTCTAGTCATCCCCCTGCCCTGTCCATCCAAGGGTGACCAGAGCCCTAATGTCCTCATCTGTACCCCCGGGGGGAGGTCACACCTAGCTCTGAAAGATGACGTGTGAGGACTGCCTGGCTTGGCTCCAGCTACCCCAGGAGCACTGTCCACTGCCCCCCTATTCATGCCCAGGTGGAAGGCCCAGGGAGGAAGGTGTCTCGGAACCCAATCCTGCCCCCACACTGCGCCCCAGTACGATCCTCTGCAAAGTGGGGCTGCGAGGGGCCTGAGGCAGGTTCAGCTGCTCCTCAGCAGACAGGTCGCCGCGCTCCCCGTGGTGTCCGGCTGAGCGGGAGGGGCCCTGGGCCCACCCCCACACCTCCCTGGGCGCCAGGCAAGGGCTTGGGGCTTTTCTCCCGAGGCTCGCCTGACCAGGCAGGCACCTGCGTGGGCTCTGACCCAGCGGTCCCAGCAGGCTGCTGAGGGGACAGTGGCGTGCGCCTGTCCTTCCACGGCTGCCTGGGCCTCACATTCCCACGCTCCCAGCTGCGAGGCCGGGTTCTGGATGCTGCGGGTGGGAGAGCAGTGGCCCAGGCACGGGTTGGGGGGAGGGACGCCCAGTGTAGTGTGTCCTGTGGCCGCTGGAACAGAAGACCACGAGCCTAGCGGCTGGAAGCAGCCGAAGTTGTTTTCTTATAGTTCTGAAGGCTGAAGTTCTGAATCGGTGTCGGGGCTGAAATCGAGGTGTCAATGGGCTGGCTCCTCTGGAGGCTCCCGGGAGAACCGGTTTCCTGGCCCTCACCAGCTTCCAGAGGTGCCTGCCGTCCTTGGCTCAGGGTCCCCCTCCATCCTCGCATCTCCCCCTCTGACTGAGCACCCTGTCTCCCTGGCATAAAAACCCCTGTGACGGCACTGGGCTGCCTGGATACCCTCCCCAGCCGAAGCTCCTTAGCCTCGTCAATCGTAAAAGTCTCTTAGTCTTCTAAGGTAACGCAGTCACAGGTTCCAGGGAATCGGGGTGTGGGTATCTTTGGGGGCCATCACTCTGCTGACCACACGCAGACTGCTTCAGAGGGCCAGGGAGCTCTGGACACAGGGCGTGGCCCAGAGCAAGGAGTTGGGGTTGGTGGGGGAGAGGCCCCCACCGGCCTCCAACCCCACTCTCGACCAACCTCCTCTGGCCCCTCAGAGCCTCGTCTGCAGGATGGGGTTGTGAGTGCCCCTCCCGAGTTGTTCTGGGGATGAGAGGAGCCTGAGGGTGCCCGTGGGGACCCAGTGGAGTCCGGGCCCGGTCAGGGTGGGCGTGCCGCTGTCTGGGGGCCAGGTGCTCATGGCCGCTCAGTATGTATCTCTGTGAGATCTGAGTGTGGAGCACTTTGTGGGGGTCTGACCAGCCCATCAGGAGAGCGGACCAGGGGGGTGGGCTCCGGCCTCCAGACTCTCACCCACAACAGCCAGGGTGCCCGGCCCCAGAGGGAGAGGAACTCACATGTGTCCCTGGGCAGTGGCTTCAGACCCCAGACTCCATACGCTAAAGACGACCCTCCCAGCCTTGGAGGCGGGTTTGTGGGGAGTGAGTGACACGTGTCACACGCACCACGTGGGCGCACAGGCTATGTGGGGCCTCCACTATGACATCTGGAAGGCGGGGTGGGTGCCAGACCCTTCGAACCTCAAGCATTCGGGCCGTTGCGGTCCCGGCGAGGAGTAGGCTCCACGTGCCCAAACGCACCTGGAGGGGACTCATGCTGGGCTTTGGGGTGGTCCTTCCCATCCTACAGCTGCTCCCTCATCTCAGAACATGACCTTCACGGAGCTAGAGGCCCCGCACACACAGGGGTCGAGATCCAGCGAGGCGCTCACTGGGGCTGCCCGGGGGGACCAGGGGACATGTGGCAGGCCCTTGAGGAGGGAGGGGATAAAGGACTCCAGGTGGGGGTGTGAGCCTTCTAACCCCCCGGCCTCTCTGCAGCCCCAGCACAAGGCTTGGCACAGGGGAGAAACCGCCCCATAACGGTGCTGAGGAAAAGACTCTGACAGTCACAGTCTGCCGTCCGCGGGGGACCCTGGTGGCCGGCCTGGCATCCACCAGCCAGGCAACCGTTTCCTGCACAGCAATAGAATCAACATTCGTGGGGGAAGGATGGACCACGGGTCGCTGGCCACAGGTGGGCAGTACTCGAATGTCACCAGGTTCATCTTCCCAGACTAAATCCAACCCGCAAAGACCTCATGGGGTCACTTGTGTCCTTGTTTGTGTCCTGACTCCCTCCAGCCACTCTAAGCTCCAGAAGGCTGCTGACTCTCTGCCCCGGGCCCTGCGCAGTGCTGCTGAGTGAGTGAGTGAGTGAGTGAGTGAGTGAGTGAGTGAGTGAATGAGTGAATGAGTGAATGA
>NW_011889038.1:64376-66886 GCF_000151845.1 Pteropus vampyrus | reverse complement strand
GGGGACCCTGGTGGCCGGCCTGGCATCCACCAGCCAGGCAACCGTTTCCTGCACAGCAATAGAATCAACATTCGTGGGGGAAGGATGGACCACGGGTCGCTGGCCACAGGTGGGCAGTACTCGAATGTCACCAGGTTCATCTTCCCAGACTAAATCCAACCCGCAAAGACCTCATGGGGTCACTTGTGTCCTTGTTTGTGTCCTGACTCCCTCCAGCCACTCTAAGCTCCAGAAGGCTGCTGACTCTCTGCCCCGGGCCCTGCGCAGTGCTGCTGAGTGAGTGAGTGAGTGAGTGAGTGAGTGAGTGAGTGAGTGAATGAGTGAATGAGTGAATGAGTGAATGAGTGAATGAATGGCTCAGTGAGTCCATGGATTCCATCCTCACAAGGGTGAGATGTGTGTTTTCTCCCCACGTTCAGATGAGGAAACAGAGGCACGGGAGACTGAGGGGATGTGCCCGGTGTCACTGCAGAGGGTCGAACAGTGTCCCCTAGACATTCATGTCCACCTGAAACTTCGGATCTCACTGGACACAGGGTCTGTGCAGATGTAATCAGTTAAGGATCTTGAAACGAAGTCACCCTGGATGTAGGGTGGACCCTGCATCCAATGACTGGCGTCTCTATGAGGGAGAGGGGAGGGCGGTTTGGACACAGAAGAGAAGGCCATGTGGAGACCTCGGCAGAGAATGGAGAGACACGGCCACCAGTCAAGGATCCACCAGGAGCTGAAGAAGCAGGAAGGACCCTCCCCTGGAGCCTCCGGAGGGGGTGGCCCTGCCGACACTTTGATTTTGGACTTTTGGCCTCTAGTACTGTGAGAGAATCAAGTTTTCCTGTTCAGCCACTTGGTCTGTGGCGGTATTGCAGCAGCCCCAGGACACTGCTGCGGTCCCACAGGTAAAAGGGGGTGCAACTTGGACTCAAAACGAAGAATCAGCTCAGCAAGGCAGGACCGGCCGCAGACTGTGCAGCCCCGCGGTTCTCGCTCAGGGACCCGGCTCAGTCCCTCCCCTGCCAGGAGAGCAGAGGGCCTGCTCCTATGTGAGCAGGTCTCCTGGGGCTGTGTCCCCTCAGCACCTCTAAACGGGGGTGGTAGTAATATCTCCCTCCCTGGGCTATGAGGGTGGAAACAAGCTGAGGGACATGAAGGGTGCCAGCACGCAGGAGTGGGGACTGGGAGCCTTTAGGTGCTGGCTCTGGGGAGGGGACGGTCCCCTGCAGCCTGCCAGGCCTAGGGGCAGAACAGCACTGAGGTTCTAAAGTTCCTTTAAAAGTGGTTGAGGGACCCAGATGGCTGCTCCCTACAGGCACCTCCCTCGGCTGGCTCCAGGGTGCCCCCACCTCTATCTGGGGACCCCCAGGGGGGCCGACCACACAGAAGATTCCAGCTGGTACGAAGGGGGCGCTGACAAAGCTGCAGCCTGTGAAAGCTCAGGAACCAGCAGACTCCTGAGGAGCTCTCCCACACCCCAGCCCCACAGTCCCACCCCGACATGAGTTGTGTCTTCAGTTATAAGTCACCGAGGACCCACCACATGCCAGGCACTGCACTGAGGGCTTTAATACCCATCTTCACATTTAATCCCTACACCGGCCCTGTTAGGTAGGCATTCTCATTAGCCCATTTGTGGGATAGGAACTGGAGGACCAGAGAGGTCAAGCGACTTCCTCGAGGCCACACAGCAGAGAAGAGGCAGAACTGGGATTTGAACTAAGTCTGTCTGGCGCCTTCCACTAAACCACAGCAGAGACACGGGGAGGAAGCCTGCTTCTACCTTGATTCTGGGACAAGAGAAAACGACTTTTAAGACAGTGTGCAGTCACGTGGTGGACGAGATTCCCCGGACAGAGTCCTTTCACGGTCCCCGCATGGGTCCTGTGAGGAGGAATGTGCATGCCCACCGACAGGGAAACTGAGGCGGCCACGTCCCAGCCCTCAAGCACTTTGCAGCCTGGTAGTGGGCAGAAGACAAGCACGTGGGTGACTGGATGGCGGTGCCCTGCCTGGTGCACAGAGGTGGATCTCAGGCTGGCAGTCCCCGCCCACCCAGTGCTCATGAAGTGTGGCCGAGACGCAGACCGTGGAGCATCTGGCAAGATTTCCGTGCCAGGTGTGCGTGGTGGGGGGACGGCATCCCCAGCCACCCTTGAACAGCCAGCTTCACTCTCTCTTCCCCTCCCCTCTTCCTTTTGGTGGAAATAATCTATTTTTGAAAAGGGCCCATGAGCGGACACGCTGGAGAATCCCACTAAACAAACCGTCTCTTTTCCGGATCCCAGCCTTGCTCTTCAAACAAAGCTGGGGGGCGGGAGGGGCTGGGGAGGCTTCCCACGCCCCTGCCTGTCTGGGAACGGCCCCGGGGGAGGGTCGTCTAAGGAATGCGGGGCAGCTGCTGCACCCCTGCTGACAGCTGGGAGGACAGGGGGCCGCTCAAGGGAAAACCACCCGCCCAACCCCAGTCAAAGGGACCTTAACGCAGACAGGAAGCGCAGCGGCAACGCACCGAC
>NW_011889038.1:62178-63447 GCF_000151845.1 Pteropus vampyrus | reverse complement strand
CGCGCGGAGGCGGGGCCGAGGGCGGGGCCATGAGCTGGGGGCGAGGCTGGTCCGCGCCTCAAATCCCCCTGGGTCGGCCCTTTCCCGATCGCGCCCTTGACCTGCTCCGCTCTTCTGAGGGCCACACGTGCCCACAGGAAACCAACATACACGGTACACACGACTCAACCTCAAGCGCCCTCCCTGCCACTGCGGACACACCCATACGATGCTCGGCGACCCCTGTGCCCCCCAAGAAGTCTCCCGCTCCTCAGTGCCTCAACCAAAGTCACTCCCTCCTCCCCATCCCTCCCCACAAAGGCTGTGTTCACACAGATCCCTCGAGATGCCGCCCCGTGGACACGGACCTCCCTGTGGTTCTCATGAAGACTGCGTGGAAGCCTTCAGCACCCCGGGGTGCCGCAGGCCAGGACCCCGCCCCACTCTGGGGACTCTAATTGCTCTCCTTTAGCCTGCAGGAGTTCCAGGTTGGGGAGTTGGGGAATCAGGAGTGGCCTCCCCAGGGCAGAGACCAGTAAAGCCTTGCTACGCCCCACCCCCCCAGCTGCCCCACCCCAGGTCTCTGGGATGGTAAAAGCAGGTGGGTCCCCCAAGACTGGCTGGTGAAGAGCGACCCCCGTGAAGGGAGCGCCCGCACACTTCACAGCACTTTCATTTTCGGTGCTTGCTCTCAGGCTCGTCTCCCTCTGCGGGGTCAGAATTGTTCCCATTTCCCAGCTGAGGAGACAGGTTGAAACTGAGGCTCAGAGGGTGAAATAAGTTGTCCAATGTCATACAGTCAACAAATGGCAAAGCTGGGCCTAACCCAGGCCTCCCGAGCACATAGCACAAACTCCCGCACCCCCAGCTTCCGGGGTTCCCACAGGGCTCACCCGCTTCTCGTCCCCTCCATCAGACAGCAAGACAGCAGTGCTGCCCTCATCCCACCTCGGGCCTCTCCCGAAGCTTTGCCTGTGCTGAGCAAGTCCAGGTGTCAGCGGAGCCCCAGCCCCATCCATGTTTTCCCATAAATGCTTCCTGTGTGAATCACTGTGGGCAGAGGAGGGGCTGATCCTAGAACTTCGGCATGAGGAGGGTGCTCAGAGGGCCCCCCCCGCACCCACACTGTATGGTACAAACTGTGGCCCAGGGACCAATGAGTCACCTATCCCAGAGTGCATGCCCCTTACACTCCACCCTTGGTGGCGGAACCAAGCACCTGCCCCCTGAGAAAGAGGTTCCACACCATGGGGTGAGGGTGGGACACAGCTGCCCGCCAGTTAACTCAGT
>NW_011889038.1:45946-60278 GCF_000151845.1 Pteropus vampyrus | reverse complement strand
TCCTGGGCTTGAGGCCCCACGTGATGGCTCTCACTGAGCTGCTGCCCCCGCAGGCAGGTGTGGGGCTCCAGGCGCCCGTGGGCCCTGCACTCACATGTGGCGCCCTCCAGCCTGATAAGGGGCAGGGCGGTGGACAACCGTATTGACCGGTGGCCCCGGGGAGCATGCAACTGTGCCCGAGACTAAGGGAGGAAATCTAAGACTAAGTGAAGGGGATGGGAGGCTAGGGGGACCCGGCATGCACCCTCGGAGCTGCCAGGGCGATCTGAGGGCATCAACCATGTCCTCTCCTCCCCCAGGACCCCAGCTTCATTCCAAACTCTCCCTGCCTCTGCCAGCAGGGTGTCAGGAGCTGGTCCGGGACCCTAATTGGCAAGGGGGACCCTGATATCTGCAGAGCTTGTCCTTCTGATGGGAGAGGGAGCCAGAACTGGGGTTCACCCAGCCCTGCTGTCAAGTCGAGTGATCTCTAGGGCCTCAATTTGCCCATCTGTAAGATGGATGAAGTCCAGGATTGGGGCCCCCGCCTTCACCCCACAGTTGCCATAGGTGACTTTGAGGGGTGGGGGACATGAGGGCTGGTAAAGCCTAAAGGCCATATGCTTCCTGTAGCTGTGGCCAGAGACAGTGTCTTCGATCTGTGCGGAGTGGCCGTGCCAAGGGGCTGGCCCAGAGGTTTCATTTGCACTGGCACAGTACTGAGATGGGCGATAATTTGCAGAAAGACTCTGGGATCAGGGTCTTTGAGTCAAAGTCTGCCTGGGAACAGCCACAGAGCATCTCCGGGGTGGGGGGGGTGGGGAGCTTGTGGTACCCTGGACTCTGCAAACCCCTGAACCTGGCTCAGCCTCTCACTTCATAGACGGACAGCATGACTACAGTCAGCGAGGCTCTGGAAGCCAGGGCTTGGGGCTTCTGGTCCACCTGGAAGAGTTCACCAGCTCTGTGGCCCCCCAACCCGTATGCTAAGGAGGGTGGGGATGGTTAGTCCACCCCCAGGAGGCCCAGTGGGGAGGAGGCCAGGCGAGCAGCTTAGAGGCAGGGCAGGGGGGCAGCCACTTTAGTCCTGCCTCATTTGGTCCTCGCAGGCGGGGGTTACGGGCAGAGGAACTGAGGCTTGGGAGCCATGGCACATGCACAAAGTCGGAGTCAGCAGGTGGCACAGCGGAAGCTGGAGCCGGGCCAGCTGAGCCGGAGAGAGAGAGCCAGCCACCAGCTTTTGCTATCGCTGGCGCTGACCTCCGCCCTGCCCATCCCAGACACTGCTGGCTTCAAGGGGCACTTCTGCCCCCTGGTGGTGAGGCATGGGGTGCTCCCCCAAATATGACTGGGAAAGTCCTGTGGACTGGGGAGCCCTGGGTCAGGGGCTCTGCGTCCCGGGGTCCCAGACACCCAGGGAGGGGCTCAGCAGTGTGTCGGGCACAGGGAGCCATCCCATCCTTTCTCTGGGATGGACAGGCATGGTGACACACCGGCCCCATGTCGGGGTGAGGTGGGACGAGACAATTCACGTCGTCGTGGGGAGCACGCCGAAGGCTAGTAACTGCTGGCTATTGTGGTCACACAGCAGACAGATTGCCGAGTTGGGGCTGCCGACATCAGGTGAGCCCATGTCACGCTTGGGAACTCCAGCATCGACTGGGATTAAGCGTGAGGAGCACCCAAACTGGGTGGGTTGCCGCATCCACCCTCAATGTCCATAGCAATTCTACAGCTCCTCCCCATCATCCCAGTTTACAGGTGAGCCAGCTGGGGACCTGAAAGGTGAAGTGACAGGTCCAAGGTCACATGGCCGGGCCAGGATTCAAACCCAGGCCGACGGGCTTCGGCGTCGGCGCCCGTGACAACCTCCCACACTAATGAGGACGGTGTGTGTCTGCCAGGGACCCAGCACAGAGCAGGCCCCGAATAAACAGCGGCTGCCATTTCTCTTCTTTAATCAACATCGTGGACAGAGGTAACACTGGCAGGGAGGTGTAGGGTGGGGAGAGCTAGGCTACCACCACCCAGGTGCCCGTCCCGTCCAGCCCCTTGTTCAGAGAATGACCCCCGCCTGCCCGGTCCAGCACCACACACTGAGCTGGACACAGAGAAAGCAATCTGCCTGCTGGGCCGAGTCCTAGGCTGTTCGGACGGCCCCCCAAAAGACGTGTTGAAGTCCTCACCCCCCAGACCTGTGAATGTGATCTCATTCCAACACGGGATCTTTGCAGATGTCGTCAAGTTGAGATGAGACCACACCTAAATTCAATGACTGATGCCTTCACGGGAAAGCCGCATGGACATACAGAGAGAGGCATGAAGGGAAGGCCGGCCGCGCTGTGCCGAGGGGGGCAGAGATGGGGGGGATGCAGCCACAAGCCAAGGATCGCCAGCAGTCGCCGGAAGCTGGAAGAGATAGGAAGGATTCCTGGCCCTACCAACATCTTGATTTGAGACTTCCAGCCCCCAGAACCACGAGAAGCAAATTTCTGCTGCGAGCCACCCAGTTCGCAGCCCGAATGCCCGGGCACGTCATCCTTCCTCAAACAGGGCCGGCTCTCCCCAGGCTTGGGCTTTGACCCACACGTCCAGATGGGGCAAGGTCCAGCCTCAGTGGCCTGCAAACTGGACACACCCTCGTTCCCCTGCTCCAGCCTTCTCCAATAGGAACGCATGGACCCCGGGAGATGGGGAGGGAGCAGGTGACTTCTGCCGACGGCATGGCAGCCCTGGCCTCTGAGCTGAGCGTGCAGCGCTGCGCCCACAGGGCCCGGGGCTGCAAATGCAGGTCCTGCCCTGAACATCGGCAGCAGCCCTGTGAGGCAGGCCCCACGGTCACCCCCACTGCACAGACATGTAGACTGAGGCCACACAGGGCAGAGCTGGACAGACTCGGCTTGACTTCCGTCCAGCTTTGTATTCTCCAAAAGGCACCTTCTTGGCCAGCAGCCTTTTCTTAGAAGAATCCTTGGAAGGAAGGACTACTTACTACTCCAGATATCAGAACATACTCTGATAAGGAAAAGCCCCAGGAGGGGAGCCCGAGGTAACGGGGAGGGCTTGGTGGGGACGTGGGGCCTAAGGAAGTGCTTCTTCACTCACTCACCACCTCACTACTCTCCCGAGTGGCCTGCGAGGCAGGGATTCCTCATCCGGCCAGACTCAGAGCCAGCCCGGTAAGGACACGGAGGTATGACAACTTGGCCAGCTTTGTTGACTTTATAAATATTGCCCCGGTTGCCCAGTGGGGAGGTGGTGTCAGGTCATTGCTCATGGTGAAAGGTGCCCACCCAGGGGGGCGTTCCACTCACCCCCCGCCCCCCCCACCCCACTTCTGCAGAATCGCGCTTTGGAGCCCACGAAGGGAGGGACCGAAGGAAGGAAAAACTACTGCTGAGGTTCTCTAGACAGGAAGGGGGGCCCCTGTCTGCATGGGTCATGACGGGGACCCCTAGCGAGAACCTATCCCAGCCGGCCTGGCCCACATGTCCCCACCAAGGCGGATGCTGAGGTCCTAGATCCTCATGTCACAGGCTGGTGAGGGGCAGGGCGAGTGGATGCTGGGGTCCCATTCCAGGTGGGCTGTGGACAGAGTGCATTCACCTGGAGGAGGCCGGGGCTTTGCCACCCGAAGCCCGGGCCGCTGCTGCTGCTCTGTCATCCTCCCAGCCCAGCGTGGCCAGCAAGCACGTGTCCTACCCCTCCACTGCCGCCCCCTCCCCAGACGGGCCTCCCGGCCTGAGCCCGCAGCAGGCTGGACTGCACCTTGCTGCCAGCAGTCACTCGGCCTCCCGCGTGGGACCCGCACCGCCTGCTCCGAAGCTTCAGACGAGGTCCCCTCTGCCTGCAGGATGAACTCCCAGCTTGCGAGCTGAGTGTCCAAGACCCTCTGCAGTCTGGGCACAGACTTCCGTTCCTTCCGCTTCTCCCACTCAGCCCCTCCGGGCCCCTTCCTTCCCCTCCCCCACGAGCAGAAGACAAAGCTGCGGCTTGTTCTCTAGACTCGCAGCCTGCTCCCCACTCCGGGCCTCTACCCAGGCTCTGCCCTCCGCCCAAGCCACCTTCCTCCCCTCCCTCCAACCGCAAGAGGCGGGAGGGTCGTGATCAGGGCGTGGGCCGTGGAGCGGACGGCCAGGGTCGGACTGTGGCTTCCACAGTTCGGAGCTGACCACTTAGGCTGCTGAACTGTTTAACTGTGCCTCAGTTTCCCCATCTGAAAAATGAAAATATGGAGGAGGAAGAAACTACCCTCTACCCTCCCGGTTCCTGTCACTGGTCTAATCGTCAAATAGCCATGAGACAGAGAAGCAAGAGAAAATAACCCGGATTCTACTCACACGTGTATGGGAACCTCGCGTAGAGGAGGGACCCCACGGGCACGAGAGAGAGGTTCAGAGACAGAGAAGGAACACGGCGTATAAGACTCCTGAGCTGGGGATGAAGCGAGGCGCCTGGGGGCTTTAGAGGGTCATCACAGGAGAAAAACACTCATTCAGCAATTCGTAGTTTGCCCTGCCATACAGGTGGGTCAAAAAAAGGTAACCTCTGATAATCTCTTATTATGAGCGAGACTTCAAATTCTTCTAGGTAGTTGGGGGGAAGGGCACATCCGAGGCACGTCTTGGGGTGACTCGTTCTGAACCCCCACAGTCATGACGCTTTCCTGTCTACTGACCCCAAGGCTGTACATGTGTTCATGGCTATGAAATGCTGAGAAGGGGCCTGGCACGTGCGCGGCCATTATCACCAGCTGGCCCCACTCGGCGCCGGGCTTCCCGGGGGTCCCAGGCCCCCACCCCCGCGCTGCGGTGCTCCCTCCTCTTGACAGCAACTCGGCCGACAATCCCAGGTCATCCTCCATCTGCCTTACGTTAGGATGTCAGGGCTGGGCCCGCCTCCCCCGTCAGACTGGGTGCTCCCGCCCCAGGGACCATGACAACGAAAAGCATCTTGACCTAACTCTCTTCAAGCTCCCCGAAGTCCCCTGCTGGAGGAGGCCCGACCTTGGGCTTCCTCCTTCCTCCTCGTAGAATCCAGATTGAGCAAGAATCTTGCTGGATCAGTCTAGAAAAACTTCCCACCCCGATCTCCTATCCCCTGGCCCGCCTACAGCGAGAATTCTGTAGCATTGATCTCGTGAGACTCCCCCAAGCCCGGACGTTTCCTCTTAGTACTTTCCTACCCACGAACCCTGCTGTCCCTTGGCCGTGACTCCCCATGTGTCCTTGTTGGAGTCGAGTCCAGTCTCCGTCCTGCTCTGAACGACCTCCTTCATGATCCAGAAATACGAGAGGCTCCTTTGGCCACAAGACCCGATCTCATTTGCGGTGAGGTCATTTAGAGACTCGGTCCACTCTGCTTGGTGTAGATTGTGCCAGAACTGTCTACCAGCCTGATTAACCAGATGTCAGGTAGGTGTGACAGACCGCATTATCTTACAAAGATCCAACAGGAATTCCCAAGTCACGCCTGGCCTTGAGGGACCGGGAAGGAGGATCCCGCTGTGACCGGGAGAGGGGATCCGCTCAGATGGGAAGAGGAGTCACTGAGCTGGCAGGTGGCCGAGCTGGATTCCCCTGGACTTCCAGATGGCCTGCAGTTTAGCAGGAGAACTAGAGATAGGAACGTAGCAGGCTCTGCGGGTGCTGCTGGCCACGGAGCCGTCATCCACGGGGAGAGTCATGATTCGTTTGCACTGACCACTTAGAGGCGGACGGTTTAGAGAACTGCACGGGGGAAGAGCTCCTTCTGACATATCTTCTAGAAACGCCAGGAAGAAACATTACAAAGATCTTCCAAAAGCATAACTGAGCTTGTAAGGAAGTGAGGAAAGTCACCAGGGGCCAGACTTACTATTAATATTATTACTAAGATAATATTATCGCTATAGTTATAACGGAGGTAATGTTGATTGTACGAAGGCCAGTATCATGCCTGAAATGTGCAATAATACAGACAGAGTGACATTCTCAGTGCCTTAATATACCAGGCCCTCTGTCCCTTGTAGCTGTGGCTCTGTAATCTAACTGACGGCAACCTCGCAGGGCGATCCGATCGTACATTCCCAATTGGGCAGGTCATGGGTAGTCTTGGAACAGTTTTCTTTGCCTTAAGCAAGCCCTGTCCATCGTTTCTGAATCTAAGTTAACATACCTTTGAAACGCCTCTTTTCTCGACCCCTAGAAGACTCGACCACTCTCAAGAGAGCACACACTCTTCTAAACTATCCTGGACCTGACTGTGTCCCACTTTCCTGTCATCTTCCTTGCGTCCCCTCCTTGATTCCAAACGTATCAAAGAAACTGTAAATCCGTCCCTCTCGGGAGCATGAGACCTTGCTCCCCAGCACGGTCGTCAGGGTAACTCGAATAAACTCTTAACAAACGTTCTCGACAGGTTTGGCTGTTTCTTACGTTGACACAGCAATCCCCATTTCACAGACGAAGAAACGGAGCACGTCCCGTGCTGGCGGAGCTGGGGTTCAAGCCCAGGCCGTCTGGCTCCAGAGTCTATATTCTTAAGGATCTCACTCTACGAATTGTATTCTAAGTAGTATAGTAGTTGTCGCGGGAAAACGTGAGAGCTAAAAGCTTGGCAGTAAGAAGGAGCGGCAGCCTTGGAGGGTAGGGAGAGGGGTGTCGAGACAGAGAGGAGAAACCCAGCAGCCTGGAGATGAGACCCTGAGCAAGCAAGACGGAAGGGAGGGTGCAACTGAGCTCGTCACACGAAGCCGGGGTCTTGAGGGGCTGCACCCCAGTAATGGGTGGCCGAGAGGAAGGTCTGCCCGCTGACAAAGACAGATGACATGAAGACTTGCCTGTGTCCACCTGCGTTTGGGACTCAGGTGGAAAAAGCGTGCAAGTCTCCTTGGGGTCCCCAGCACATGGGGTTTGGTCGGAGCGTACATGACCTTCTTGATGGAAAAAGCCTAAGTAACAACATAAAAGTGGTCCCAGTCTGGGGGCGGGGAGCGGGGCAGGGGGAGGCAGGCCCACAAGCCAGGCCTCCTGGGTCCCCACAGAAAAAGCCCGGCTGGAAATAAACTCAAGGTCTCAAACTACACACCACACGAGGAAACAGGCCACCGTGAGAGAGCGGGGGGCAAACGCTACAAATGTCAGGATGAAATCCCCAAGAGCTTCCGCCAAGAAACTATTGGAATGAGGCTGCAAAATGAATTTGCTTGACGTCATCGAAGACAGGACAGAAAACGAGACTAGAACAAGACGTGAGGACGGAAAAGGTGTTCCATGGGAAGGAACCTCGCAGGGCGGTCCGATCATAAATTCCTAACTGGGCAGGTCACGGCCAGCAGCCCCGCCCCAGGCCTAGACCTTCTGTAGTAAAAGGTTTGGCTTCGCCCTGAGCAAGCCCCATCTGTCCTTTCTGCAGGTAGCTTACGGCCTCTTTGAAATGCCGCTTTTCAGATCCCTCCTGCTAAAGGTGAGGACCCTCCAGGGAGCATGAAATCTCCTCGACCCTCCTGTAATCCCGACCCCGCCTGAATGCCACCTGCAGAAAAGCAGCTGCAAGCCATCATTTCTAGGAAGCATGCTTTTCAGTCTGTTGAGATCGTGCCTCCGTTTCACACAAACTTTTATTAAAATTCTCTACGGGTTTGGACATTCTTACATCGATAGATGTCAAAAAGCCAGATGCCTTTTAGGAAGCCGGTGTCCGGGGCGTAGGTTGTGGTGGCACCAGCTTACTGGGGACCTACGGAGGTGTGAGGGGGGACGGGAGCAGGGAGGAGGGAGTGTCTGCAGTCTCCGTGTTGACTTCCCCGTCCTCCCTTGGTGTCCCCCAGTCTGTGTAAAAGTCCAACTCATGGGCCTGGGTGTGTCTGGGAGGGTGCTAGGCACGGAAGTCCACTCCTGTCCCACACCTGGAGCAGACTCACTTCGCGATAAACTGGAACTTTCTGCTGCTCCACGCCTGACGAAAGCCCAGCTGGAGTCATAGTCATGAGCACGGTCCAGGAGATATGCAGTTCCTCTCGGCCCTGGACCACAGCCCGAAAAGCTGGGGGCCCGGGGGCCCTGGAGTTTTTCAGGATCTGGGAACCTCTGACAGTGTCGGCATGTGAGTGTGTCTTTGCTCAGGGAGAGGAGTATGGCTTTCGGGGGCTTCTCTGCAAGGGGCTGGGGTAAAGCTGAGGAGTGGGTACCGCTGGACCGTCTGTGTGGAGCATCTGTGGTACCCAAACATTTGGCGTGGAGGACAGAAAGCAGGTTTAATTACTCTTGTAGTTAGACCCGCATGGCTCTAGTACAGAGCGAGGTGAACTCATGGATTTTGCAGGTAACATGTGAAACTTCAGTCATCTCGCTGGGCCCCGCCTGTAGATCCCTGAGGACGCCCCCTCCCGTCCCCAGCAGTCAGGAGAGCCTGAGGACTCTGCTCCAGACCCTGGGTCCTTGGATCAAGCCGGACCACAGGAGCACTGAGGACGCCACTCAGCACATCGCACGGGGACCCTTTATGAGGGCTCCTAGGGGGACCGTCCCTTGGGCCTCACAACGGGGAAAAGCTGTGTTTTCATCTCATGGGCATGATGAATCTAGTGAGGGATCCTCTTTCCTTCTTTGTTCTTCTTGCTAGGAAGCTCAGGGTCAAAAATCAGCCCATTTCTCAAACATGTAGTGAACCTCCTGGTACTTTTTAAAAATCCAGATACATGTCGATAGCGATTAAAGCAATAACACGAGCACAGGTATTACACCGTGAGCATTTTCTAAGAGCCAAGCCCAAACCTGAAGAACGTACGCACACAACAATCACGCTACCGCAACACCCTCGGAGGCGGGCGTCGCCATCCTGCTTTCGGGGCAGGGCCGATGAAGCTGCGAGAGGTGGGGTGGGGGCCAGCAGAGCAGCGGAGCATCAAACGGGGTGCTTCCCCCGGCGGCCCACGTGGCAGACTAGCAGCAGCCCTCAGACTCAGCTCCCTGGGGCGGGAGGGCTGGGCTAGCGAGGAGACTGGGAGGATCCCCCTCCCAGGTGTCTGGGGGGGGAAAGGGGTACTTCCCCCAGGTCCCCGAGACCGCCGGCCCTCCTTCCACAGCTGCGGCAGGGTCCCTGTGCTTCCTTTGTCCATAAACTTTGAGTTTGGGAACCGAAAAGGCT
This sequence comes from Pteropus vampyrus, assembly GCF_000151845.1. Lineage (NCBI taxonomy): Eukaryota > Metazoa > Chordata > Mammalia > Chiroptera > Pteropodidae > Pteropus > Pteropus vampyrus. Next base: position 51,170 of record NW_011889038.1, on the reverse strand, counting down.
AAGAAAGGGCATTTAACGAAAACCACCTGGACCTCTTTCCGTTTCAACATCGCGAAAGCAGGAGGAAGTGAGTGGGGGCCTCCTAAGGACGGATGCGGGGTGACCTTGTTCCCAGGCCCTCCCCACTGCACTGTCACCCACAGGAAGCCAGGCCCAAAGGCCCCTGGAGTTCATCTAGTCCAGCTGTCCATTTTATAGACGGGAAGACTGAGGCCATGCTGGGACCCGCCACGGGCACGGCTGTGCTAATGACTGGGGAAAAGCAGCAAAGGCTAAGGTCCTACTGGGTGCTGGGCACACCGACACCCTCCCTCCAGGGGCAGCCCTACCGGTCAGAGTTCCCAGGATGAGGAGACCGAGCCCAGAGGAGGGAACTGACCTGTTTCGCTGCGCAGCAGGTTCGTGGAGGGGCTGAGATCTGGGCCAGCTCTGACCCGGAGGCCACGACTCGGAGGCCACGTACCTCCCACCGTCACTCCCGCCTCCGCCATCAAGTCATTAGTGACTGCGAGCACCTACTGCATGCCAGAGCCTGTCCCCAGCAGCTGCCACGTGTCCCCACGGGAGGCAGTGAGGGAAGAGGCAATGGGTGGGGGGAGGCGGGGCGGTTCCAGGGCTCCTGAGAAGGACACGGACTGCGTCGGGGTTGTTCTGAAGAGCCTCCAGCGGCAGTGACATTTTGTTCGGGCCTGGAGGGCCGGGGTGGGGAACAGACCAGAGGGACAGGGAGAGCACTGACCAGCAGCAGTGACGAGGACACCAGCAGGGAGATGCCCAGGGGCCGGCCCTGTGCTCAGCAGCTATGGGTACCGTCCAGGTGTAATGTCACAACAGTCCATGGGGAGGGGCCCTGGAGGGGACAGCACAGGTCAGGGCAAAGGCAAGACGTGCCTCTCGGGCCCCTTAATTTCCCCTTACTCCCGCGCAATTTGCCCCGATGCACCTGCTGACCTCAGACCTGTCCCCTGGATGGAAGGCCAGGGCTGGTGCTCAGACAGACAGGATGTCCCTCTGGCACAGGCCCAACACCGCCCAGAACCCCAGGAGCTGGACTTGGAATGAAGCCGAAGGGCATTGGAGGCTGGGGGTGTGAGAGATGCAGGGTGGGGAGGGTGTGAGGCCCACAGGCAGGGGGCCTGAAGGCCAGGAGGAGAGTGGGCGCCATGCTGCCAGCCTCGGGGTGTGTGAGGGGGTCTGCACGGGAAGCCCACCACCTAGGGTTCGGACCTCCTGACTGCCAACTCCGTTCCCTGTCCCCACCCCTCCACCCCAGGCCTCGCCAGCCCCCAGGCTCTGCCCAGCTTGAGTCTCCCACCTGGCTCGACCATCACCAGGAGTGCAACCTTGGGAGTGTCACGTGGGGATGATGACATGGCCTCCTGAGGTCGTGGCCATGGCAGAAATGACCACGGATGCGAAATGGGAGCTGGAGGCCTTTGGGACCCCCCGTCCACCAGGGCGCTGAGATGAGGCCTGGCACACAGCTCCCGCTCTGGGGTGAGGACCGCAGGAGGCTGGTTGGCGGAGAAGCCCAGGCCCCGCCCCCAGCCTGCCTTCCTCCTCCTGCGTGAATTTGGGAACCCCTTGTCCGTGGGCTGGTCAGCCTGGCTGGCCTCCGGCCCAGCCCCTCTGGAGCCCCAGGAGCACGATGCGGTCCCCCCACTGCTTGCTCCTCACTTCTCGTTTGCTGCATCCTGAGCCTCGGTCTCCCTATGGCATGAGCTTTGCTCTCCTCACCTTTCATTGGTGGCACGGATGGCGGTTACTGAAAAGGGTCACTCCGTTTCATCTGCTCTGACTGTGGTGGCTGGTGGGGTGTGCCCCAGGGCTGGGCGGGGGTCCTCGGGTGCGGCTGGATGACGTGCCAGCCACACTCAGGCACAGTGCTTAACGCTGATGCTCAGGGAGAAATCCGCAAGCCACCCAAGTGACAGGGCCGGAGCCAGGCGCCGGCAGTGGACAGTGGGCTGGTGCCTGCTCTCTTGCGAGCCCTCTCTGGGTGTGGGTGTGGGCGTGGAAGGGCCGCGGGCCCCTGGGGGCTCCTCCTCCACATCGTCCCGTTAGTTTCTGGTTCTGAGTAATCGAGGTCTGGGTTCTTTCTCTGTGGCTCCCAGAGTGGGTGGCAGATAAGGTGGGGATGGAGGTGACACATCTCTGCCCGGGGAGCCGAGGCTGTCAGGCAGCCTCATGACAGCTGCACGGGCCCTCCCACACCGGCTCAGCCCAAGGGATTTCCCCAGACGCCAGGGGCAGGTGGCAGGAAGGAGTCTCTAGGGCCTCACTGTGGGGATGAGATGAAAGGGTGAGCGTGGGGTCCCAAGCTCCCAAGCCCTTGCAGGGAGCCTAAGCTATCAGCTCCTGGGGTGTCTGAGGGGAGAGGAAGTGGAGCCAGGAGTCTCCTTGAGGCCTCCTGAACAAATTAAGGTGGAGGTCAAGATCCGGGTAAAAGGTGCTGTCCTTGGGGCCAGGCCCAGTTCCTGTCCACATGCTTGCCCTTCGTTCTGTCCGGGATAACCTTCCCCGAAGCCTGGGCTGGTTGGCCAACTCCTGATCATCCTGCAAAACCCTACCTGGGGTGCCCGCATCCACCAACGCCTTCTCCGTAAGCCCTGTCCCACCACGCACACATCCGCATTTGGAGGACAGTCCCGTCCAGGCCACTGGAAGCAGTGGGCCCTCTCCCCAGGTTCTGGGCTGATCTCCACAGCATTCCCAGGTGGGGCAGGCCATCCACCCGCTCCGCTGAGCACACAGGGGCCGTGAGAGCCCTGCACCTTGCCGAAGGCTGTCGCCACGTTCCCTCCTTTTCATTCAATGAGTCTTTCCTGAGAACCTAACACGTGCCGGGCCCTGAGCTCAGGGATGGCCTGAACCCGACCTCGGCCAAAGCTTTCACCCCGTGCCGGCCTCGGTGTTTCTTTGGCCTTCGCAAGTGCTCTGGGAGGAAGACGGACTGTGGGGGGCGGTGGGGGATGCCCTCCCCTACCAGTTGGGCCCAGAGGCCCACACTGGGCACGCCACGGAGTCTATAGTCCAGTGTCCCAGACTGCATCCAGGGTGCCCAGCCCACCCCACCTTCTCTGTCTACTCTGCTCATGCAGCTGAAAACCCATAGGGGGCAGAGTTGGCCAGGGAAGAAGGATGGGGCCCCAGGTGGGGCCTGGGGGGGGGCCTCCCCCTCCCCTCTTTCCTGTCGTCCACCCATTGCCTTGAATGGCCATCAGAGCCCAGACCAAGGTGATGGCCGCCAACCCCGACCGTCAGCGAGGCCTTTTTCCTTCACCGGTTCTGCTCACCACTGAGTGACGCAGAGAGCGTCTCACCTGTGCTGGCCCCGCCCCCTCTGTGACTCGGGGCAGATGTGGTCCCCGCTCAGACCTCAGTCCTGGGGGCCCAGGGCAGTCTGAGTCCCTCCCTGGGGTTGTGTCTGTGATGACCTCCTTTCGGCTGCTGCTCGGGGCTCCTTCCGGTTGGTCTTGTGAAATGCAATGCACCTCCCATTTCTGTGGCTTGTCCTTCTTAGAGCCCTGTCCCCAAGGTGCCTCGTGTGCTCCTGTCTTGTCCCCCTGACTAATGACCCAGGTGGGCAGTGCTGCAACCAGACTACAGACGGGTGACCCCAGCCAGGACTCAAGGGCCGGGCTTCCGAATTAGTTCTAGGAACGGTGTTGATTTGGTCTATGATGTCACGTTCTAATCCCCACTCTACACAGGACAAAACGGAGTCCGGGGAGGCACAGTGACAAGCAACGGCTGCAGGAGAGGCCAGCTGGTCCACATTGGGTCTTGAGGACAAACAGACCTGGATTTGAAGTGTAGCTCTGTCAGTCACTATGGCTTGGCCTCCTGTAAAATGGAGACATGGCACTGCCTGCCCCATAGGGTCGGAGTAAGGCTGTCACGTGCTCCTTAGTGCAAGGTGCCCCCGCTCGCCTGTGCAGTGGCAGCCTGGTGGTGGGGGCGCTCGTGTGCACGTGTGTGTGTGCATGTGTGTGCGTGTACGTGCATGTGCGTGTGCACGTGCGTATGTGCGTGTGTGCGCGTGTACATGTGTGTTTTGTGTGTGTGCGCGCGTGCGCGTGTGCATGCATGCACGTGCGTGTGCACATGTGCGTGTTTTGTGTGTGTGCGTGTGTGCGTGTGTGCGTTTTGTGTGCGTGCGTGCATGTGCACGTGTGTGCGTGTGCACGTGTGTGTGCGCGCGTGTGCAGTTCCTGTGATTCCATCGGGAGCCCTCTGCTGCAGTCACGCAGGATCTGGTCCCTCGCCCTCACCTCACCCTCCTCCGGTCCCCAGCCACGCGGCACTCACTGGCCCTGGCACACGTGCCTCCCTAGCAAACCCACTCCCTAGCCAGCTGCCACTTTCGCGAGCCTGCGGGCTGGGCCAGGGGCTTCCTCTGGGCTTCCGTCCGTGACGGCTCCATCACGCCATGGGTCTGTGTCCTGTCGGCCTCCCCCCAGCAGACCGAGTGTCCCAGCGGGCGGGGGCCGCGTCATCATGGCGGCTGTCTCCCAGGGTTTATTTAGCACAAGGCTCTCAATACACATGCGAAGTCACTGAATGAACTCTAGAAAATTTGAAAAATACGAAAAAGTTGGAAGAGCCGCCAGGGAAAGCTGTCACTGTCTGTCTCGGCGTGCTTCCGCCCAGGCTTTTTTCTGTGCTGGGCTGGGACCCTGCAGGACACCCACCGCGAGCACGCCCGCCCGCCTGCCTGCCTGTGTCCCTTGAACAAATAAATGCTGGGTTTGCAGAAGGGACTTGAGGCCCAGCAGAGGGGGCGAGTTGCTCATGGTCACACGGCCCCAGGAGGAGGGGCTCAGGCTGGGAGGCCAGCACTCCTGACCCCCAGGGCTCTGCCCCCCCGCCCGCAACAGTCTCAGCCCCGGAGATGCTGGTTTCCATCTTCGAAGGTCAGGAAGATGAAGGCCCTGTCCGCAGAAGGGCCAGGTGGAGCGCCCCTTACAGGCTGACTCCTGCCTCTGCCACAGGTTCCTGAAACCCTGCCCTGTCTGGACGTCCATGAGACTCGCTCGCTCCCTCCTCGTTCCCGCTCTGCACAAGCCCTGGGCTTGGCCCTGGGACCCAGAGATGAATCGAGCAGAGTCTGGCCCTTCGAGCCCAAGGAGACCAGGAAACAGAAAATTCCAGCAGGAGATGCTAGTGCTGGACTGAAGACATGAGCAAAGATCCCAGCGTGGGGGGCGTGGGAGAGGTACCA
>NW_011889038.1:39973-44446 GCF_000151845.1 Pteropus vampyrus | reverse complement strand
TCTGATAAATATTTTATCACTGCTCACAGAGCAGTCCCCAGGATGGTGTCTGCAGCCCACAGAGCACCCCTTCCTGCCTGGACAGAGGGGGTGGGAGGGTGGGGTGTGGGGTAGGGTCAGGAGTCCACACAGCTAGCTCATTCCTGACCCTCTGTGACTTCAGGCCAGCTCAGCTGGGCCAATGCCCCGGGAGCCTCGCCCACGTCGGCCCTGCCCGATGCGGGGTGCTGGGCTCTGCCCGGCCCATGGAGTCCCCATCGTCCACGTCATCATGCCCAGAACACCAGCTCTCCGCCCCCTGGCCTCATCAAGCGCCCCATTCTGCTGGCCCAGTGCCGCCGCCACCTCCCCTGGGCTCTCCCTTGCCACTGGGTGACCCAGGCTCATCACACTCTCCGAGCTTGTTTCCAAAACGGAGCAGATGGGGGACAAGGTGAGATTGTGGAAATGGCCCAGTACCTCGCCCACACGGAGACTCATTCTATTTGAGACCTGAACATCCGGAATCAAATCGGCAAACGTTCCTGAGCATGTCTGGGGTGGGATGTGGGACACACAAGCCCCAGCCTTGCTGGGATCCACGATTGAACTGGGGAGATGGGACCTAACTAATAATGGTGATGATAATCATTACCACAGCGGTAATAATAGCTACTGCATTTCAAGCCCCTGCCTAGAGCCACATACTTGACGCCACCCCCGCCCCCCGATCCCGTCTCCCAGCAGCCCCGCGACGTGGGCTTCACCCTCCTCATTTCAAAGCAGGGCAGGACCCTGAGACAGAGAGGGGCAGCGCCCTGCCCAAGGCCACACAGCCTGGCAGGGCTGACCAGCCGTCCTTTTGGGTGTGACCTCTGGATCAACACCTGCTTTTTACACGGCTGTCCACGTGGACGTGTCCAAGGGCGGGGGACGGTCCGAGTCAGTGATGGGACATCCATAAAACAGGATGTCGTGTGGCCACTAAACAAATCGCCATCACTATTTCGGGACTGCTGGACTATTTGGGATCAGGGACAAGCTCGTGGTATTAAATTAAGAAAAAAAATACAGGATATGAACCTTAATGGGTGGTGTGATGACACCATATAAAAATAGTTCTACGTCGAGATATATTTATTGAAAAAAATGATGATGTTCGGGGGGTGAGGTTACAGGTAAAATTGGGGTCTCTTTTCCAGACTTTATACAACGTGGCCATGTTGGTTTTATAATTAAATAGGATTGGTGCCAGTCTAGGATTTATCGGGCACCTCCTGTCTGTCTGCCCTTCTGTGCCGAGAGCTTTCTCCTCTCTCAGCCTCAGGTTTGATCTGTGGGAGGGACGAGATGGACATGACTGTCAGTGATGCTGACCTTGGACGACCCTCCCTGCCTCTCCGTGGGTGGGCCTCCCAGCACCTGGAACCCAGCAGAGGGCACTGCCCTAAGCAGCTTACATGAAGCCGCGTGATTAATCCTCACCCCTTATGCAGTTATCACCATTTTATAGATGAAGAAACTGAGGCAGACAGAGGTTTATGACTTGCCAAGGTCACACAGCTGGTCGGACGTGGGGCCAGGACTCGAACCTGAGCAGCCCGGCTCCAGAGCCCATGCTGTCAATCACCTAAACTCTTCATTCCAATCTTCACTTTGCAGACGAGGCAGCTGGTGCTCAGAGAGGTTAGGTAGCTTTCCCAAGGCCACACAGCTGCTAAGGTGAGGTTTACAGTGGTGGACCCAACTCTGGGGGCCCCAGCCTTTGCAGCCCCTGCTGGCTCCTCCGAGGCCAAAGCCAAGGTTTATAGGTTTATAGGCAGCCCCAGCCCTGGGGCTGCTCCCCAAGAATTAGGGATCCCAGAGTCACCAGAACTGCGCTCACACAGACTTCAAAGCCCCCACCTCGCTAGGTGCTCCCCAACCGAGATTCGATTTTGAGACATAAGAGGGCTGTCGTTAAACAGGGCTGTACTGTCACCAGGAAACCAATTCCCGTTCCACTAACCCACGACTTCACAGGAGCCCGAGGTTCTAATTCACACCTCCTGACTTCAACCCAGGGTTGGGGGAGGGGGTTGGTCCCCCTCAGTGCCTGGACCCCTCTAGGCCACCTGGGCTTCCTGAAGCTAAAGCAAAATGTCCTGCCCTGCCGTCTGACTTCGAGGACACTGAGGCCACCATCTCACCCGGTAGCTCCCTGTCCACATTGCGCCTTCCTTTCTACGCGAGTCTCTTGGCCTCGCCGGGGACGCCCTTGCCATCCGCCAAGACCGAGAAGGCCTGTGTGAATGAGCGAGCGAGTCCGTGAGTGAACGGGTCTCCCTGTCCCTCTACGGGTCTCTCTCGAGAGCTCTGCCCGCCTCATAGGTGTCCTGAAAGATGATTTTGTCCACATCTGTGAAAACCCACGGTTTGGGGTACCTTGGCAGGGGGTACCCTGAGCTTTCTCCTTGCCCGGCCCTTCCTGGGCTCCTGCTCTCCTGACTTGGCTGGGAGTCGCCCGGGACACATGGGTGCTATCTCCTGGTGCCTGCCTTGAGCAAGACAGCTGGCCCAGCGGCCCAGCCAGATTCCACAAAACGCCACCCGACTCTGCCCAGGCGATTCGGCTCAACCAAACCAGGCCTTTTAAGCCGTCCATTAGAAGAAAAAAAAAAAAAAATCCATTAGCTAACAAATGTTTCTGCGTGGACTGCTTTCCCCGCCGTGAGAAATTCAGTCCCTCCGACTGTCCCTGTCCCCAGACAGTTAAAATAGCCAGATGTACATGTAGTTCCGACCACCGTCATGACCGTCACACCCCCGTTCACGGCAGACTCGCGAGGCTCCGGGCACCGTGCCTCTGCGACCGGAAGCGGTGGGTGACACGATGCCCAGTTTTTGGATGAGGAAACAGGCTCGGAGAAGAAAAGTGATTTGCTCAAGCCACACGGACAGCCAGCGATGGCCTCGGACGCTGACCCTGACCCGGGTCTGCCCGACGCTACGGAACGCCCCGCCCCCCGCCACACACACATAACTTAAACAATCCCAGACTATTTGGCAGGAAAACCCCTTGGGAGGCCCTAACCTTCGCTGACGGATGGGGACTTGGGGTCGGAGAGGCATGCGGCAGGGCCTTGGCCCCTAGGAGAGGCCCTCCTGGGTCGCCCCACTGCCCGTCAGTCAGAGGGAGCTATATGACCTTGGTCCATCATCCAATGCCACCAGCCCGCGGTGCTCACAGGAATGAGCATTGGAATAGGGTGAGTGGGGGATGTTTGTAAAATGCAGAGTCCTGGTACCCCCATTGCAGGTCAGGACAGGAGCTTGGAAATAGGCACTTTGTCAAGCATCGTCATTAAAGAGGACAATCAATGCAGCAGCCCCGGACGACCCCACTCCCAGAGTCCCTAGCAGCCCGGAAAGGGTTCCCGGGCTGGGCCCGGTGCAGGAGGTCTAGGGGACCCCTGTCCCCTCCAGGTGCAGTCCAAGAAATGGCCTCTGGGATCTGAGGTACTCGGGCACAGCCATGATTTTGCAAAGAGCGTTGCCAATCGCCTGGACAGCACTGGTCCTCTGTGGGCCACCACTCCGAGGGCCACGTGGTCCTCGGGGGAGCTGCACACGCACCTCGCTGTGCCCATGCCACGGGCGGGGAAGTGGAAGCCACTGCAGGAAGTGGCCTAGCCAGCAGGGCTGGAACCACGCCCTGTGACCCATGGCAGGGACCCTCCCCCAGCCCAGCAAGTTCTCCCTACCTGGGCGCCTTTGGGGAAAATCTTAGAAAGCGTCTGGCCCTGCCCATGGGAACTGGTCTGGTGCATGACCGGATTTTGCCAGAGGCCAGACCCCTGATGAGGCAGATCTGCCTGGTGTGCCACCTCTCAAGGGATGTGTGTGGGGGCTGTCCCCAGGCTCTGAGGGCACACACTCCCACATGCTCCAGTCCTGGGGCCTCTGCTCCCAGATGTGCCTGCTGCCCCAGACCCACCCCCAGGCTCTGCAGGGCTGGAGGCCCAGGCCAGAGGCGCGAGGGGTGAGGCCCCACGCTGAGCCAGGACAGGCTCCTGAAGGAGGTGTCTCGCTCCCTCACCATCTTTGTTTGCTGTATTAAGGGGCGCAGTGGAAGGAGAGGGAGGGCTACCACGGGGAGCAGTCAGGGTGGGGGAAGGGAGATCAGGAAATGAGGCGGCTGGACAGGCGGCTGGACAGACGTACACGGAGACTCAGAGAAAGTCAGAGACAGAGAAGGAAAGGGGGCGGGGCGGGGGGAGCGACAGAGAGACTGGGAGAGAGGATGAGCTTGGGAGGTCCCAGGAGACTGGGTGGGAGAGGCGGGACCCCCACCCAGTGGGGGCCGCCCGACCCTCACCCCACCCCAGGTCCCCGCATTCGGCGCGACACACACACACACACACACACACACATGCCACTCCGCCGGCGCCGTTCTGGACCCCAATCCGCAGGGCGCGCGTGCCGCCCCCGGCCCACCCAGTCCCCTCCCGCGGC
>NW_011889038.1:38316-39437 GCF_000151845.1 Pteropus vampyrus | reverse complement strand
GCCGGAGCGGGGCGCTGGGAACCCGGAGGGAAAAGCGGACCGTCAGACTCAGTCCCTGCCCTGGGCTAGGGGACAGATGGGGCACACGGAGAACGAAGAACGCTTCCAGCATCTAAACCGCCCAGGGCCGTGGTTCTCAAAGTGTGGCCGGACCTGCTGCACCCTCGAACTTGCTAGAAATTCGAATTCTTGGGCCACACCCAGACTGACAGACTCTGGGGATGGGGCCTAGGAATCTGGGTGTTAAAAAGCCCTCCAGGCGATTCCCAAGCTCCCGGCAATTTGAGAAGCGCTGCCCAGTGGACCTAGCTGACACCCCGTGCCCCAGGTCCCACAGCCCAGGGTGTCTAAAAAGGGTTCACCCTTCGTTTGCAAAGGCTCACCCTGTCTCCTTTGTGACACTGCATAGGGGTGGAGGTGGCTCCTGGACCAGTTCCCTGGCGGGCGAAGTGGGTGCTGGGTGGGATACGGGAGGTCCTGGGGTGCCAGGGAGCAGGGGCCTGGCTGGGCGCTGTGGCGACTGGTTACTGGTTCTTACACGAACACGGACTGTGATTGTGTCAAAGTTTCGAAATGCAAGCGTGCAAATATTTACGTTCACATCCAGCACTAAACATCTTTCTCTCCCATTGTCATACGGACTGTGATTGTGTCAAAGTTTCGAAATGCAAGCGTGCAAATATTTACGTTCACATCCAGCACTAAACATCTTTCTCTCCCATTGTCCTGCTTGTCTGACGTTAAGCCACCTGACGCCAGAAGCAGTGTCAAAATGGGCTGGGCTGGGTCGGGCCGGGCGGCAGGCCTTCCTGGTGACTAGAGGCTGGGAGAGGGAGTTGCTGATGGGGTCCACCTGGGACCTGGGACGAGCAAGTCCGCCTGGGTGGCAGGCCAGGGTGTGCCAGAGGCGAAGGGCAGTCTGGGCAGAGGGACCGGCTGGAGCAAACGCATGTGGTGGGCGCGTCCTTCTCTGGGCTGCCCGCTGTGGCCTCCCCTCCGCCCTCTCTTCCCTCAACCTGCCGTTTCCCCTTTTATACTCGGGCTGGGCATTAGAGTCTGCAGCTGATTATTTCTTTATTGGTTAGTTTGTCTAGTGAGATCTAAATTCCCCGAGAGAGGGG
>NW_011889038.1:36210-38266 GCF_000151845.1 Pteropus vampyrus | reverse complement strand
TAATGAGGAAAGTGCTTTGCCGATCTAAAGCCCCGTGAAAAGTTTCATCCCCTGGTGGGTGATTCTCCCATCACTGCCCCTGTGGAGACTGGGCCTCTCTGGGGATCTCCTAACACCCCACTTGGCCAACGGTATCTGGTGTCATAGTGGGACAGAGAAAGCCCGCAGATGCTGATGGCTCTCTGCATGAAGACCTTTGGGGACTCCTACTTGGTCACTACAGATAGGGAGACAGAGGCCAGCAATGTGCAGTGACTTACTCAGGGTCACACGGTGTCAGACTTGGAATATCCCGCCCCCGCCAAGATGTCCACGTGCTCACCCCCAGAGCTTGTGAATAGATTCCTTTTCATGGTAAAAGGAACTTTGCAGATGTGATGAAGGAAGATGCTATGCCTCTGGCTTCGGAGATGGAGGAAGGGGCCAGGAGTCGCCGGATGTACGTGCCTCTAGGACCTGGAAGAGCCAAGGAGTTAGGTTCTCCCCCAGGGTCTCCAGGAAGCACACAGCCCTGCCGACTCTGGCCCCCAGACCTGGAAGAAAGTAAGCTTGTGTTGTGTTAAGCCCGTAGCTTTGTGGCCATTTGTTAGCATAGCCAGAGGAAGCCCGGATGCACTGTAAGGCGGGGACTGGGCGCTGGGGGTCCCACCGCAAGGCCTCACTCTGCCCCTGGCCCGGACCCCTGTTCCTCGGTCTTCTGTCCAGGGGTTCTTGGGGCCGGGAGACGAGCTGGTGCTTCAGGATTGATTTTCCTCCTCTAGAGTGCTTACAATGTTACGAGAAATATTATACACACAAAACAACTTACATTATAATGGAAAGAACAAAATAAGACAACCCCACCAGTGCCTCAGGGAAAGAGCTGGAATACTGCCTGCAGCTCTGAAGCTGCCCGAGGCACCCACGCACCGGCAGTGTGCCCTTTACAGGGTTACACACGTTTGTGCCCAGGGGGCTCTTTTCATGGACCTTCCCCCAAACCCCAGAGCTGCCCCGGGGAGAGGCAGACACCCCGAGAAGCTGGCGTGGGGGCAGGCAGGCCAGGAAGCCCCTCTCGCCTCTGCCTGGACACCCTCTGCCCGACTCCGGCCACCCTCGGGGCCAGCCGGGGCCTCACCCCGTCTGCCACCTTGACCACCTTGCCCACCTTGCCCCCCCCGTCATCTGGACTTGCAGCTCTGGTCTGTGACTGCAGACTCCAGCGATAGGTGCTGTGTAGCATTTTGTGACTTGAAAGGAAAATAATGTTTTCTGAGTAATAATAACATGACATTTGCATGCGTTTTCCCCATCGTGTACCCTGCTTGCCTTTTCTACCTTAGCGGCTCAGACTTGACCTTTTGTCTCAGATGCTTTGTGAGATGGCACCGTGAGCATCCAGGTCTCTCCTCACCCCGGGGCGAGCGCTTGTTAATTATACAGCAGGAACTGGGGTGGCCAGGAAGCCACGATAAACGGCAGTAGCTGTCGAGGCCCCTCCCTCCCCTCCTCCTCCTCGTCCCTAGATTGGAAAGTCCTCGAAGGTAAGGAGCCTGGCCTTCAGCTCTGGGCCCCCAGGGTGCAGCACAAGGCTTGGCCCACAGCAGGTACTCGGTGAGGTCCCGCAAATGACAGATGTACCTTGCAGAGCACTGCACAAAGTCAGCATCCAAGAGACATTTGGACAAATGCATACCTCGTCTGTGCGCCTCGCCTGTGCACCTGACTGGACTGGAGGGGCGGGCGCTCCGGCCGAGAGGGACAGGCTGCCTGACTCTCCGCCCACTGGTCTGGCTTCTGCACTGGACTCATCTGCTCCCAGCCCTTGTCCCAGCTGAAAATCAGGCGTCCCTCTGTCTTCAGCTTTGGCCTGGCCCACTGGCCCGCTGGTCACAGGGGGGGCTGAGTCTCGTTCAATTCAAGGAGCGTTTTCCACTTGCCTCATCTGTGCTGGGCTCTGCGTTTGGGGCTGGGACACAGAATGGGAACCCTGGGGAGCTCCGGGGGGTGGGAGAGTTGGAGTGTAGAAACTGGATCTGGAAACCAATTCTGCCACTCGGTGTGAAAAGGCCTGTGA
>NW_011889038.1:32230-36160 GCF_000151845.1 Pteropus vampyrus | reverse complement strand
TAATGAGGAAAGTGCTTTGCCGATCTAAAGCCCCGTGAAAAGTTTCATCCCCTGGTGGGTGATTCTCCCATCACTGCCCCTGTGGAGACTGGGCCCCTCTGGGGATCTCCTAACACCCCACTTGGCCAACGGCATCTGGTGTCATAGTGGGACAGAGAAAGCCCGCAGATGCTGATGGCTCTCTGCATGAGGACCTTTGGGGACTCCTACTTGGTCACTACAGATAGGGAGACAGAGGCCAGCAATGTGCAGTGACTTACTCAGGGTCACATGGTGTCAGACTTGGAATATCCCGCCCCTGCCAAGATGTCCACGTGCTCACCCCCAGAGCTTGTGAATAGATTCCTTTTCATGGTAAAAGGAACTTTGCAGATGTGATGAAGGAAGATGCTATGCCTCTGGCTTCGGAGATGGAGGAAGGGGCCAGGAGTCGCCGGATGTACGTGCCTCTAGGACCTGGAAGAGCCAAGGAGGTAGGTTCTCCCCCAGGGTCTCCAGGAAGCACGCAGCCCTGCCGACTCTGGCCCCCAGACCTGGAAGAAAGTAAGCTTGTGGTGTGTTAAGCCCGTAGCTTTGTGGCCATTTGTTAGCATAGCCGGAGGAAGCCCGGATGCACTGTAAGGCCGGCACTGGGCGCTGGGGGTCCCACCGCAAGGCCTCACTCTGCCCCTGGCCCGGACCCCTGTTCCTCGGTCTTCCATCCAGGGGTTCTTGGGGCCGGGAGACGAGCTGGTGCTTCAGGATTGATTTTCCTCCTCTAGAGTGCTTACAATGTTACGAGAAATATTATACACACAAAACAACTTACATTATAATGGAAAGAACAAAATAAGACAACCCCACCAGTGCCTCAGGGAAAGAGCTGGAATACTGCCTGCAGCTCTGAAGCTGCCCGAGGCACCCACGCACCGGCAGTGTGCCCTTTACAGGGTTACACACGTTTGTGCCCAGGGGGCTCTTTTCATGGACCTTCCCCCAAACCCCAGAGCTGCCCCGGGGAGAGGCAGACACCCCGAGAAGCTGGCGTGGGGGCAGGCAGGCCAGGAAGCCCCTCTCGCCTCTGCCTGGACACCCTCTGCCCGACTCCGGCCACCCTCGGGGCCAGCCGGGGCCTCACCCCGTCTGCCACCTTGACCACCTTGCCCACCTTGCCCCCGCCGTCATCTGGACTTGCAGCTCTGGTCTGTGACTGCAGACTCCAGCGATAGGTGCTGTGTAGCATTTTGTGACTTGAAAGGAAAATAATGTTTTCTGAGTAATAATAACATGACATTTGCATGCGTTTTCCCCATCGTGTACCCTGCTTGCCTTTTCTACCTTAGCGGCTCAGACTTGACCTTTTGTCTCAGATGCTTTGTGAGATGGCACCGTGAGCATCCAGGTCTCTCCTCACCCCGGGGCGAGCGCTTGTTAATTATACAGCAGGAACTGGGGTGGCCAGGAAGCCACGATAAACGGCAGTAGCTGTCGAGGCCCCTCCCTCCCCTCCTCCTCCTCGTCCCTAGATTGGAAAGTCCTCGAAGGTAAGGAGCCTGGCCTTCAGCTCTGGGCCCCCAGGGTGCAGCACAAGGCTTGGCCCACAGCAGGTACTCGGTGAGGTCCCGCAAATGACAGATGTACCTTGCAGAGCACTGCACAAAGTCAGCATCCAAGAGACATTTGGACAAATGCATACCTCGTCTGTGCGCCTCGCCTGTGCACCTGACTGGACTGGAGGGGCGGGCGCTCCGGCCGAGAGGGACAGGCTGCCTGACTCTCCGCCCACTGGTCTGGCTTCTGCACTGGACTCATCTGCTCCCAGCCCTTGTCCCAGCTGAAAATCAGGCGTCCCTCTGTCTTCAGCTTTGGCCTGGCCCACTGGCCCGCTGGTCACAGGGGGCGCTGAGTCTCGTTCAATTCAAGGAGCGTTTTCCACTTGCCTCATCCGTGCTGGGCTCTGCGTTTGGGGCTGGGACACAGAATGGGAACCCTGGGGAGCTCCGGGGGGTGGGAGAGTTGGAGTGTAGAAACTGGATCTGGAAACCAATTCTGCCACTCGGTGTGAAAAGGCCTGTGACACAGAGGCTCCCCGCAGAGGACAGAGCTCTGGGGACTCTGCTCGTGAGGGTCTCGGGCTCAGCTCTGGGCTTTGGGCCAAGGCAGCGGGGCCTGAGAGGGTGAACTCTGCAGGACCCAGCCTGCCAGCCCCAGGCCAGATGCCCCTCCTGAGATCCCTCACTCACCCCTCCCCCCGTGGGAATGGCTCTGGCTGCACAGCTGCCCCACCCCCTAGCGTGCCGGTTATAACTTGGGGATAAAAAGGGGTCTGAGCTGAGGCCTTTCACACGCAGCCAGCCCCCATCCCCCCACCCCTCCAATGCACACTCTGAGACGCTGGCTGTTGGCCCCTTGCACTGGGTCCAAGCACCCGAGGCCAGCGAGCCAGGCAGTCCCGCCAAGAATCTGTCTTCCTATTTCCGAAACAGAACAAGCCTGGCCCGATTTGCCTTCAAACAACTCGGCCTCCTGGGCGGCCTCCTGGGCAGAGGGTCCTGGCAGGCCCTCTTCCACATTCAGCATTCCTGGACCCCCACCCCACCCTGCCAAACCGCCTTCAATGCAAGGACCTTCCCTCCCTCCCTGAGGCCAGGCCTGGGGGCCTTTTGCAGATTCCTTGGGGTTTCCTGCATGGACGATCTTGCTGCTGGCACCCAGAGACTGGCTAGGACCGCCAGCACCAGTGACCTGGAAGTGGGGACAGTGGACACCCTGTCTCCTTCCCGGCCCTCTCGCTATTTCCTGTGATGTTAGTTGTGTGTTTTCTTGCAGCTTCTTTATCCGGTTGGTGAAATTCCCTCTTATTTCTAAATTGCTGAAAATGAAAAACATTTTTTTTTGTCATGGGTGAATTTGGTCACATGCTTTCTTGCATCTGTTGAGATCGTATGATGTCATATCCTTTTTCCTGTTAAATAAGTGAATCGCGTTGATTGATTTTGAATATTAAACCAACCTTGCATTTCTGCAAAAAAGTCCGCTTCATCACAATGCATTATCTTTTGTGTATACCGCTGGATTCAATTTGCTAAAATCGTGTTGAGGATTTTGCTTCTATGGTGATGAGCCATATTGCTCTGTACTTTTTCTCTCTTATTGTTTACAGGGTCCGTGCTGAGTTTTGGAACTGGGATCATTTTAACTCGTTAAAGCGTTTTGCATGTGCTCTTTCCTCTTCTAGTTTCTGAAGGTTTCTTTCTTTCTTTTTTTAAATATAAGATGGATATTATTTCTTTCTTAAACGTGTGATGTGGCCTTTTGAGCCACACGTCTGGAAGTGGACTTTCCCTTCTAATAAAGCTTTTCTTTTCTGCTGTAAAAAAAAAATAACAAATGTGGGATGCTCCTTCAGGACCAGGCGGAGGCGGTGTCTTAGCAACTGCTGTCAGTGGAGAAGGCACCTACTTGAATCTGCAGAGCAAACCTGGCGAAACACCCCTCGTTTACCACACTTTCCTGGTCATCTCCCCATCACTTGTCTCCCCGGCCTGGACGCCTCCGATTCCTTTTCCTCGTGTTAGCCTAAGATGGCAGAGAAGCCGAGTTCTAGCCACCCCTCTGGGTTTGCCATGGCGGGGAGCACCACGCGCACATGTGCGATGCACGTGCTCATGAACTCGTCTGCTTTTCTCTCATTGATCTGTCTTTGCCGGGCTGATTTACGGTTCCAGCCAGAGGTCTTACAATGGGTAGAGGAAAGAGATTTCTTTCTTCTCCGTCGCTGTCAGTGGCTCAGCGGTCCCTCCTCACCCCCGCACACAGACCAGGCACTCTGCCCCACGCGGGAGGCCCTGCGGCTCTCTGCTCAGCCTCCCCGGAGTTCGGTTAATCAATGCTTCCTACGTCCAGCCCTCCGGGATTGGCCCCCAGCAATATATTGTTTTAATTTTACTC
>NW_011889038.1:28877-30460 GCF_000151845.1 Pteropus vampyrus | reverse complement strand
CCTGTAGTCGCCAGCAGAAGCCAGCCAGGGTGATTTTAGGAGGGGAAATGCAGCACAAGCTCTGGGCTGACCCTGACCCTGAACTGTGTGGGAAGGGGAGGGACTGGCCCCTCCAAGCCGTCCCGGGAGAGTCAGGTGTGTGGACTCAGGAAGCAAGGGCGGCTGTCAGCCCCACGCTGGGACTGTGGGGACAACTGTTGGGCTTGGAGGTTGCTGGGACAGTGGGGAAGGCTCCTGCCCCCCGTGCCCTGGGCCTGCCCTCCAAAAATCCCTCCCCCACCGGGACTGGCCGGCGAGGACCCTGCCGTGGTCTGCCATCCCTGGACGGGCACCCCGTCTACCTGTTAACCACCCCAACCCAGCCCAACAGGGGAAGAGCCCCGGATGCGAGGCTGGGCCCCAAGTGTGAACACCAGGTTGAGGCTGTGTCCAGCGCAGGGGGTCCCCGGAGGGCAGTGCGTGGGGACAACAGGACCCTGAAACCTCTCTGAGGACCTGCCAGGGGGCCGAGGGGTTTACCCCAGGGAAGAGGGCAGGACGGGGGGACCGAGCGGAGGGAGCAGGGCCAGCACAGGGGACGACTGCGGTCCCTTAAGCTGCAGCCCCAGCATAGGACTCTGTCAGCAATGCTGGTTCTCGGGCCCGCCAGCCTTCCGAATCGGGAGTCGGGGCTGTAAGGAGCCCTCTCTCGGGCGGTTCTGATGCACACTCAGAGTTCGGGGAGACTCATGGGCCTGGATAGGGGTCCCTGGGTTGAAGGGCAAGCTTACGACTCTCATATGAATACTTAAGGAACACATGCCCAAGACTGTGTTTAGCTCATTAATTAATGAGGGGCTGGTAGGATGTTATAACCGATTCACAGGAAAAGCCAAGAGCAGACCCACGGGCCGGCGATCAGGAAGGCTGGAATGAACTTGCCAGTGGATGCCAAACTGGCTCCTTCAGTGGGGTGGGGACCCAGGGCCTGCACGGATGCAATCCGCTTTCATCTCTGCGGATTAGACTCTCTGATTTACTGCTAGTCTCCTACGGTTGTAAACTTGCTTGCTCAAAGGCACGGAAAGATACAGATTCTTAGAGAATAGATAACGTGCTACAATATGCCTAGTATGCCCGCCCTCCCTCCTTCCTTCCTTCCTTCCTTCCTTCCTTCCTTCCTTCCTTCCTTCCCCATTTTGCCTGCATGGCCGGTGTCTAGCTGTACGCCTACTTATCTTAGCCTCGGTCTCCTTATGAGTAAAATAGGCTGATGTTGCCTTGTCTGGGGGATTAAAGCAGACACAGGCTGCAGAACCTTTGGTGTGCCGTGTCTGGCATCTGGAGGGGGCCTCCTGCACGGACTTGAAATGAGTGGGTGGGTCGGCGGGGCCATCACGCAGGCCTGGCACCCGCGTGGCCGTCACGAATACGTTCTGTGTCGCACGTGCCAGTCTGGGGAGCAAGACACATGAATCTCGGCCTCCCTGCTGAAGAGGTGGCCTCTTTTCAACAACGTTTTCTTAAGCAACACGTTAGCCCGACTTCGTTAAGCCTCGGATGGAAATCTGCGAGGCTGTGGTGTGGATGGGAGGATCAGGTGT
>NW_011889038.1:23164-28827 GCF_000151845.1 Pteropus vampyrus | reverse complement strand
GCCTTGTCTGGGGGATTAAAGCAGACACAGGCTGCAGAACCTTTGGTGTGCCGTGTCTGGCACCTGGAGGGGGCCTCCTGCACGGACTTGAAATGAGTGGGTGGGTCGGCAGGGCCATCACGCAGGCCTGGCACCCGCGTGGCCGTCACGAATACGTTCTGTGTCGCACGTGCCAGTCTGGGGAGCAAGACAGATTAATCTCGGCCTCCCTGCTGAAGAGGTGGCCTCTTCTCAACAACGTTTTCTTAAGCAACACGTTAGCCCGACTTCGTTAAGCCTCGGATGGAAATCTGCGAGGCTGTGGTGTGGATGGGAGGATCAGGTGTCACAAATGTGGCTGTTCTCTGTGGTCAGACGGGAGGCGAGGGGCGGAGATGGCGGAAGGAGGCTGCTTGATAAAAATATGTTTTGTCCCCATCAGCAGAGGCTTCGGCCCTGCCCCAGCTGGCCGGGCCCTAGCAACACCTTGCATTCCTTGCTCTGGGTGGTCAGATCTGGCTGGGCCAGGCCCCCTGGCTTCTGCTTTGACCTCACTTTGATCAGCGGAAACTGGGGACTAACTGTGGAGGCCCCTCTCGGGCCAGAGCTGGGCGAACTGACTAACCCTGCCTCAGGCAAAGCCCTGCCCTTCTTTGAGCTGTTGGCTGAGAAGGTCGGGCCCAGGCGGTCCAGCTTTTAACTTGCAAAACCCACGGAAATCCTTCTTCAAACTATCTTGGTGGAAGCCCAATATGTAGCAATGATCTGGTATAAACATTTAAAATTTTCTTAGCCGGTACAAAAGTTTCCCCTACAAAGAGGGGAAATGCCACCGTGAGCCAGCTGGGGCAGAAGTGAGACCCCTGAGGGATGGCTAGATCCCAGCACACCTGCCGGTCTTCAGTCCCCACGAGAAAGCATCGCAGGGTACAGGTGCTTGGAAGATGCCCCGCCCCGCCCCGTGAGGATTTTGTGCAGCGGGCTATTCCCACGAAGGCCCTAACAAATGACCTGAAACGGAGGTGGGGGGAAGGGGCGGTTTAAACAACAGAAATGTATTCGCTCACAGTTCTGGAGGCCAGAGATCCAAAATCAGGGTGTCGGCCGGGCCGCACCCCCTCCGAAGGCTCCGGGGAGCGGCCTTCCTGCCTCTCCCAGCTTCTGGTGGGGGTCCTGTCCTCGGCCATCCTTGGCTTGTGGCAGCACCCCTCTGGTCTCTGCCTCCGGCATCACGTGGCCATCTTCCCTTCCTTCTTAGGGGGACGTCAGTCATGTTGCATTAAGGGCCCCCCGAGTCCAGTGCCACCTCGCCTTCCCTTGATTGCATCTGCAAAGACCCTATTTCCAAACGGGATCACACTCGCAGGTCCTGGGTGGACATGACTTTTTGGGGGACATTATTTAATGTGTAAGTGAATGGCCTGGAAGTACAGGGCTTCTTTCTCCGTCTGGTGCAGGGGCAGGCCTGCTCGCTGCCCCCACAAAACGCTCAGGTTCCCGAGTTCAGGGGTCCACTCCTGTCTCTCAGCCTCTGAGGACACAGGGGCCACCTGGCCCGCCTCGTGTCGCATGGCTCCTGGCTGCACCTGCACGGCGCGGAGGAGCTGTTCGCTACCAGGAAGGGGGACCCCAGGGCCCCACCTGCTCCCATTCTCTGGGAGGATGTACCCCCGGAGCTCCAGGGGTACAATTTGGATCCAGTAGCCTCTCGCTGACCCTGATATTTGAGATCTCGGCAGAAAATCTCCTGGGGGCAGGAATAATGGCTGCTGTGGCTCCAGCCCTCGCTTAAGGCCTTCCACTCACTCCCGCACCGACGCCTGTCGTTGCTGAGTTTGTCCCAGACTGGCTACTGGATGTGACAATGGGAAGACAGAAGACTGACTCCGGAGGGGCCATGGCTCGGTGCAAAGAGCCAGGGCTTCACCGTGGAGACCGTGCGTTCTCATTCCACCTCTAGGAGCCTCAGGCACCTCGTCTGTGAAATGAGGACGAGACAGGGCCTCGCCTGTGTCCAGCCCGGCGGGGGTGCGGGCGGTGGCCACGCACCAGCCTCCTGCTCACAGGGCAGTCGTGAGGGGTAAGCAAGCGATCCACGGGAAGCACTTTGCGGTCAAAGTGCTTCCATCCCCCCCAGGACCTGAGGCACTGCCCCCCGCTTCCCCCGACCCTGGCACCTGCAGCAGTGGACAGGGCTGGGCAGTTTAGGAGGGAGGAAGAAATGGAGCGAAGACTTTGGTCAAAGTTTGTTGAATAAAATGATGTGTAAAGACATAAGCAACCTGGGCCGGCGTGTGCAGCGCCAGGTGGAGGGGTGGGGGTGGACGGGGGTCGGGCGCCCGCCGGCCGGTTCCCCCTGTGCCCGTGTCCTGCCAGGACCTGCCACGGGGTAGGTCCCCCATCGCAGCTTCTCCAGTGAGGGATGACGCTGAGTGAGCCAGATCTGGGTCCGTGTCCAGGCTCTGCCCGCCGAGCCGTGTGATCTCGAGCACGTCCTTTACCCCCTGGGCCCTCAGTTCCCTCATCTGTCAGATGCTGAGATGGTTTGAGACATGCGAGCAGAGCTCTGGCTGGCACCGGCCGGCATATGGCAGGCACTCGCCCTTTGTTGCTGTCGCCTGGTGCCTGGTGGGGCTCCCGGGGCGCTGCCCTGGTCTGTCCGGAGGAGTCTGCATCCTGGATGCACACTGCCCACAGGCAGCCTCCCGATGAGGGGTCCTGGTTGCACCTTGCTACGACACTTCCCTTGCTTTCCACAATAGACTCTTTCCTGGGCTCGCTGGCCTCTGGGCAGCCAGGAGCAGCTTGACCGCTTCTAGAGATGTGGGCTCAGTGCTCCCAGCTGTCACTTGAGCTCTCGCTGTGGAGTTCAAGTTGGAGAAAGAGCTTTCTCGGGGGGCTCCCCAGTTCCCCTCTCTGCTGTCTCCACTGGACCATGCGCCCAGGGGCTGGGTTCTCGGAGGTGGAGGCTGGGTGCCTCGCTTGGAACAGTATTAAGGCAGGAAGCCGGATCCAGACCACACTGAGGTTGGTCAGGAAAGAACTCTGCCAGTTCTTACTCCCTTGTCTTTAGAAGCTGGCTTCGGTGCTTCTGTGGGGAACTTGTCCTCTTGTGCCCTCCACCTCATCTCTGCCTAGAAATTTTCATCTCGTCCTCCAGGACCAGCCACAGGGGCACAGCCGCCTCTGAGAGGGGCTCTCAGCCTCTGTGCTCACCGGCTGCCACCGCGTCGAGGCCGTCGGCTTGGAGCAGGTTGAGAATGGGGCAGTGGCCGACCAGTGGGGACCGTCGTCAGGCCCTAGGGCTGGGCGTGGCCTCAGAGCTGTGGTTCCACTTTGTGGCAGTGTCCCCGCTCCGGCTTCCGCAGAGGGTGGGCTGCAGAGGTGACCGCTGCCCCCCACCCCCTCCCAGCTTCCCACAGCTGCTTCCTGCTCAGGCTGCCTGCAGGAACCCAGACTTCCCCGGCTACCCCGACAGGTGCTGGCTCATGGTCCCCACCGACCCTGCCTCAGGGGCTCGAGGGGCCTTTGCCCATGACCCTGGAGGCAGGAACACTTGGCCTCTCTGACTGCCCTGTGGGACATCGGCCAAGCCAGAGAGGCTGGACGGAGAGGTCCTGGCTTCCTGCTGGTGGCTTGGGTGTGACCCGGGGTGGGCAGTGGCCCTCACAGGACTTCCGTCTGCCTCGGTGAGCAGGAGCCTGGGACACATTTGGTCCGCCGCGCACAGAATTCTTAGAATGTGACTCTCCCAGCACAGTTTGTGACCCGCAGTCAGTACTCAGAAAATATGTTTCCGACGAGCGTGCGAATGTGATTACACGTCTCGAGTTTCTCTCCTCCGGAGCCCGACAGGAACTTGGCGAGAGGGTTTGTCTGATTTATTTCTCCGTCCTCAGCCCAGCCCTGACGCCGAGGACGTGAGGGACATCGGCCAACGAGTGGGTGGATGAGCGAGGGAACCCATGATGACGGGAGCCAGTCGGGGCTTGGGGAGCGCTCGGCGCTGGAGCGGGCCGCCCGGGCCTCCCGCTGCAGCCCTCAGCCTCCTTCCTTCTGGAAGCGGAGCTGGGTGTCCCCCCCACCCCACCCCCGATGGGCCTCCCAAGCAGGAAGAGGTTCTGAGGCACGGGGACCTAGACAAGTCCCCTCTCTCCTCAGCATGCCATCTAGAAAGGTCTCTGGTTAAATGGAGAAATGAGCTAGTCACTAATGAAGTCCAGGAGCCCAGCGCACTGGACCTGCAGCTGTTCTGGGAAGGGGCAGGGGTGGCTTCAGATGGGGGAACAGTGTGCCCCACCCCCTCCCGCCCCCTATGTGGGCCTGCCTGGCGGGAAGGTGGGCTATGGAGGGTAGGGTGGGGGTGAGCTCCCCTCCAGGGTTAGGCAGGCTCCGTCACAGGCGATGAGAACATGGTCTGTAGGAGGCTGGATGCCGCCGGGCAGAGCGCCCCCTCTGGTGTGAATGGGAATGCAAACTCCTGCAAACTCCTGCAAACTCCTGCAAACTCCTGCAAACTCCTGCAAATTCCTGCAAACTCCTGCAAACTCCTGCAAACTTGCTGCACGTCTCAGGAACTGAGCTGACCCAACGATTCCACGTCTGGAAACCCACGCTGAGGAATGTTCCGGAACATAGGAACGTAGGAGAGCCTCGCGCTGCCCGTCCGAGTGTCGCTGGCGCTCGCAGCCGGCACCCCTTCAATGCCCAGCAAAAGCGAATTGCGAAGGGGTCGCGCGTCCTTCCGCGGGGCCCTGAAGCAACCGCTAGCATTAGGTTTACAGAGGGGTTGGAAAGACACGGGGGGGACGCTCATGCGATGAATGCCCGGCTGAGAGTCGAGACGTTGTATGTGTGGGATGTCGTCGAGGTGATGGCAAAGGCAGAGATAAGGAGGAAGTGCGCTCACCTGCTATCAGCGATGCTCGTGGGAGCCTGACGATCTGGGAAGTTTCTGTTGTTTTTTTATCCCTAGGTTTCCAAATTAGCATTTCTCAGCGTCTGGTGATAAACGCGCTTTATTTGGACAGCGGGAGAACATGTCAGCGCAGTTATTTCATGGGCCAAGAGCAGCCACACATTGGACAAGAAGAAGCCGCCGGCTTGCCTTGCGTCCGAAGCCACTGAGAAATGAGTTAAGTCAACTGCAGTCTCACTCAGGCACCGCGTGGACCCACAGACTGACCGACAGACTGACCGACAGACTGACCGACAGACTGACCCACAGACTGACCGACAGACTGACCCACAGACTGACCCACAGACTGACCCACAGACTGACCCGCAGGGAAACACGGCAACATCGTCTCATCGGTCCAGCTTGGGGTCTGCTGCCCTCTCGGTGCCCGAAGACTCTTCCTGCCCCTGCTCCCAGCTCCTCAGAGTCCCCTCCCCGCCCCTGGTCTCCACCCCTTCAGGGCTCCCCCTCTTGCACCCTCCAGCTCAGTCGCCGGACCCCTCTGGCTTCTGCCTCTGTCGGCCCTTCCACAGAGCCCGCTGCTGCAGCTGGGGGGTGAGCAGATTGAGCAGAATTACGTTGCTGCAGCTGTTTCTGGGCTGCTTGCAGCCCGGTCCCTTCGGCCACCCCTTCCAGCCCGTGCCCACTGGGGTCCTCATCTCGTTCAGATGCTGAGACCCACCCCAGCCTGACCCTGCCTTAATCTCCAGACCCCAGATTCGGCCTC
>NW_011889038.1:20341-21987 GCF_000151845.1 Pteropus vampyrus | reverse complement strand
AGCAGAATTACGTTGCTGCAGCTGTTTCTGGGCTGCTTGCAGCCCGGTCCCTTCGGCCACCCCTTCCAGCCCGTGCCCGCTGGGGTCCTCATCTCATTCAGATGCCGAGACCCACCCCAGCCTGACCCTGCCTTAATCTCCAGACGCCACATTCGGCCTCGGCCCCCTTTCCCGCTGGGCTGCGAGTTTCTGGCACGCGCCCTTTGCTCCGACGACGACCCTCTCTCTCCCACTGCGCCCGCCGCGCCCCCTCTCCCCTTAGCTGGGTGCCTCCTTTTACCCTCAGGTTTCCGAGGAACAAGCACGTCCTGTGCGAAGCCCTCCCCCTCCCTGTGGCTGCAGCACCCGTGTGTCCCTCCTGGCCTCCTCGAAGTGACCTATCTGTCATTAAGCTGTTGCGGGCTCGTCCCTGGGCCACCAGCTCCCAAGCTCTGCGCATCCTACTTGCTGATGTCCTGCAATTTAACGTAGTCCTGATGCTGTCTGTGTCGAGGTAGCTTCAGATCCCACAGGTCGAGGTGTCAGCCCCACGAGACGGACCCCCACTTCAGATGCCAACTGCAACTAGGTCCCGGGTTACTCATAACGTCTGTCTGACTTTGCTGCAAATTGGGGGTCCTGTGACCGCGTACCCCCTCCCCCTGGGATTTGATTATTTGCTAGAGTAGCTCATAGGACTCAGAGAAACACATACGCCTGTTTATTAAAGGGTATGATAAAGGACACAGATGAATGGCCAGACAGAGAGACACACAGGGCGAGGTCTGAGAGGGTCCCCAGTGCGGCAGCTTCTGTCCCTGTGGAGTTGGGGTGCGTCGCCCTCTCGGGGTGCATGGGTTCACGCGCCTGGGAGCTCTCTGAGCCCCGCACCTTTGGGATTTTACGGAGCTTCATCCCACAGGCAAGAGCCACGGTTATCTCCACTTCCGGCCCCTCTCCCCGCTCTGGAAGATGGGGCTGGGGCTGAAAGTTGCAAACTCCTAAGCACACTTGGTCTTTCTGGGGACAGCCCCCACCCAGGAGCCGCCTCCTCAGAACCAGAGATGCTCCCGGTGCTCGTGACACTTAGGAATTTACAAGGTTTCAGGAGCTCTGTGCAGAGACGGGCAGAGACCGACATACACTTCCTATGATCGATCTCACGCCTACCTCCGGGGCCGTGGAAGGGCCCGCTCAGACAGCAGGGTGGGGTGGCTGCCCCCGAGCCGGCCAGTGCACCCCTCGGCTGGATGGGGTATGTGTGTGTGTGTGTGTGTGTGTGTGTGTGTGTGCGCGCGCGCGCAGGTGGGCATGCTGTGTGTCTGTCAGGATCCAGCTGAGGCCCTGTTTGGGGTGTGTCTGTCTGTCTTCTGTCCTGCGCATGCTTCTCTGAGCCCTGGCTGGCCCTGGTTCAGCAGCGAGGCCAGGCCTGGGCCCGGCCGGGGCCGTGGTGCCCTTGGCTTTGGGTGGGGGGTGGCCTGTTTTCTCCCGTGGGTCCCACTATCATCTCCTGGGCTGCGGGAGGCGGGGCCGGGCTGAGAGATCCAGGGCGAAGAGTGGCTGGCGCTGACCCTGGCCCTCTTCCACGTAGCTCGTTCGGTCTGCCGTCCCCTGCCACCGCCGCTGTGCCGCCTGATGCCACTGGGGTCAGCAGGTGGAGAGAGGAT
>NW_011889038.1:15524-18742 GCF_000151845.1 Pteropus vampyrus | reverse complement strand
CTTACCTTTAGGTCTCTGATCCATCTTGAGTTAATTTTCGAGTATGGCGTGAGACAGCAGTCTGACTTTGTTCTTCTGCGTGTGGCCGTCCAGTTGTCCCAGCCCCGCTTGTTGAGGTCTCTCCTTCGGGGATTGTCCTGGCCTTCTCAGTAAACGCCAATCGGTCGTGCACGGACGGGTTTGCTCCCGGGCCCTCCGTCTGTCCCTGGGACCAACACGCCTTTCCTTCTGCGAGTATCACGTGGTCTCGACACCTGTAGTTTTGTAGATTTTGAAACCGGGAAGTGGGAATCCTCCAGTTCTGTTCCTTTTCAAGATAATTTGGCTTTTCAGAGTCCTTTGCTTCTCCTTATAATTTTGGGACCAATTTCTGCAAACGAGTAGCTTAGATTTTGAGGATGAAAGGCCTTTATGTGGGGGTGATAAGGAGCGATGGGGAGGGTTTTTGGAGCAGGTGAGTGACGGAGTCAGACCTGAGTTTGTTAAGACTGACCTTGGCACGGGGAATGGGTGTGAGGGGGTGGGTTAGGTCCAGGGAGAGGCAAAGAGAGGAGGTAGGGGCTGGGGGTGGCTGAGGGACAAGGAGCCATGGGCGGGGTAGAGGAGTTAGGGCCTGTCACTGGTTAGCTGTGGGAGGTGGGAAGGAGGGGGTCATATCTTTAGCAGACCCAGACCCCACTCCCCGCCCCCACCCCAGGCTTCCTGGCCTCCCTTCCCTCTCAGCATAGGTTCTTGGTCGGGGAGGGGGCCAGGGAGAGGGCTGGACGGAGTGTTGGAACATCTGAATTCAACCGTTGCCTGTGGACAATTTCCCAGTCCCTGCCCTCAGCCCAGCTTCCAACAGACCCACTGAGTAGAGCTGGTAGAGCCTTGTGGATCTATGCCAGCCCGGACTCCATTTGGCAGATGGAAAAACTGAGGCCTCGTACGATTCACCCCCACACCCCGAGTTCTGCACTTTGCAGCCCAGCCTTTGCTCTTGCTGGCCCATCTCCGCGCCCTGTCCCAAGGGCCTGAGGACAAACTGCCTGCAGGCACACGGCTCCTCGAACGAGAACGAAGACTTGACCATTCTAGAAACTTCTTGCCCAGAAAGATCAAGTTTCAAAGAACTTTATTGTTTCAGGAACTTCTGAAAAACCCTTTATCCGAAGAGTATCTTGTTCAAATGGGCAGACTCCCCGTCACGACGAGGCTGCTGGCTCGCCGGGAAGTGCTGGGGACCGTCCCTGCTGTGTCACCAGTCCCGTTCGGCCATCAGGAACCTGACCCGTCCCGGTCATTCTCCACTCGAACCCGGACCCCAGCCTTGCAAAGACCCACCCTGGAGGCCCCATTCAGGGACCCCCGCCCCTTGCCACGCAGGCACTGAACCTGGCTTTGCTGGGTCAATAGATGACTTGGCGATCCCTAGTCTACCAGCTACAATGGGGCCCCTCACACACTCAGCCCCCCGCTCCCAGAGGTGCCACGCCTCCTTTATCGCACTTCTCAATCCGACTTAAAAATATTTAAAATTAACAGACGTTTTTTAGAGGGGTTCGGGTTCATAGTAAAATTATGGGAAGTATAGAGAATCCTTATCCCCCGCCAGGCTCCCCCATCATCAACACCCCCCAGCAGAGTGGTACACTCGTTACACGTGATGACCCTCCACAGGCATGTCACTGTCCCCCAAGTCCACAGTCCACGTTATAGTTCACGCTTGGTGTTACGCATTCTGGGGGTTTGGACAGATGTACAGTGACACGTGTCCACCATTATGGCACCGTATGGAGTCGTTACACTGCCCTAAAGACCCTCCGTGCTCCCCCTGTTCATCCCTCCCTCACCCCAACTCCTGGCACCCACCGATTTTTCTTTCGGGCTAAAGCCTCTTTACGGCTGTCCGGCGCTGGTCCTACCCCCCGATCTCTTCCCCGTCTCCACAGCATTGCCTCTTTCTGGGATGTCACACACTCGGGATCACGTGGTGTGCCGACTTCAGGTCGGCTGCTTTCGATTCGTGATGTGCATTTAAGTTTCCTTCGGGTCTTTTCATGGCCTGACAGCTCTTTTCTTTTTAGTGCTGAATACGACCCCCCCATTCTGGATGGACTACGGTTTATTCATACGTGGGGAGACACCTTGGTTGCCTTCTTAGTACAGTTAAAATGTAGGTGGCTTTTCCCCTCCGTCAGGCCCTGGAGAGATGACTTTGCTTCTGGGGTCCTGGGTCATTCAGCAAATGTGCACGGAGGTGACAAAGGAATGCGGCAGAAGTAGACTTCTCGCGTGGACCCTAAAGCCCTCAGCAGGACTGGGGAGCCCAACGTGGAGGTCATGGGTAGGGCTGCCCTTGAGGGCAGTTGAGAGAAGGAGGGTAGGGGGGACAACCTGGTACCACCATTTGGCAAACGCCAGCCAGATGCCTCTTCCCCGGAAGCTGGCAGCTCTGCCCAGGGGGGTCTGGCCCGCAGTGCTGGGGGGAGGCAGGGCTGGAGGGTCACAGAGGCTCTGCTGGGGCCAGGGGAGAGCAGTGGGCGGGGCCAGGTGACTGCTTCTGCACAGGGGACAGCCTATGCAAAGGCCTGGCAGGGGGACGGAGCACAGCAGAGGGTCTGGAGCAGAGGACCCCGATGAGGTGAGGGAACCAGGGGACTCCAGGCCCTCAGAGCCGGGGAGGAGCGGAGGTTATACCCCAGGACAGGCGAGGTGACTGGAAGGTGCTTCAGCAGGGAGCAGCAGGCTCCGATTTATTGTTTAAAATTCAGGTCAGAGATGGAGGTGGCCTGACCTTGGATGGGGGCTCTGGGAGGAGTTTCGGCTTTTAAATGACCACCTGGGAGTCCCTGTCACTCACTGGCCACATGATCATGTTCACGTCTCCTCGGTCCCTCGTCCACACGAAGAGCAGACAGCGCAGTTACTCGGAGAAAAGTGCTGGGACCGGGAAGTGATTCGGCGGTCCGAAGCATCCGGGAACTCACACCCGGCATGGGCGGCTCCGCCCCACTCACCTGGCGTCCCACCCCTTCGCTTACCTGGTGGGTATACCGCCTTCTCCCAATCCGCCACCAGGTGGCAGCAGAGTCCCACAGATCCCTTCGTGGGCAACCTGAGCAGGCAGGCGCCATCCAGAACAGGTTTGGAGGATGAACGCCCCAGGTGTGGGCCCTGTTGGGGTGGAGCTGGAGCACCCACACCTGCACCTGCTCAGCACCCCCAGGGTTCACCAT
>NW_011889038.1:12677-14481 GCF_000151845.1 Pteropus vampyrus | reverse complement strand
GTATGGAAGAGCAGTGTCAGGCCCTCCTCGTGCCACTCCCAGACTAGGCTGGGCCTCGCTCTCCTGCTCTGAGCACCCACCCTCCCCTGTCCATCATGCCCAGGGGGCGGAGCTTGGGCAGGTGCGGGCTCAGGGCTGGGTACAGAAGTGCGGCTGCTGCCCAGGGTCCCCGCGTCAGTGTCCGGGGGTTCGCTCCGTAACCAACTGCCACAAACCGGGGGCGCTCAAAACAAAGTGAATCCGTCCCCTCAGAGATCTGGAGCTAGAAGTCCCAACCCAGGCTGGGCAGGGCCGAGCTCCTTCTGGCTCTCCAGGGAGCAACTTCCTGGCCGCCCCAGCCCCAGGGGCTCCACGCACAACTCAGCTTGTGGCCACATGGTCCAGTCTCTGCCTCCCGCCTTCATGTGGCCTCTCTGTGTCGTCTCCTCTTACGAGGACACTTGTGGGATTTAGGTCTCACCAGGTGACCCAGGATGCAAATCCCCTTTCACCAAATAAGGTCACCGTCACAGAGTCCAAGGTTTAGGACTTGGACATTCAACCCACTGCAGTCCCCAAGCCTGCCAGGCAGAGCCACCAGAACCACCGGAACCCAGGTACCCAGCCCAGCCTCGGCCGGGCGGCTTCCTCAGCCGCGTCCTGACCGAGGTGCGGGGGCCTCTATCCTGGGTCACTTACTCCTTCGTGGGTGTTTCCCACGCCCTCGGCACCAGGAGCACCCGGTCCCAGCCTATTCTCCAAGTCCCCTCCACGCGCTGACGGTCTGCACGTGGCCTCTGGTGTCCACCAGCCCAGGCCCCACGCAGAGCTGGCAGCAGCAGGGGCAATCTTAGGGGACCTCAGACGAAGTATTACTGTCCTCCGCTTTGCCTGACCCTTGGCTGTCACCAAGGCTTGCGCACAACCTGTCACGTGGTACGTGCTCATTTCAGTGAGTTCGACTTAAGCGCTCATTTAAACTTAAAGGGGAAGAAGCAGGCCGGCCTTGCGGCTTCACACCTGTGATGGACGCCTGTCCTCCAGGCTGCAAGGACAGCTCTGTCATGCTGAGGGGCCTCTCGCGGCAGAGGGGCCTCACCCTCCGGGTGTCCCACCACCTCCTGGCCTGCAAAGCAGCCCCCAGCTCAACGCCTCCGAAGGGCAGGCCCACACTCTCACACGTGTCCTGGGCATCAGGCAGTCAGCACGGGCCCAGACACAAACCAGATGTCCCCAGGAGAGGTCCTGGAGCTGCTGAGTACACTCGAGAGAGAGAGCTGGTGGCCTGAGGCCCCAGGAGACTTTTCTGAGACAAATAGTGTCCGGAATGGGCAGTGGGCCCTGAAGTCAGATGGGCCTCTACCAGGGTGGCCCCACTCATTGGCCATTGTCTTTGGACAGTTTCAGTGAGTGTCTCGGACCCTCGGCTTGCTGCACCGTGAGAAGGGGCCAGGGGGTGCCCATGCGTGCAGTGCTTCGGTATGAAGCGAGCCTGGCACATGTCGGCACTCAGCCAGTGTGCCCCTGCCAGGTCATCCTCCATCCCCCCCGCCCCCCGCTTCTTCCTGCTCTCTCTCCCCTCTCCTCCCCCGGCCCCCTCCCTCCTAGCGATCCCCTCCCTGAGGCCTTCCCTGTGCCCCGCTGCTCTTGGCGGGGCTCTGTGGACGGCCAGTCCCACCTCCACGCCTATGTCCACACGGCGTCGTCATCTTTAATTCCCTTCCCCTTCTCTTGCTACGTTATTTCCACCTCCTAATCCATTTCATCTTTCTAATCTCAGTCCAAAGAGGGGGGCCTCCTCCAGGAAGCCCACCCCGATTTCCTG
>NW_011889038.1:7010-11797 GCF_000151845.1 Pteropus vampyrus | reverse complement strand
GGCTCCACCCTGACCACTCAGCTGGCCATCAGTCTCTCGGGGCTTTTATTCTGACCCAGCTCTTCCTCTCTCTGGGTGGGGGCTGTGGGATGGAGGCACAAGCTGTGGGGGTGAGGGGTTTCCATGGCTCAGGGGCAGGGGCTCTGGGACCTGCCCCTCCTCCGTCCTCCACCGACGTCCTTGTGCCTCCGCCCTTGATCCTTGGTTTCCCCATCTGCCAGATGCGCTGGAGATGGCTGCTCTTCCTGCCCCATTCACAAGGATCTGCCCCGTGCCATGGCATCTGGCCAGGCCTCCCCCCTACTGCCTGGTGCGGTGCTAAGCACACGATCAGAGGCTGTCGGGGGTAACTGACATGGGTTTCAGTGGAAACTCGAGGGGCCGGGAGGCAGGGGAACTGTGTCCGGGGCCAGTTCTACCTCTCTGAAGCTGGCTGGCCTTAGACACTCTCTTGGCCTCTCTGGGCCTCAGTTTCCCTGTGTGACAGGGTCCAAGCCTCCCTTGCCTGACCCCTTAAGAGATGCTTTGAGACGGCAGAGAGATGGGCTGTGTCCACAGGGGCAAGCAGCAGTGGCAGTGCCTATACCCAAGCACAGGGGCCACTCGGGGGCAGTGCCTACACCCCAGCATGGGGGAGCATTGGGGGGCGCTGCCCACAGCCCGGGCACTGAGGACAGGCTCGGCTCTCTGCCCATTTCCACTCGTCCGCTGCCTCCTCCGCATGCTGCTCCCTGCCAAGTCTCACGCAGCTCTGCAGCTCCGTTTCCTAGGTGTTTAATTACATGATCTTCCATCGCCCGCATCGACGTCAGCGCGTCCCCTGGGCTCTGTCTCCCCCGGGGCTGCGTCTCAGGACTAGGTGCTTTGGCCGCGTCCCGACAAACTCAGCCGTCCCCTTTGTGCTGTATGGCCGAGGCCTGGACCCTTGGCCTCTCTGTGCCTGGGCCTCCTCGCTCTCAGATGGAGGCCGTCAGTACTGGAGGACGGGCGGTCAGGCCCAGCTGGCGCTGGGCACGCTGACGACAAGCCGAGCATCTCTGCCTGGGGTCAGGGCTCCGCACCCTCAGAGCCTCGGTTTTCCCATCTGTGGCCTGAGGAAAACTCAGCTACCCCGTCACGAGGCCAAGGGGTGGCCGGAGGGGTTGACATCCAGTGCTGACCCCTCGGTGGAGCAGGGGTCATCTTGGGGTCTCTGCATCCCGGCCACTGCCGGGCGGCCATGCCCTTCCTGCCGCTCCGGCCCACTTTTTTGGCTCTCGATCCTGGGCCCACCCTCCTGCCCCTGTTCACCCAGCGTTCCTGGCGCATCGGCTTCCGAAAAGCTCTGCAGAGGTCCGGCCGCCCCCAGCAGGGTGGCTGATTCCAGGGAGGGCCACCGGGGGCGGGGCCGCCCCCCCCCTCCCCGCGGAGCGGGCACTCTGAAGCTGCCAGGCTTCCCGCAGCCCTACGCGTTGCCATGGAAACCTCCTAGCAACCACGCAAACAGGCCGTGCCCACGGGTCTGCAGCAGCACAGTGTGGCTGTCACCAGGCCGTCCGGGGTCACTGTGAGGGCCCAGGGTCAGGCCGAGGACGGGAAGCCCCGGGGCCAGCCGGTCCGCCCTCTGTCTACATCATTTTACAACAGAAAGCAGCCCCGTTGTGGTGCTTTGCGGGATCTTTCCCTGTGACTCTCAGGGTCATGGGACTTCCGCTCTGCAGGACGCACCCATGGCCCTGCCTGACCCCTGCTGAGTGGGGTCAAGCCTGTTTCCTGCCGTCTGGCGTTTATTGGATGTCATCGGGCTTGTGCGTGAGCAAATGGGTGGTGAGAAGCAGCTTCTCCCAGCACCCTTGCCATCCCCGCCCCCACCCGTCCTCGCCCCCTGCCTGGCTCCGTCTCCCTGGACTGTGCCTTCCATTCGGTGTCATGAGGAGGCAGCCCCTCCACAGACACACGCACCCCACGTGGAACACACGGACAGACGCACAAAACACCCCACACAGGGCACACCAACACCCGCACAAAACGCATGGACGTGCACAGACGCACAGACGCAGACACACGCTTCACAAAGAGACACACACCACACACTCCACACACGCACTGCACATCTGCAGATATGCAGACACATCTCACGGGCCCTCTCTGCTTGGCATTCTGCGGATCCCAGTATTCAGCCAGATGTGTGGGGACATCAGACCCTGAAGCCCCCAGCCCTTGGCAGCCACCTGGAGAGCGGGGCCCTCCTTGGCCTCCACCCCCTGCACCCTCACTCCACTCCCATGGGAGCCCCCTCCACTCTGGTCCCCCCCAGCCCCTCTGAAGACCCAGGTAATCAAAACCCCTACCTGGCCGTAGCCCTTGGCCCCCACGGCAGTGGGACACACAGTGCGGCCCGCCCTTCCCTCCGGGCCCTGAGGGGACCGCAGGGAGGACCCGGACCTTGAGTCAGAGGATGGAGCTTGGCCATTCTGCCTGAGGTGGGAGCCTGTGCCTGGGCCTCCCCAGAATGTGGGGGAAGGAGGGGACGGCACAGCCACCTTGGGGGACTTTCCTTGTTCCTTTTTGAAAGAGCAGGATCATGTCATCTTAATTTTCAGTTGTCTGCTGTGTGCAGCTGCATCTGCACCCACGAGCCTGGGGAGAGGCTGTGTGTGCACTGCGTCTGCGTACGTCTGGGCGTGCGTGTGTGCGAAGGTGCGATGTGTCCATCTCGGTGTGTTGTTTGCATGTGTGTGTGTGTATCTGGCGTGTGCATGTGTGCATTTATGTGGTGTGTTTGGGGTGTGCGTGTGTGTATGTGGCATGTGCGTGTATGAGGTGTGTGCGCATGTGTATATGTGTGTGTGCATTTATGTGGTGTTTTTGGGGTATGTGTGTGTGTGGGGTGTGTGTGCACGTGTGTATGTGTGTGCGTGCATTTATGTGGTGTGTTTGGGGTGTGCGTGTATGTGGCGTGTGCGTGTGTGGGGTGTGTGTGCACGTGTGTACATCTGTGCGTGCATTTATGTCGTGTGTTTGGGGTGTGCATGTATGTGGTGTGTGTGTGTGGTGTGTGTGCGCATGTGTGTATGTGTGTGCGTGCATTTATGTGGTGTGTTTGGGGTGTGCGTGTGTGTGGCGTGTGCGTTGTGGGGTGTGTGTACACGCGTGTACGTGTGTGCGTGCATTTATGTCGTGTGTTTGGGGTGTGCATGTATGTGGCGTGTGCGTGTGTGGCGTGTGTGCGCGCATGTGTGTATGTGTGTGTGTGCATTTATGTGGTGTGTTTGGGGTGTGCGTGTATGTGGCGTGTGCGTGTGTGGCGTGTGTGTGCGCATGTGTGTATGTGTGTGCGTGCATTTATGTGGTGTGTTTGGGGTGTGCGTGTATGTGGCGTGTGCGTGTGTGGCGTGTGTGTGCGCGCATTTATGTGGTGTGTTTGGGGTGTGCGTGTATGTGGCGTGTGCGTGTGTGGCGTGTGTGTGCACATGTGTGTATGTGTGTGCGTGCATTTATGTCGTGTGTTTGGGGTGTGAGTGTATGTGGCGTGTGCGTGTGTGGCGTGCCTGTGCATGTGTGTAGAGCAGGGAGGCGGGATCAGACACAGGAGGGAGATGCAGAGGTCGGGCCTGTGGGAGCAGGTGGTGGCCGGTGGCCCTGTGCGCAGGCCCCCGGGAAGACCGCCTCCCCCATCAGCTGAGCCTGTGGTTCCCGTCCGGGTTGCTGTTTCCCACGGGAGGAGTGAGTGTGTGTGGGGTGGAAGATTCCAGAACCAGAGGGCAGAGCCCTTCCCGTATACACTTCCCTCCTCGGCCCATGCAGAAGGGAGGGTGCCTCCAAGGTTTTGAGGTGGCTCCCGTGTGCCCTGGAGCGGGAGGCTGGAGGCCCGAGGACCCCACCTTGCCCTCAGTGGCACACCCGTGGACAAGCCTGCACAGCAGGGCAGCACCGCGGGACGGGGCCTGCAGAGGCCCCTGCCCGGCCTGGCCCAGGAGCCCCTCATGGCCAGCGGGCGTCCAGAGAGGCCCCGTCTCAGAGGCGTCAGGGTTGGCGGTCGCGGCCGCGTGGACGTCCCGCCATCCGCAGATGGCCCTGCCCCTCCCCCACGCTCACAAATTACCTTTCACTGTAGAATGTGTCAGGAGCGGGTCGTGACGCTCTGTTGTGTCTTTGCTCTGGGACCTGGTGGCCCTTTCAAAGGAAAGCGACATCGAGAGACTACTCTGGGCAGCGGGACACCAGAGCCTCGGCTCTCAGCAGACTCCGGGCACTGGGCTGTGCCGTCCACGACTCTCGTCCACGTCCGGCTGTTGTGGCCGTGACTACACCGTGTGGCCGCACGCGCTGCTGCTGCTGTGCTAACTCCTGGGAGGGTCAGACGGCTGTTGCTTCCACAGTGGCTGTGACTGTCGCATTGATCAGCGGGCTTTAATTACTAGTCCCCTTCCATTGCCCTGAGGCATCCGCCCCCGGCCGTGTGCCAGCTTCCCCAACAGCAGCAGGGCTCAGCCCGGGTGCCTTTGCCCCTAGGGGATCCTTGACGACGTCTGCGGGCATTTTTGGGTGTCACCGTTGCGTGGGGGAGGCTAGAGGCATTACCGTGTGGGGGCCGGGGGTGCTGCTGCCCGTCTGGCTATGCACGGGACAGGCGGCCCATGGCACGATGCCATCTCGTGCGAAGTGTGGACAGCAGCTGGCTTCCGGCTTCGTCCTGGGGTAGCGTGGGGCCCCCTGGGAGGGCTGTGGCCCAGGTCCCTCGAGTCTTCCTTGGGATGGTCACGGTGAAAGCCTCGACTGCAAACCAGACGTCTGGGATCCTGCCC
>NW_011889038.1:4308-6409 GCF_000151845.1 Pteropus vampyrus | reverse complement strand
TATAAACACACGCCACAGAAATATGTCCTTCTCCGTGGATGCCTTTCCCACACAGGTGACAAACATCCTGTGGCTCCTGTCACCATAGACAGCTTCGCCTGTTCTTGAACTTTATACACCCGGAATCACTCAGTTCAGATGCATTTCTGTCTGATTTCTTTTGTTCAAAATTATCTTAAAAAATCCACCCTTTTTCTTTACTCTAGCATTTCCCTCCCTTTTTAGTTGTGTTATTCTATCGCACGAATGGACCATATTTCTTATCCCTCTTCTATTGATGGAGATTGATTTTTACTTTTAGCGTTTGACTGTTTTGAAAAAAAGATGCTATGCATATTCCTATCTATGCCTCTCTGTGAGCATGTGCTCTGTGACTTTGGGGTGTGGGGTGTACTTATGGGTGGGATTTTCGGGGGGAGCATGGTTAGCTTTAGTAGATACTTCCAAACTTTTGGTAAAGTTGTCGTTCGGCATCTTAAAAAATTAAAAAAAAATACTTTATTTTTCAGAGCACTTTAAGATCTATAGCAAAATTAAGAAAACAGTACAGAGAGCTCTATCCGCCTTACCGGGCACCGAGTTCCCTCGCCCTGAGCACCCTACCCCGGCGTGGCACGTTTGCTGCATTAACGAGCCAGCGTTGGCCACGGTCTCATGAGCAAGCCCACACTTTACTCGGATCACCTTAATTTTCCCCTAGAGTGTTTTTTTCCCCCTGTTTTAGGATCTCATCTAGGATACGATGTCACATGTATCTGTCACGTCTCCTTAGGCTCCTCTGGGCTGTGACAGCCTTTTTTTTTTTTTTTTTGCCATTTAAAAAATAATACTTAAAAATTTTGAGATGACATAGTCGTAAGAAACAACGCAGAGACATCCTTTGTACATTATGCTCAGTTTCTACTCATTTGGCAACATTCTGCAAAACGAGTAGAATAATCGAATGAGGCTGCTGACATTGACGCCATCCACTGATCTTATGCGGAGGGTCCCCCTTTTATTTGTGCTTGTGTGTACGTGTGTGTGTGTGTGTGTGTGTGTGTGAGTGAGTGCTGCACAAACTTACCACCTGCGCACAGGCCCGTGACACCTCCACAGCCAAGATGCTGAGCCTCCCTGGCCCCACGAGGACCTGAGGCTGCTCTTTATAACATCACCCACCGCCCTCCTTCATCGCCCAGCCCTGGCGACCTCTGCTTGGTCCTCCACCTCCGAAAATGTCGTGTGAATTAGAATGGGATCCTAATGCGTGGAACCCGTGGGCATCGTCTTTTGTCCACCGGGAGGTCCTTCCGGTGTTTTCTGCACCGGCGGCTCTTTCCTCGTCTCTGCCGAGTGGTTCCCTGGGGTGGGGTGGACCCCAGTTTGTCTGACCGTTCATTTATTGGAGAACATCTGGGCCGATTCTGTTTTGGGCCATTGTATATCAAGCTATTTCGAACATTTACGTACAGGTGTTTGCATGACCATCATTTCCATTTCTCTGAGATAAATGCCCAGGAATGCAAATGCTGAGTCTCACGGTAGCTGCATTTTAGATTTTCGAGAGACTGTCGAACCGTTCTCCAGAGCCGCTGTACGGTCACATCACACCAGCGGCGTCTGAGTGAGCCAGTCTCTTCACATTTTCACCAACATTTGGTGTCGTCACAGCCATCCCGACAGGTGGACACGAGTGGTGTGACCAGGAGTTAACTACCTAACTTCTCCGGGCCCAGCTTCTGCATCATAAACCAGCCAACGGAGGTTTTGTTATTATTATTAGACTGAACTCCATGAAATTGCCAACCCATGGTCCTTTTTGACTAACAAAAATGGCAATCTCATACGGTTCACTTATCATTGATATTGTTAGTGTGCCCACCGGGTTCCAGGTGCAGGGGCATCTATGCCCTCCCAGCTCTCCCATCTAGCTGGGCCTCCCCCTTGCTCACCTGGAGGGACGGCTTAGATGCCCAGCTGAGCTATTGGGTCCCCCCTGCAAGCCAGAGGTTTTCATCTGAGGTTAGGTGAGGGGAGGGGCTGTGAGATTTATCTGGTCACCAGGTGGGCAGGGAGTGGTGGGGGCAGAGAAGGGCCAGCTCCTCGCCAGCGGGAGGTC
>NW_011889038.1:2074-3219 GCF_000151845.1 Pteropus vampyrus | reverse complement strand
GACGACCTATGTGCACATCAATCCTGGGCGAGGATGGCGGATTGTCTGGGCCCCCAAGCAGGAGGCCACAGGCGGCTGGCTGGCCTGGGGAACCTGGCTTTGTCTGGCTCTGCCTAAATGACAGGGCACCCTACTGCGTGTGGGGTGGGGTCTGCCCCCTCCCCCGGGGTCCTATCCATGCACAGTGAGGGAGCTGAGGGGGACACACAGGCTGGACTGGCCTCCAGAGCCCTGTCACCACGCAGCTTTCCAAGTCCCAGCTGCAGGAGCCTCGGCTCGGTGACCCTGCTGCGTTGGGACGGCTCGTCCCGTTTCATGGATGAGGAGCCTCGGTGAGGTGAAGGGACCTTCCTGGGGCCACACAGCCAGACAGGGCCAGACTTGGAGTCCAGGGCTGTCTTACGAAGAGGTGCCACCAGCTCCGCTCTCTGTCGTGGATGGGAGAGGCTGGCCTGGCTCCAGAGCCACAGCCCAGAACGCCGGGCGGGCCTCTCCTCGGCACCTGGCCCACCTGGCCCACCTCACGCCCCGCCCACCCTCCCTAGTGAGGGTCACGTGAGCGAGCGTCTGGACCTCGCTTTGCTCTAGCTATTGTCACGAGCCCAGGTGAGCGCAGGCCAGGTGGTCAAGAGAAAGCAGGTCCCGTAGGGGTCTCTTCAGGACCGGAGGAGGCCTCTTGGCTGGCATCTTGCATTCAGTCGGGGGAGAGTTTTTAATGCTCATTTTGCAGATGGAGTCCCCGAGGCCAGCACCTGGCCTTCACAGAGCAGGTGGGCGTGAGAACCGGGGATTAAATCCAGGGCCTTTGCCGTGGCAAAGACCCAGCTGCCCAGGATGGCCCTTGATGTGCCATCACGGTGGCATTCTCAGAGGTCTTGGCCTCTCAGCTTCTCCCTGGGGAGGCTCTGGTGGTGGTGGGGGGGGGGGCACCGGGGCTTGGAGGCCGCAGGATAAACGAATCAAGTGTCCTGTTTAGCCGCCTCCTGTTCCAGGGCTTTGGATGTGAAATACTTTGCCACGCAGGCCAGTGTGGTGGGGTAACCGCGATGATGGGGGTGCCGGGCGCTCTTCCGTCCACCTGCTGACTCCCCTGCTATCGTCCCGAGGCCGTGGGCTCTCCCGGCTGAGAGGGCAGGGGCGAGGGG
>NW_011889038.1:0-964 GCF_000151845.1 Pteropus vampyrus | reverse complement strand
TAGCCGCCTCCTGTTCCAGGGCTTTGGATGTGAAATACTTTGCCACGCAGGCCAGTGTGGTGGGGTAACCGCGATGATGGGGGTGCCGGGCGCTCTTCCGTCCACCTGCTGACTCCCCTGCTATCGTCCCGAGGCCGTGGGCTCTCCCGGCTGAGAGGGCAGGGGCGAGGGGCCTCCCCCTTCCCTCATCCGCCGTCTGAGCATCATCATCCCTGACCCCCTATTAGTGTCCTGGGGGCCCTTAAACGACAGACATTAACTGTCTCGCAGCCTGGAGGCTGGAAGTCCCACTTCAGGGTGTCAGGTGGGCCGCTTCCTCCTGAGGCTCTGAAGGAGAGCCGTCATGCCTCGTCCCCAGCTTCTGGTGGCCTCGGGCATTCCTCGGCTTGCAGACTGCTGTCTCCTGCCTGCCTCTGTGTGTGCGTGTGTCTGTCTCTGTGTCTAAATTCCCCCTTTTGTAAGGACACAGTCATTGGCTCTGCCCGAATGTCCTCATCTTAACTCCGTCGTCTGCAAAGACCCTTCTCCAAATGTAGTCTACTCACAGGTGCTGGGCGTTAGGGCTGCAACACCTTTCGAAGGAAGCAGTTCGAGCATAGCTCCCCGCCTTCTGCTCCCGACCTGAAGCAGCGCGCAGGCTGGCGCTTCCTCCCCGGTCGGTGTGCAAGGCCCCTCCCTTGCCCCCAAGCTCGCCTTCCTGTGGCTGCTGCTCCGCGTGCCTCAGGGACATGGCTGGCTGCTCTGGCTCTCTGTGCCTCTCCTTGGGCCATCTGGAGCACTCTGAGGCCTCCTGGCATCTCTGCTACGATGACTCCCTAATCTGGGATATTTCCGAGACCCTCCCGTGACCCCCATCCGTCACCCAGCTCTAGCATCTCCACCCAGAGGCCCCTCGGTGCATCCCAAACTGAGCTTGCCACCTTCCTCAGGTGTCGCCATTTCAGCCACCCTAGCCAGCCACCTG
>NW_011889037.1:1491564-1494958 GCF_000151845.1 Pteropus vampyrus | reverse complement strand
CAGCGGCGGGGCGGGGGTCGGTAAGTGGCAGCGCTCCGGTCAAGTCCCGCCGGCCACCTGTTCCTGTCGGAGCACAGCCGGCCCGTGCGTCTGCGGCTGTCAGTGGGTGTCGTCAAGCTACGGTGGCTGAGCCGACAGCTTCTACAGAGACCGTGAGGCCCACAGAGCCTAAGACGTTGACCACACAGCCCCTTACTGGTAAAGTTCACTCACAGCTGACATGAGGGGACATTAAGGGACATCAAGGCTGCATTTGGGCCAGGAAACCAGGGTGCCCGGCCCTGCCCTGTGACACTTATGGCCTCACCCTCCACAGGAGGCACCGTGTCGACAGGGTGGGGGATGCAAAGCAAGGCAACAGTGATGTCGCCTTGTTCAAGACTTTGACTCCAAACTCCGGGTCATGGCTTTGGGATGTCAGGGGAAGGGCACCCTGCTTCGCCTGCGTGGTCTGCATACAGGACGGATGCTGAGTCTCAGGTGCCATCCCCCGAGGGGCTGAGCCCGCGCCTGGTGGCAGGCGGCACCCGGGCAGGTGGCACCCAGGAAGGTGGGCTGCCAGACGTGTGCCCAGATTCCCCCACCGCCTACCCCGTCCACCTCCCCCAGTGAGGACGGGAGGGGACCCAGCTGGTGTCCTTCACCAGGACACCAGCGTGGGCCGGGAGCAGCGCGGGATTCGAAGAGGGAGGCAGTTCCCAAGCTTGCATCCTGGCAGCCAGGCCTCGGATAAGTTATACGACCTTCCAGAAGCTTCCTCTGCCAGGGGGCGATCCTGCTCGGGGGCTCAGGGAGCCAGAGGGTATTCAGTGTGTGCAGCGGGCGCCCTGCATGTCGCACTCGGCCACCTTCCCCTCCGCCTGCAGGGTGGCCGGGGGGCGGGTCTGGCCTCTGCGTCCCGAGCACTGGCCTTTGCATTGTCCTGTGTCTCTCGCTCCACCCCGCGTCCCTGACAGCCAAGGCCAGGGCTCCCGAGCAGATGGTGCTCACGCTGCAGGGACCGAGGGCACGCGGCCAGGCAGGCGTGACTGGCAGGCTTGGTGCCCTGGACCCCGGTGGGAACAGAAACGGGGCCTGACCCCGAGCAGAGGCAGATTCGCGCCCCTGCCTGCAGACGTGAGGGCAGGCACAGAGCGGGGAGTCAGGTTCGTGGGGCCCCTGCACCCAGGACGGCGACCCGCCTACGAACGCAGACTCAGCCCTCCCCGCCACCCCGCAGGAGGCCCCCAGCAGCCTTCGTGGTCCGACGCAGCGCCAGAGAGGCTGGCCCCCTGGGCTCTCGTCACGTTCGGGGAGCTGGGCTGCCAGCCCACCCCTGGCCGGGGTGGCGCTGGGCCCAGGGCAGGGCCTGGGAGGCGTGGACCTGGCTTCGCGCCAGGCTCCCACTCCGCACTGCCCTTCATCCCGGTCACATGGTGCAGTTTCAACCCACCACATAGAGGACAAGGGCGAGGTCTGGAGTGACCGTGACAGATGAAGCCAGACCCTGGAGTGACCGCGGCAGATGAAGCCAGACCCTGGAGTGACCGTGGCAGATGAAGCCAGACCCGTGTGCATGGACACCCTCCTTTCCCTCCGCTTTCTCCACGAGTCTTTGACGATCAGTGACGCCAGGGGACACCCTGAAAGCAAAGGAACTCCAGACTCGCCAGGTGCCATAAACCAAGCGCCCTGCACGGTCCCTTCGGAGTCGCTGCAGATAGAGCCAAGTCAAGGCTCTGAGAAGTCCTGCAGTCGAGAACCTTGTCTTTGTTTCGGCAGCACTTGAACTTGATCGGCCACAGAATTTCCCTTTTTAGGAACACAGTTGACACCCCGCAGCTGACACTCGTGCCCTACAACCCACTTAGGTTAGCCCAGTTCTGAAGTTTACTGTCAAGCAACTAAGCTAGAGAATTACCCGCTGGTGCTGCTGAGTGACAGGCAGATCCAGAGCTCTGGGCTCCTTGAATTCATGTCACCTTTTGGAAAATAGGAATGAGTTTCCACTCGGATGCTCAAGCCCTTCCTTTCTCAAGTCCACCCTCCTCTCTAGCTACCCCTCCGTGTGCGTGCGTGGGTGTGTGTGTGTGTGTGCGCTTGTGTGTGCATGTGTGTGTGTGTGTGCGCGCATCGGTGTGTGTGTGTGCATGTGTGCGTCTGTGTGTGTGTGCGCGTGCGTACGTGCGTGCGTGTGTGTGCATGTGTGTGCATGTGTGCGTGTGCGTGTGTGTGCATGTGTGCGTCTGTGTGCGTGTATGTGCGTCCATGTGTGTGTGCATGTGTGTGCGTGCATCTGTGTGTGTGCACGTGCATGTGTGTTTGCGCGTGCGTGCGTGTGTCCGTGCGCGCGCGTGTGTGCGTGCGTGTGTGTGTGCGCATGTGCGTCTGTGTGTGTGCGTGTGTGTGCGCATGCATGTGTATTTGCGCGTGCGTGCGTGCGTGTGTCCGTGCGTGCG
Organism: Pteropus vampyrus; assembly: GCF_000151845.1. Taxonomy (NCBI): domain Eukaryota; kingdom Metazoa; phylum Chordata; class Mammalia; order Chiroptera; family Pteropodidae; genus Pteropus; species Pteropus vampyrus. Next base: position 1,492,520 of record NW_011889037.1, on the reverse strand, counting down.
TGTGTGTGTGTGCATGTGTGTGTATGCGTGCGTGTGTGAATGTGTGCGTGTGTGTGCGTGTGCGTGCATGTGTGTGCGTGTGCGCATGTGTGTGTAACTGGTTCTTGGGCAAAGCAACACAGTGGGTGACTTACTTTTAATGGAGAAGCATAGAGAGACGCAAAAGGCACGTGGCAACCCAGCCAGACTCCCCCGAACACGCCCCCCGAGGCGATGCTTTCGGCCTTCCAGGTCGTGATGCCAGGTGAGCATCGCCATAACTCTAAATCATAAGTTTTTGCTCTGGTTCCTTTATTTTTCTGGATCGTTTCACTGTTGATCGACACTCCGGGACCCCTGGCTTCCGCTCGGGGATGCAGAGAGCAGCGAAGTGCATCACTTCCGTTCTCCCTCACACACACGAAGGCCAGAAAACTGCAAATCGATGACTTTAATTGAACCCACCAGAGAACAGATGTCACGAGATCAAGTAATTTGAAATCTAGGAAAGGCAGGTGGCTGCAGGGGGAAACAGGACTCCAGAAGGTGTCTACTTGGGGCAGACGCCACAGAAGCCGGGGAGTGGATTTGGCTAAAATTCGTAATAAATTGCCGGGGACCCGGTGTGGGCTACCAGAAAAGCATGAACCCCCGGGGGCTGCAGATGAGTGGAGGGTGGTACTTTCTTCCATAAACCCCACCAAGTGCCTGTAGGGAGGATCCATGACCTTCCTGAGAAAGTGTCCCCCCGGCTTTGGGCAGCCACGGCTAAAATCTGCCTAGATCCATCTCTCCGACCTCACTACAGAAAAAAAATAAAAATAAAAAAAGGCCTCATCTGCGAGAGGAGGAGCCAGAAACCTTGCCAGCACCTCGGGCACGGACAGAAGCCATTCGCGGCCGAGAGCAGAAGGAAAGGGCAGTGGCCGATGGGCAGGGCCCCTGCGCTCGCCCCTCCTCCGGGGTGGTCACGCCGA
>NW_011889037.1:1488930-1490075 GCF_000151845.1 Pteropus vampyrus | reverse complement strand
GCGTCTGAAGCTGGCGGGCCTGCTCTGTGCCTGGATTGACCCTCCAGGAAGAGCGTCCTCCAGGGGCTGGAGTGAGGCCGCCAGGCCTGGAAAAGTCCTCGCGAGTCCCTGGTGGCCCACCCGCCGGGGCAGCACAGGAGGCTGTATTCGAAGCCCGTCTGACCCGCGCCTCGCTCGTGCGTTCGGTCGGGAGACTCGCCGTGGAGCGGACGCACCCGAGGGCGTCCCCCCCACAGGTCCCAGGGACCCCAGGCCTCGTCCCGCATGGCCCTGCAGGGTCGGGCACAGCTGAAGTGCCCGGGCTGCTCCGCGGGGCGAGACGGCCAGGGCGGGTCCTGGGCCTGCACTCCTGCCCGCGGCGCCCGCGTGCACCGGCCGGGCTCTGGGTCCGCTCGTCATGGTCGCAGTGACGTTGGGTCCCGCCGCTGAGCACCAGGCGGCTCACGGGCTCCGTGCCCCATGAAAGACTCGGTTTTTCTCGTCACTGTCTGGAAGGAGCTGGGAATTTTGAAGCCGTCAGAAGAAGCGTTAAAGGTCGCGGGGCCAGGAGGACGCCCGGCCTCACCTGCTCCAGGTGGGGCAGGGGCCTGGCGGGGAGGGCCCGGGACGCAGGGCTGGACCTCTGGGGGCCTGGTGACCTGTGGCGCTGGCACGGGAACCAATATGGGTCCTGGCCAAGACCCCTCGGATTACCGTGCCCACCGCCGGCCACTCCAGAGTCCCTGCCCAGCAGGCCCCTGGGCCAGGACAGATGGCCATGCCCTGTTTGGGGATAAAAGTTCGCCTGCTCTGTGTCCGGCCAGCACTGCGGCCTTCACAGCGTCGTCAGAGGCCCAGGGGAGCCCAGTGAGGCCCGCTCTCCCCGAGGCCACGCCCACCGACCTGGGCCCCTTCTAGGAACTAGCCGTGTGGCAGCCTTGGCACCACAGAAGCGGGCAAGGCCGTTCTGGCCCAGGCGGCTGGTTATTCAACCTTCGCCGGCCCAGGGCTGGCTCCACTTGTGAGACCCTCCTGGGGCCACCGATCAGGGAGGCCCCTGCTCTCTCCAGGTGACACGTGTAGAGAGGAGGCCGGTGCCCTCAAGGGAGGCAGGTTCCCAGAATGGACCACTAGGCCTTGCATGTCCCCAAAGCCACACCACGGTT
>NW_011889037.1:1484155-1485760 GCF_000151845.1 Pteropus vampyrus | reverse complement strand
GTCGCGGCTGACCTTGACCGGCTGGGTCTTCCTTCCCACCCCGGATCTGGAATAGAGGACGGATCCACACAGAACCGCGGGGACCCGTTTCTTCCTTCCCCCTCACACGCCCAGGGCACGTGTGCGCTGACCAGGCTCCTGCGCGTGTAGCTAAGGGCTGTCACGGGAGTTAGAAATGCACCAGGGGCCTTTCTCCGCCTGGAAATCCACCCGCCCTGTGGCCCGAGCCCTCCCCGGAGAAGTCCTTGCAGGAGATCGGGAGCTGGCCAGGTGTCCACTTTGGGGCTGAGCTGCGGCCCCACACGACCCTGGCTGATTCAGGGAGCGTAGAGCCCTGAACCCACAGGCTCTGCCACCTTCTGCTTGCATGACTGACCGGGTCCCTCTCCCCGCCTGGGCCTCCGGCCCACGTCTCAGCCTCCCCACAAGAGCACACTCGAAACGGGAGCCACCCAAACCCCACTTACAGGGCGAACAGACCGGCCGCAGCATCTCAGACAGCACAGCGCTGCAGAGATGACCTCGGGACCCGCGGGGCCGGCCATGGACCCGACAGACACTCACGGTGCGGCACGCGTCTTACGGAGAGCAGGTGGTCGCGAGGTCCCCGGCCGGGCGGAGGGCCCACTATTCCGCCAATGTGCCATCTCTCACACGTGCCCTCCCCCACACGCGCCCCACCCTCTGCCTGTCGAGACACCACAGTGCGTCGAGGTCAAACCACTGTGAGGGGTCCCAGACAACCCCTGAGCCACACCCCCGTGCTCCCCACACAGGAACCCAGGTAGCGGAAGGGAAAGGCGCTGTGACCCACCACACGCTCAGGTGACCTGTCCCTTATCCACAGACCCGGGCCCGCCGGGGGTGTGTAGGTGGCAGGGGCGGGCTTCAAGCCAGACGAGCCTCCTCCTCCTCCAGCACCGAGGGTGCTTCCACGGCAACCTGACATCTTCGGGCTGGGGGACGGGGGACCTGGCCAGGCCTGGGCCTCCTGGGGACACGCCCCATGGCCGGGCATCGGGGCCTCCAGGGACGTGGAGGGAAGAAATGGCCGAGGCTGATCTGATCTGAACACCAAAGGCCGCACGTATCACGCTACTCAGATGCCTGGGTCGGGGAGACAGGCACTGGCTACCTGGGGCCGGCAGGGGACATGAAGAGGGCTCGGTCAAAGGCATGGACGTCCCGCTACGAGATGCACGAGCTCTGCAGCGCTAACGGGCGGCGTGGCGACCACGGCCAGCAACGCCCCACTGTGCACTTGAAGGGGGTACAGCGTAAGTGTTCTCGCCACACACGCACAGGGAGTGAAGAGAGACAGTCGCCAGGTGAGGTGGCAGGCGCGAATTCGCTCGATGTGGCGATTGGTTCACAATGTGCACACGCGCAGAAACATCAAGCCGTGCACCCCACGTATCAGTTTCTATTTGTCAACTACACCTCGACAAAGCCGGCAAATGGGAGGGAGTGGGGAACAGCCCAGCCCCGAAGCGGACTCCGCTCTGAGGGTCCACGTTTGATCCGTAAGCAGCACGGCCGACTGTCACCACTCGTGTCCCTTAATGAAGCACTAATGGGTTCTTTAAAGATATTTATAGACTTCAA
>NW_011889037.1:1478934-1481270 GCF_000151845.1 Pteropus vampyrus | reverse complement strand
GCCGCGGCGGGCGTGCGTTCCGGCTTCCTGACGCAGGCACCGGGGCGCCGTGAGCAGAGCCTTGCCCGCCCGGTCCCCGGCCCTGCCTCTGCCCTCCGTCCCACGTCCCATGGGCAGACACTTCCCGCGCCGACTCAGAGCAAAGCTGCTCTTTTTAATCCTCTTGGTGGCAGAAGTGACACTCAGAGCAACTGTTCTGCAAGATGATTCTGCCCCCGACTTAAGCGTGACCTTGAGTATATGACTCAGTCCCTCAAGACCAGCGATGTCACCTGTCACGGAGTGGGACCAGGCTAGACGCCTGAGGGCTCATCACGGTCTGAAGACGCTGCAGAGCACGTGCCCGGGCTGGGGGCTCTGCGGGGTCCGCCAGCTCTCTGCTCTCGCGACACCCGGACGCATGCACGTGTCACTTGGCACTTCATAAAGCTCTCCGCGCCCTCTGATATGAGAACCAGGGACCCTGAGCGACACCCTGGGGGCGCACAGCTCAGGGCGCCGCTGGAGGCTAGGACATTGTGCCCCTGACACCCGTCTCTCCCGCTGCCCGCCCCAGACGTTCTGGCCTCCACGGATTTTGAGGGGCGGTTCAGCGGGCGTCTCCCCAGCAGTATAAAGATATTACGGTATTGATTCCTGAAAGGACACGGGTCCTGGGCTCATTCATCACCGCTGCTCCTGGAGAGGGTGCAATTACCGGAGCCAGCGCTGTCCTCGGGCCACCGCTTCGGGCAGGACACATGCCGCGGACGCCCAGGAGGAGGGGCCAGGAGGGGCCGCTGGCCGGAGAGCTGCTTCGTGCCGCGCACTGGGCTGCACGCTGCACAGGCGTGAAGGGCGAGGTGACGGGCGTGAGCCGGGCTCACGGGGACAGCCTGGCAGTGTCCCCTGCTGCTGCGCAGGGGGGCGGAGCTTTCTCCGCTTGTAAAACCTTCCACGATCCCGCCGTTCGGGGAGTTCTGGGGACCGAGCCCCCTCATCCTGGGTCGCGACTCAGTGACACCTCTAAGTCCTGTGGGTGCTCATGTCCCTGGGGGCTCCCACAGGAGACACACAGCGGCTGCACATTTGCTGCAAACACACAAGGTCTCGAGCCTGAGTGAGTTCCACGCTGATACTTGTGAGAACAAGGACGAATGACCGTCACCTTTCCCCAAGCATTTCCCTCCCGCTGGGCATTGTGCCGACACCTCCGGCGGCCGATTATTATTATTATTATTATTACGAATCATCAGCGTCTGACTCTCCCGGAGTCTCGCAGCTGAGCACACTGATGGTCTCATTTGCAGATGAGATTTAGGCTTAGGAAAGATAGGTCCACGGGCCACACGGACACAGGCTTCGAACCCAGGGCCGCTGATCCCCGAGCCACGTGGCCGAGGCGTCCGGAGACTGCAGGTGTTGGTCTCCCAGCTCCCACAGCCGTGGTCCATGGTGTGGGCGCCGCCCTCTGTCCACGGCATGTGGAGCCCCATCTGCAGCCCTGGCCCGTGGTCAGCCCCGACCCCCACGGGGCCCTGGGGAGGGACCGTGCCCCGTGGCCTCCCTCCCCAGGGGTTAGCGTGGCTCTCGGCACACGCTCAGAAGGGTTGACAAAGGCAGGAGAGCCACACCGCCGGCCCCTGAGCGGAGCCCCACCTCCCAGACAGGAGCGGGGGCCATGAAGCCACGGCCCGGTGGGGGATCCCAGACCCCTGCAGTTCGGCCAAGCTGCAGACGGACCTCCGGGGGCCCGCAGACCCCAGGGATGAGGTCCTCAAGAGGCTCTCAGAGCCGGCACCGTGAGCCGGGGCAGACGGCAACCCCAGCTCTGAGCCCCCCTCAAGAGCGGCATTTACTCCATCCCCTCCTCCCTCCCAGCACCCCGATGGACCGCGGGTCAGGGGTCAGGACCCCCACTCTCCACCAAGGACGCCCGGGCTCCCCAGAGCTTTGGTGACCAGCTGGACAGGACACGGCTAGTGGGGCGCACAGGGTCTCTGGCACCCAGTCGGCCTGGCACCCTTCGCTCTGTCGTTAATGAACGCGTGCGGGGGCCCCGTGAGGAAGCTGTTCTGGGCCGGCAAGTCCAGCATTTGCTGCCTTGTCAGCTGCTTGGCCACGAGGACCAGGGGCTGAGTCCCCAGAAGCACAGGGTTGGGTGTCTCGTCTTGGTGCATGAAGGACAGCAGATTCGATTAGGCAGAGCCCCGCACCGACTTAGAATTGATTTGGATATAAATAGACAGCATAAAACCCATCCTGGCACCCGAGGGGCACAGCAGCCCCCTGCGGGTCACGCTGAACGGCGCGTGAAGTCACGGACACTTTAAACCCGATAGCGCTGTGACTCCTGA
>NW_011889037.1:1477289-1478154 GCF_000151845.1 Pteropus vampyrus | reverse complement strand
CCCCCGCGCCGTGCGCGCATCCCGGGGCACAGCGGATGGCGCCGTCGCGTCCCGGAGACTGAGTGGCTCCCTGACACGGCGACAGAACCAAACACCAAGAGTCCGAGGGGAGACAAGGAGCCAGGAGACTCGCACCGGCGGAGCCCCCCGTGCGAGGCGGGAGGACCCCTTCTGGGCCCCGGGGGGCAGCCACGGGGCCTCGGCCACGCCCGCGCAGAGCCACGCGCCCCTCACCGGGACAGGCCGCGGGCCGGCACCTCTGCCCATCCCCACGTGCCCCTGCTTCCAAAGAGACGGTGGCAGCATGTTGGTGACGACCGCCAGTGCGCGGTGCTGTGACACGTGCTGGTGCCCACACAGGACCCGTCTCCACTGTCACGTCCCGATCACCGGATCGTTGGGCTAAGGCAGGCTTTCTCCACCAGAGGTGGGCTGTGGCTCCCCGGTGACATCTGGCAAGGTCTGGAGACACTTTTGGCGTCCCACCGGAGAGAGGGTGCTGCTGGCGCCCGTGGGTGGAGACCGGGGTGCTGCCGATACCCTGCGGGGCCCAGAGGCCCCGCAGCAGACAGTGGCCCACGGAATCCCCAGGGCCTTCGAGAGGGAGGCGGGAGGAGCAGAAAGTGGGGTGGCCGGGACGACGGAAGGAGGAGGGGTCAGCGACGTGCCCGAGCCCGGCAGGGCGGGCGCCGCAGGGGCAGGGGCGCGAAGAAGCCGGGCCCCCACAACCTCCACAGGGTCGCGGCTCCGCCGGCACCCTGATGTCCCCAGCTCTGTGACCCCAGCTTCCCAGGGGAAACGTCTCCTCGCTTGTCAATCGTGCCCTCGCTCATAAGAAGAGGTGCAGAAGCCTCGCTCGGGGCAC
>NW_011889037.1:1474546-1476624 GCF_000151845.1 Pteropus vampyrus | reverse complement strand
GGCCACGCCCGCGCAGAGCCACGCGCCCCTCACCGGGACAGGCCACGGGCCGGCACCTCTGCCCGTCCCCGCGTGCCCCTGCTTCCAAAGAGACGGTGGCAGCATGTTGGTGACGACCGCCAGTGCGCGGTGCTGTGACACGTGCTGGTGTCCACACAGGACCCGTCTCCACTGTCACGTCCCGATCACCGGATCGTTGGGCTAAGGCAGGCTTTCTCCACCAGAGCTGGGCTGTGGCTCCCCGGTGACATCTGGCAAGGCCTGGAGACACTTTTGGCGTCCCACCGGAGAGAGGGTGCTGCTGGCGCCCGTGGGTGGAGACCCGGGTGCTGCCGATACCCTGCGGGGCCCAGAGGGCCCGCAGCAGACAGTGGCCCACAGAATCCCCAGGGCCTTCGAGAGGGAGGCGGGAGGAGCAGAAAGTGGGGTGGCCGGGACGACGGAAGGAGGAGGGGTCAGCGACGTGCGGAGGGGCCCGAGCCCGGCAGGGCGGGCGCCGCAGGGGCAGGGGCGGCGAAGAAGCCGGACCCCCACAACCTCCGCAGGGTCGCGGCTCCGCCGGCACCCCGATGTCCCCGGCTCTGTGACCCCAGCTTCCCAGGGGAAACGTCTCCTCGCTTGTCAATCGTGCCCTCGCTCATAAGAAGAGGTGCAGAAGCCTCGCTCGGGGCACTTGGGGTGTGGCGCCAACACCCTACCCGCACGGCTACCACCCCCCGCCCGCCCCGTGAGGTGGCTTTGCTCTCCCATTTTTCCGGGGTCTGAAGACAGTGGTGACCAGCCTCGCAGGTCCCCTGGGCAAAGAAAGTATGGGGAGAAATTGGGGGTGAGGCTGGGAAGGCATCTGGGGCCAGACTCTCGGCCCTCCACTCAAGTGGAAGAATGCAGACCGTCCCCCGGGTGAGTGCCGACCCCTGATCCACCCCAGGTGGATGGGCCTGCACCTGACGGCCACCGAGCTTAGCCCTCCCTTCCCGGGCGAGCAGAGTGGGTCCACGGGGATTTTAAGCGTTGCCCACTTAATAACTGGCAGGGCAAGCATCGGCCCCCACACCCCCAAACCCCAGATCCCTGATGCTGTTGGTTTACATTTCACGCACGAATCTGACGACCGTGTGCGGGTTTTTAACTGACATTGATTAGTCCTCTCCCCGCACGAAGATGGCGAGAGATGTCGCTGGAGAAGCTGACCGCGTGATGACAGCCTCGCTTTAGCTCGTGTACACTGAGTCCCTGAAGCTCTACGACGAGGCGGGAGTCACCCCACAGGCGAGGAACTGAGGGGCAGCGAAGCCGACAGACGAATCGGGCGGCGGGGTCTGCGGCCCAGTGCCCGACCCCACCCCGTGTCCTCTCTGCAGGGACGCGATCTCCAGTCCCATGGGCAGCCCCATCGCCAGAAACCCGCGTCCACACGGCCCACGCGGCCATCGCCTCAGTCACCACATCCATGGACCTGCTTCGAGCTCGCGTCCCGGCAAAGTCCAATCTCTCCAGCCCTGACGCGTCCAGCCAGCACAGCCACGTGCGTGTCCAGCCCCGACCTGGCTGACGGCCACGGCTCTGGCCCATGAGGCGGGAGCCCACACGGCTAGGGTATGTGCGCCCCGAAGCAAATCGCGCGCTCGCCCGTGAGGCGTGGCGGCCGCGCTGCAGCTGCTCCCGGGCCCCTGGCCCCCTATCGCTCACTCGCCCAAAGCAAGAACGTTTTGACTCCAACATCCAACTGTGGACACCGGACGGGGCCGTGCGGGGGACACACGCCCGCACAGGAGGGGGTCATCATCGCCGTGAAGAGCCCGGGCACCGTGACTTATTTCAGGGTTCCCCTACCTCTGGGGACGGGCTGAGAGGTGTCACTCTGCACCTGCATCACACACATGCACACGAGCACACACGTGCGTGCACGCACGCATCCTGCTCTACTTGGAAAAGAACAAAGCTTGCATGTCCCGAGTCCGGCCTCTACTCAAAGTGTGACTTTCTTGGCTTCTCAGTGAGTCGCTCGATCTGTCGATCAGCAAGCACTCACTGATGGCTTCTCCACAGGGCCCCCCGCCCCCCACCCCGCCATCACC
>NW_011889037.1:1473747-1474496 GCF_000151845.1 Pteropus vampyrus | reverse complement strand
CATAAGAAGAGGTGCAGAAGCCTCGCTCGGGGCACTTGGGGTGTGGCGCCAACACCCTACCCGCACGGCTACCACCCCCCGCCCGCCCCGTGAGGGGGCTTTGCTCTCCCATTTTTCCGGGGTCTGAAGACAGTGGTGACCAGCCTCACAGGTCCCCTGGGCGAAGAAAGTACGGGGAGAAATTGGGGGTGAGGCTGGGAAGGCATCTGGGGCCAGACTCTCGGCCCTCCACTCAAGTGGAAGAATGCAGACCGTCCCCCAGGTGAGTGCCGACCCCTGATCCACCCCAGGTGGATGGGCCTGCACCTGCCGGCCACCGAGCTTAGCCCTCCCTTCCCGGGCGAGCAGAGCGGGTCCACGGGGATTTTAAGCGTTGCCCACTTAATAACTGGCAGGGCAAGCATCGGCCCCCACACCCCCAAACCCCAGAGCCCTGCTGCTGGTTTACATTTCACGCACGAATCTGACGACCGTGTGCGGGTTTTTAACTGACATTAATTAGTCCTCTCCCCGCACAAAGATGGCGAGAGATGTCGCTGGAGAAGCTGACCGCACGATGACAGCCTCGCTTTAGCTCGTGTACACTGAGTCCCTGATGCTCTAAGACGAGGCGGGAGTCACCCCACAGGCGAGGAACTGAGGGGCAGCGAAGCTGACAGACGAATCGGGCGGCGGGGTCTGCGGCCCAGTGCCCGACCCCACCCCGTGTCCTCTCTGCAGGGACGCGATCTCCAGTCCCATGGGCAGCC
>NW_011889037.1:1468634-1470561 GCF_000151845.1 Pteropus vampyrus | reverse complement strand
CGTCTCGTTTTCTCGCGGTGAGCGGGAGTTCGCACGGGCCGCAGGATGCCCGTGAAGGGATGAAAGAGCGATTTTCAGCCCCGTTCTCACGTGGCACTGGGCAAGTCGCCGGCACTCGATGGGCGGGTTCCTCATGGTCAACACGACGGCTGGGGTCTGCCCCTGGCTCAGCCCCCCAACCCTGCGCCGAAGCTGCGAGGATGATGAGGAGCTTCTTAGACGAGGCAATTTCCAAGCCCGTTTCCATCCTTTCTGGAACACGGTGCAGTATAAATAAATGAATAGCTCTAAAGACATTTCCGTCTGCCCTGCTGGAGCCGGAACGTTCCAAGCCCCTGGCCGAGGGCTCCTGAGAGCTCTGCCAGCCCCAGGGCTGCCTCTGGCCGTTTGCGGAGGACATCCCACCCCCGGCCAGCCCTGCGGGGCCCGCGCCGACACGCCGACTTCCCCGCAGCCTGCCGCGGGAGCAACGGGCTCTGCAGGCCAGCCATCGCTCACGGCCGGTTTCATTGCGAATCGCCACCAGACAGCTATTAATCTCCCATCATACTTTTATCAAGTGTTTATTTTTTCCCTCTCTCTCTCCCCAAGACGGGGAATATCAATACAGCAGCTGTCACGGGCCATTACCAACTGTATCCTCTCCGCTATTACGGCGAAATAAAGCCAGAGAGCGGGTGACGGGAGGGGCCGTCCAGGCGACCGCTTATCTGGAGATTCGAGGGAGCTGTCCCACAGAACGACACTGACTGTCACATCTGGGCATGCATCCCCCCGCCAGCGAAGGCACCGACTGCACACAGCAGACGGATGCCGTCTCTCCACGGGCAGCCAGCGCCCACACAACACACACGGGTGACTCCGCGTTGCCAGCAGCCGGCCCAGCCCAGGGGAGCAGGCCCCAGTCGGGGAGATGGCAGACAGGGACCGGAGGGCTGGGCAACCTGGGTAGCTTCTGTGTGACCCGTTAGACCAAGCCTTACGGTGCCTCTGGGCAGCAGAACGATGGCAGGAAATGCGGGCCACGCCCCTGTCCCACAGGAGTGACCTGAGGCGGAGGCACCAAGGTCCACAGGACAGTCTGCCTAGCTCCATCCTTGCAAACTCCTCTTGTTAATGGGGCACGGCACGGGAGGCCCTGTCCGGGGCCAGACACAGCCTCTGGCCCACTTGAGCAGGGTGCCTGCCCCGCAGGAGGCACCCGGGGCGAGCCTCAGCACAGCCCTGAGCCCTGAGGGAACCGCCCTGGGGAGCATCTCCCTGTCACACACTCGCACACGGTCCCCACACGTCCCTGGTGATTGCAGCCAGAGAGAAAAACAGAATGTCCGAGCAGGATGGGGACCAGGATGGGGCGGGGGCGCGGGCCCCAGGGTGAGAGCCGGCACGGCTGTGTGCACCCTGTCACCCACTCACCCCGCGTGGCCCACCAGGAGCACCAGGGGGGCTGTGGCCACTGTGCGTCAGGCTCACCATTAGGGAGCACTGGCAGGGTGACCCCAATACCGAAGGGATGGAGAACCGGGGACGAGAAGCCCGTCTGCCACCGGTAACGACATAACCAACTCGCGTCCACGTCGGCTTGGCTCCAAGCAAAGGCCGGGCCTGAGCGAGGACTTAGACGTGGCTCTCGAGACGCCCGGGGCCACTCCCTCACCCGCAGCAGGAGTGCACACATCATGGGGGAGATGCTGGTGATGCGCGGAGCCGATCGGCAGTCATGGCATTGACGATGGGAATGGAGGTGCAGAGTGTGAAGGAGGCGGGCATGGCCATGGTGATGCCGGCAGTGTTGGTCACGATGGCGGCTGTGAGAGCTGGGGACACTCTGAGATGCTAGTGATGTGAGGGTGACGTTGATGGTCATTATATTATGAATGGCAGTGGAAACATGTAAGGATGGTGATGGACTGTACGGCAATGCTGG
>NW_011889037.1:1463896-1467109 GCF_000151845.1 Pteropus vampyrus | reverse complement strand
TCCCGGGACGCGGGACAGGACGGGGCGGACCAGGAGGGCCCGATGGAGAACACTTAGCCCAGGGGTGGCGGAGGTGGCTGCAGCCCGGGACATGCTTCCAGGGTCGATGGCACTCGTGACAGCAGTGAGGGGGACGCTGCTGGCCTTCGCTGTGATGGAGATGCTGTCTCTTCCATCCCCAGAACGCGGCCAGCGCGCGTGGCTCTGTCCTGCACACCCGAGACCCTGAGCACTGCCCCCGACAGCCCAGTCCAAGCCGAGCAGCACAGTTTGTGGGGACGTGTCTTCAGTGTGAGCGACGCTTCTTCGGAGGGCACCACAGACAGCGGCCTGGCTGCCACGTCAGTTAGGGGCCCGCCCCGCCCTTGAGGACCATCCCTTCCACTGGCTCCTCTGAGCTGTAATCTGGCGGCTGGCTAATTAGAGCCAATTTGCTGTGGGTCCAAACAGTGTTTACTGTCACACGCAGGCAGTCTGGGGACAGTGGAGAATACCCTACAAACTCACACGGGGAGAGGAAGGGGAGCACGTCACCATGCAGGGGTGTCCTGGGGACCCCATGGCTCTGGTAGAGGCCTCCCTCTCTGACCAGGTGAGAGCAGGGAGGGAGGACGGGACAGGTGACAGGGTGAGGGCGCCACAGAGGGTCCCAGGAGGGGAGAAGGGGACCCATGTTCCTACAGGACCAGCCCCTGGGACAAGGAGCCAGTGGACCCTGTTGAGGCCACTGTGTTGGCCCAGTGGGGAGGCGGAGACGTGGGCCAGGACAGGGGCCATGTGGGGAGCACAGGACATGGCGAGGGGTTGGCCCGAGAGCGCGCTGTGGGTCAGGAAGCGCGGGTGGCCGAGCAGGTGGGCTGGCCTGGGCCTGGCCGGAGCCGGGAGGCACGTCGGGGTCCAGGGTCAGCGGATTTCGGAGCTGCTTGGGCTGCACCGAGTTCGAGGTGTTGGCAGGGCAGCCAGGAGGAGCTGGGCTGATGTGGGATGAGGCCGAGGGCTTTGAGGGGACGTCCAGGCCGCAGGGCCCGGGGCCAGCGTCCCTGTCACAGCGTTTACAACGGAGCGAGTGGCTGGGGAGCTGAGACCTCGACAGGACAGAGGGCGGGGCCGGAGAGGCCCCACGCGGAGGCCCCGCCCTGACCCCCTGTGGGCTGGGCCACTTCTCACTTCTTCCAATACCTCCCAGGTCCACTGTGAGCCTCCTCCTCCAGGAAGCCCTCGCTTCCAAGCGACAGGGCCAGCGCCTCCCTTCCGCTCATCGGTGTGGCCTGAATCACCATGGGGGGCTCTCCCCCTGAAGCCCAGCCCCAGGCGTCCACGACTGCGGAGGCCCCTCCTGCCCTCAGGCTGCCCCTGTGAAACCAGAGGCCTCACAAGGCAGCAGAGAGTTGGGGGGACTTTCTAGGCCTCAGTGGGCCCCCTCCCCACCCCAAGTGGTACCTTGGGGCCTTCGCGCTGGGTGGCAGCGATGCGCTGACCAGGCCGAGCTGGCAGGGACCCTGACGTCCCTTCCCTCCTGTGCCCCCAGCGCCTGAACGAGGCTGCCGGGAAGACACGCTCCACGACACGCCCGGGAATCAGTGAGCTCACAGTGGTCCCTTGTGCCCAGGGAGGGGCGCAGTCCCCCCGAGGGACAAATCCTGGGGCAGCGCCGGGCAGCCGCTTGCTCGGGCAACTGGGGACATACATGGCCCCCAGGCCAGAAGGCCAGGGCTGTAGGTGCCTGAATGCTGGGAAGGCATGGCCCCGCTCGCGACTCTGGCGAATGGAAATGATTTTATTTAAGTCAGGGCAGGGAAGGGGAGAGCACTCAGAATGCAGAAATTACAAGTTCTGAATAATCGCCTCTTAAAAGCACTTTAACTCCCCAGAGGTGAGAGGCCCTTTCAGCTTAATTGGTCTGCGGGGCCCTGAACCAGTCCTGGCCCCAGCTCCTTGGAGCCTCTGCCACCACCCCCAGCTCACGTCAGGGTCAGAGAAGGAAAGGACACTTGGGGACAGAGACCAAGCCTGGGCTACGGCTCTGCTGGCCTCCCTCCCACACGCCAGCACCTGGGCACGGCAGCACGCTTGGGGACACATGAGGGACCAATAGCAGACATTCCCCTTGCGATGTGCCATCGCAAAGTCTCCCCGTGGCCACGACCCCCAAGGCTAGCTGTGGCCCTCTGTCCACCTGCTTTCCAGGACGGGTGGGACCTCCTCTGAGCAGCCCAGGAGCCATGCGCAGGGGAGAGTTGGGATGACGTCACACCATGGGGCTGCTGCAGACACAGGAGCTCCGACCTGAGTAAGCCACATCCCTGGGGACCGGCCAGAGCGACCGGGCTGGCTATGGCAGGACCGAGTTCTGCCAAAAGGGATCGGAGCTCACGTGAAAGGGATTGAGCTGAGCCAAGCTGGGAGCTAAGCTCTGCTCCCCAGGCCCACTCCGGCTGCTGCCAGCTCTAAGGAGGGGGCGGTCTCAGGCGGAAGTGCCCACAGGGCCCCTCCTGGCCCTGCGAACTGGGAGTGCCCATTCCTCCCCCAAAAACAGGGAAATAGTGCAGGCAAGCCCCACGCCTAGAATCTGGCTCCATTGTCACTGCCACTGAGAAAATGAAGTTCTGGAGACAGGATGATCCCCTGGCCACGTGGCATGAACCCCAGAACACAGGCGCCCTGGCCCCAGACCTTGCTCCGCCGGGGATGCCCCAGAAGGCCCCTGCGCTCTGTGCTAAGGACCTAGGCACCAGCACACACTCCGGGCAAACCTCCCTCCTGCTCCCTGCTCCCCAGCGCGGGGTGGGGGGTGACTCGGGGAGGCAGCGAAGCCCACCAGCGCAGCCCATCCATGCTCAGTGGATGCGGGATGGAGGCTGCAGCCCCCCGCCGCCCCGCCCGGCACAGGCCTGGCTCGAAGGAGGCACTCAGTAAATGTTCACTGAACTAAGAGGAAAATGGACTCTCTTCTGCCGAGTGCAGCCCAGAGCCCTCGGATCGATGGGCCACCGCATCTCCTGCTCCACTGAGTGGCCACGTTATTTGTGCGGGTAACTGCGGGACACTGGAGGCTCGCCCCGAGTCCTGGGGACGTCACCGCGCTAGGCCACGGCGTCGGCGGAGCGGACAGCGCCCGGCTCACAGGGCACAGAGGGAACGAAGCTGCCCCGTGGACACAGGCGTGGACTCCGGCCACCAGCCCCTCGGGTCCCATCGCTGCTCCCGGGGGGA
>NW_011889037.1:1460663-1463616 GCF_000151845.1 Pteropus vampyrus | reverse complement strand
GTGCCCTGGCCGGCGGAGCCCGGCTGCCCAGCCCCCTGTCGATTCCCCCCACCACTCAGCTGTTTCCAGACGACCCGGGGCTGCCCAGCCCCCCCAACTCCTGGTGGGGCAGCAGCCGCCTCCCCTCCCTGCTTCATTAGTTTCTTCCCCAGACGCCTCTCCCCCGACCCGCACCCCCGGGATCCACGCTAATCCCACGGCCTGGCTGTTCTTTAATGTCAAACACAGAGGAATGAATGTCGGATTTGGTCTCCGCCGTGGTCGATGGCCGCACTTGATAGGATACTTCGTAATTTCCTCCCGAGCCGGAGGGATCAGCTCTTGGAGGTCATCGTTCAATATCCCTCCCTCCCCACTGCCTACTTGCTACCCTGGCCCCTGACTTGATGACAGCTGTCGGGGCCTGGTCTGCCACCCCCACTAGGGCAGAGTCTGGGCTCTGCACCCTCCCCTCCCCCGCCCCCCCGAGCATCCCAGGAGCAAAAAGGCCCAAAAGGCACCTGTGAGATGAACGCATGAAGGAGGATGCATCTAAGCCAGGGCTGAGAGGTGGACGGCAGGGGTCTCCAGGCGGAGTGCAGGACGGGCCTCTCAGACAGAGGGGGGTCCAGACCCACACCCCTCCTCTGCACTGGCCCCACGCCCTGGCGAGCGCGTGTCTGGCAGTATAAGCTGAGCCCCCGCTGGCCTGTGCTGGGCCAGCCTCGGGTCTGCACAGACACCCATCTGGAAGCCTCACCACCTGCCAGCCGTGTGACCTCGCCAGCCCCCTTGTCTCTCTGAGCCTCAGTTTCCATCTCTGTAAAATGGGGGTGACAGTACCCACATGGTAGAGTCAAAGGGAGAATTCAGGGGCATCAGATGAGGGAAGACCAGGTGCGATGAAGGCCAGGTGCATCAAGGGCCCAGAGGGGCAGGAAGGAGCCCGTGGCAAAGGCCTTGGACGCTGAGCAGGGAGGAGACACTTCCGTCAGCAGCAGGGCGCCCCCCAGGTGCTGGGGCTGGGCGGCGACGCAAGCAGCCTCTTCCCCAAACCCTCCGGGCGGCTGTAGCCCCCATGTGCATGTCCTGTGGACGTTCTCACCTGACGCAGCCCCAGTCCTGTGTCACCCGCAGCCCGTTTCGGGGCGGGGGGTGGCGCCCCGTGTCCCCTCTCTGCATCTCGTGGTGGGGAGGCACAGCTCCACAGCCAGAGCCCGGGACGGTGGGCCGGGGGCTGGGCTTCTCGTCTGCGCGCAGCATGGGCAGACAGCCGGTTAGAACCAATAGCCACGCGCTCCCGGCCAGCCCTGCTCCTGCCGGCCCCACCGGGGCCGTGACAGGCCTGCCCGCTGTCCGGACAGACACCTGCCATCGGAAGGGATGTCCAGATGTCACCTTCCACCATCAAATCTCTCTGTTTTCTCCAGGGGCCATGGAAGGCTGGCAAGCCGCCAGGATTCCCCCAGAAGGGAAGCTGCTAAGTGAGAAATAAAAAATAAAAACGGGAGCCCTGCCCCCACCGGGGCTCACAATGAGAAACTGAAAGTGGGGGGGGGGGGGGTCAGGACAGCTGAGAAGCTCAGGCGAGGTATTCATGGAATTCTTCAACAAAAGCCTGGGGAGGGTGAATACATTTATGATTCGAAATGTCTCCAATCACGGTTCATGGGATACAATGTATGCAAATTAATTTAAATGAGTCGGGAGGCGGGGGAGGGGTGAGACTCGGGAGCCTGTGCCAGAGAGAGAGCCAGTCAGGCCGGACCCTCCCACCACTGCCAGTCAGGCCGGACCCTCCCACCACTGCCAGTCAGGCCGGACCCTCCCACCACTGCCAGTCAGGCCCGGACCCTCCCACCACTGCCAGGGCTCCGGAGAGAGCGGCCAATCCACCCCCCTCCTTGGGACTCACTCTGTGTTCCCTGGGTGGGACCTCGCCTTTGCCCACAGAGTGACCGCCAGCACTTGAGGTCCTGTGGGCAGAGGGAGGCCTGGGGTCTCTGGCCAGCACAGAGTCTCTGGCGGCCTCCGGGACGCCCCTCCTGTTTGCACCCCAGCTCCTGTGAGGCCAGGGTGGCCAGGGCCCGGTCCACGCCTCCCAGCCGTTCTCACCCGCTGGTCTCGTTTGCGGGGGGGGCAGGGTCCCGGCTGTGTGCGCCCAGCGGTCCCCCCGCAGCCAGGACGGTTCCCGCACTGCACGGGGACTCTGTACGTGGCAGAATGAACGAGGGGGAAGGTGACAAGCGTGGGAAAGTGGAAATAGCCGTGACACGACTTCCCCTCCGGTAAATGCTTCGTGAATCGAGGAGGGGGACGTCCACTCACCCCAGATCGAGGTCCCAGCCCTCGTGCGAGGAGGAACCAGGCTGAGCCACACTGGAGCGTGTCGGGGCTGCCGTCGGGGGACGGGGCCGGCGCTCGCCTCGGAGGCAGACACGCCCTGTCCAGTCCTCCGGTCACTTGCCTCCCTGAGGCCACAGGCCACACTCTCCTGTAAATGCAGCCGCGTGACTGTCGCGGGCTGATCCGTGTTCAGCGGTTTTGCTATAGTGAAGTCCTGAGCCCTGGACCTCAGATCGCGCCTGTATTCGGAGACAGGGCCTTCAACGAGGGAATTAGGGTCAAACGAGGTCACTGGGGGGGCCTAGTCCCCTACGCCTGGTGTCCTTACGAGAGGAAGTGACTAGGACACAGGCACACACAGAGGAACGACCATGGGAGGACACGGAGGACACGGCATCGACACACCACGGAGGGAGGCGTCGGGGGAAACCGGCCCTGCCGACGGCGCGGCCTTGAACTGCAGCCTCCGGACCGCGAGAAGGAAGCGCCGCCGTTTAAGCCGCCCGTCCGTGGTGCTTCGTGACCGCGGCTCCGAGCTCCCTGGCGCACAGGGCTGAGGCTTGCGTTCCAGACGATGACAAAGGGAAGCCGATGGCCAGAGCTGGCCCGCGATGGGGACGGTGGGACC
>NW_011889037.1:1456076-1459353 GCF_000151845.1 Pteropus vampyrus | reverse complement strand
GAGCTCCCTGGCGCACAGGGCTGAGGCTTGCGTTCCAGACGATGACAAAGGGAAGCCGATGGCCAGAGCTGGCCCGCGATGGGGACGGTGGGACCAGGACACAGACCCCCTTTGTCATCCATCCCCTTTTTAATTTAATTTTAAAATGAATTAATTTCAATTTAAGTAGACACATGTGGCTAGTGGCTGGTGCCCTGGACAGTGCTGTTTTAGTCAGACCCCTTTGGTGGCATGGGGACGAGGGATACAGCCGAGGACCAGTTAGGACCTGCTCATGACGACGGCGGGTAGTCGCCCCTGCCGGCCCCACCTGCAGGCCGAGCATCCGTGCGCACTCCGGCCTCCCGTTCCCACACCCCTGGAGGGAGCGGCCTTGCATCTGAGCACCCTCGGAGGCCTCGAGCCACCGGCCGGCCCCCGCCAGCACAGAAAGGCCAGTCTGCCGGACACTCGTCCTCCGGCATGGTGCCTGCTGGCCCACCCAGCAGTGGCCGATGGGGGCGGAGAGCCAGGAGAAAGGACTCTGGCTGCCCCTGTCACCTTGAACCAGACAGAACAGTCTGGCGCGCTCTGAGCTGACCGCCCCGCCCACAGCTGCAATTAGCGTGGAGCTGTTGACATCTAAATAATAGAACGGTTAGCATAAATAATACGCGGCCGTGATGAAGATGGGGTTATTTATGAGTCAATAATCGAGGCGCGAGTGTGCCAAGGGGCAAGCGTTCTGCAGGAACAGAATTTCTGTGGGGAGGAATGAGCCCTCTTAAGAAGACAAAGACCTTGATGCTTTCTGCGCTGTTTTCGAACTGATTCCTGGCAAAGAGGAAGTGAATGTGCGAAGGCAAAATGTGGTGGGGACAGAAGACGGCCAGAGACCCGTGGGCCCTGGCTCGCCAGCCCAGGGACGGCCACGCGGAGCTCGTCGGTGGCTCTGGAACCCCACGACCAGAAGGTCAAACCCCACCTAGAGAAGAAGAGTGCTCGAATGATTCAGGGACGGCTCCCCGGGCTGACCCTGCGGGACCTCGCAGTGCTCCTGACATAGAGGCGAAACGTGGCCAACGAGCAGGCCCCCCACCCCCACCCCTGCTGGCCCGGCTTCCACGCGCGCTGCCTCAGTTTGCCTCCGCTGGCCAGTCGGCGTCAGGCTGGAGAGAGCTCAGTCTGGCCCCGAGTCAGGACCTCCCCGCTGGGAGCACCTGGCTTCTCGAAGCCACGGGCCGCCGAGGCCTCCTCGCCTCTCTCCTCTGGGACTCCCTGGCCAGCTCGCCGCGCGCTCCCTCGTCTGCCCGTCTCCTGGCGCGGCCTTAACGAAATCTGCAGACGGGGCATCGCACACAAACAGTCCTGGAGGCCAGAGTCCGAGATCGAGGTGTCACAGGGCCACACTGGAACCTGTCCCAGGCCTCTCCCCCAGCACCGTTGGCCGTCGACACCCTCGGCTTCACCCCGAAGCTCCACCCCAATCTCTTCGTGTTCACACAGTGCTCTCCCTGTGAGCGTGTGTGTGTCCCAACCCCCCTCCGTATGAGGACACAGTCGTATTGGATCAGGGCCCACCTGCTCCGGGGTGACCTCATCCTAACTAATCTCACCTGCAAGGACCCCATTTCCAAGTAAGGTCGCCCTCTGAGGTCCTGGGGTTAGGGCCCCAACATACGAATTTGGGGCAGGGATACAATTCCGTTTATAACCCCCATGGGCTCACGGTTAGAGCAGCCCACGGCTGGGGCCGCCAGAGCTGCACCAGACGGGCTGGACGCCCACAGGCTGCACGTCCTTTTGCTGCCGTATGGGCGTGGCTGCCAGGCGCGACCCCAACCCCAAGCCGTGGGCAGTGACCAGCGGGCACGTCCTCATTTGTTTGTCGTGTCTTTTTGCTTATTGACCAGAAGGGAAGAGCCTCAGAGCAGAGAGGGGCCCCTGATGTGGCGGGGTCCAAAGTGCCACCAGAGCAGTGACCCGGTCCTCTCGGACCATGGGGGTGGGAGGCAGGGCCCTCGCCTGTGGGGGGAGGCGTGACACGTGTCGGGGAGCCTGCTCTGTGTCGGTGCCTGTGGGAGAGCCCCCAGCTTGCCCTTCATCAACCAGGGAGGCCTCGTCCCTTTTTATAAACAGGCCCAGAGAGGCCGAGGGACAGGTCCAAGGTCACACAGCCAGCCAGGACAGGCAGCCACCAGGCTCCAGGCCAGCCCAGCAGCTGTCCGGCATTTGCTGATGCCCTTTCCCACCCAGGGCCAAACTCCACTCCTTGAAGTAGCCCTGGCTCTGACTTACACGTCATCTGTAAAACGGGTCGCAGGCCCCACCTTGCCGGGCTACTGCGAAACCAGAGACGCCACCACCCGTGACAGGCAGTGGTCCTTGCCAGCATGACCCGACCAGCTCCCTCCCAGAAAAGCCCCAAGAACCAGAGAAACCCAGGTCCCTGCCCCGGACACCGCCCCCTCCGGGAGCACTTAGAAAGCGCTGACTGCATACCAGACCGGCCCAGCCAGCCACGCCCGGCCCGCCTCCCGCAGGCGACGCCAGGTTCCCATCACCCCCTCCGCTCTCGGCCCCTTTGGCGGGGCTGCCGGCTCAGCTGCCAGTGTTCTATTCCGGCTCACAGCATTTATAAAAATGCATCGAAGGCCCTGGCGTTGCAATCTGGAACGAACCCGCTTCACGTCCTCGACAAAGCGCAGGAATACTAATTGAAAAGTGATTAATTACGCTCACGGAGCGAGGTCCCTAACTGGGCCGAGGACAGTGGGGAGTCGTGGCTTCGTTTTTTTTAACGCTGAGCTGGTCCTACCCTGATTCAGAGCCTGGCCCAGCGGTGGGGTCGGATCCGCCGCCATCTGCAGAGACCCCCGCTCCTGTCGGAACTTCCTTTCCTTCTCTGTAACGTGGGGCTGCTGCCGCCAGGACTTAGGGCTCACACAGTCCGGGCTCAAATCGGGGGTCCCCACGGTGCTGCCAACTGTGGGGTTCAGTCCGGTCCTGCCCACGCCGGCTCTCTCTGCCGCCTCCCGTTCCCTTGCTCCCTCCAGGGCACACACATTCCACCCATCCAACCACTGTCAGTTTTCTGGGATGCCACTCAGAGGTCACCTCCTCCAGGCAGCCTGCCAGGCCCCTCCCCTCCGCTCCACCAGTGCCCTAGGCTTAATTGTTCGCTCAACGGGGTGTTGTGACTGCTGCTCACACACTGGAGAGCGAGGCAAGCGTGTGGCCACCCCTGAACCCACAAAACCTGCACAGCCCAGCACCCGCCTGAGCCCCAGGAGGGGCC
>NW_011889037.1:1450736-1454936 GCF_000151845.1 Pteropus vampyrus | reverse complement strand
GGGGAGGCGTCTGGGCCCAGGGCCCAGGGCTGGGGGTGAGGGGACTCAGACAGGTCCTCCTGCAGGGGGTCGCGGGCCTCGGACGGCCCAGGCGGCAGGGGAGACTCCTCCAAGCACCCACACCTCACCTGGTCCGGGCGTGGGGTCTGCACGCCAACCAGACCACAGACCCATGGCCCTCGGCCCCCGGCTGAGCCGGTCCTGCCGGCTTCCTCTCAGAGATGCGAGCACTGCGTTTGGTCACCACTCCTAGGAAGTGGGCCACCGAGGCGGGCCCCGGGGTGACGCTGCGGCCAGGGATGACGCTGTGGCCGGGGATGACGCTGCGGCCGGGGATGGAGGGCCTCGCTCCGAGACACCAGACTGGGCCGGCCACGCACGCTTCGCTCTCGTCCTGAGCCTCGTGTCCGGCCTGCACTCTGAGCAATCACAGGGGACCCGGCCCATGCCCGGAGCTCAGGTGGCGACTGTCGAGGACCACGTTTTGGGGACAGTGACTCTCGGGTGAGAAACTGGGGAAGGGGGGTCTTCGTGCCAAGTGTGGGGACAATATCTCTTGTTCCAGAACCGCACTGTCCCCTGCCTGTGACAGCGCCACAGAGCCCAGCGTGATCGAGAAGCGGGGGCCTGGGGTGGGGTGGGGTGTGAGGGAAGGGGGTGCAGCGGGGCTGTATCGGGCCCCACGGTCATAGTCAGGTCCTCGGGGACCACTGGGAGTTTTGGACGGGGGACGTGGTCTGACGCGAGGGCTCCGTTGGGAGTGGACCGGAAGGAGACCCCGCAGGTGTCGGGAGGCCCTAAGTGGCTTTGTGGCCCCTGACGGCAGGTGCACAGCAAGGAGCAGGCGGGGGGGGAGTGGGGGGCTCCGGTCTCCCCACAGGCAAAGCCGACAGATCTGCCAACAGGCCACGTGCAGGGGCGCCCAGCTGGCCCCCAGCTGGCCCCCACACCCAAAGCCCCAGGAAGGGCGCAGCTGCCACCTGCAGAGCACCTGGCTGGAGAAGAGCTGTGGAGCTCAGGGTTGGTCACGCTGTGACCGGCGGCGGAGATGGTGGCGGCTAGATGCGGGGCTTCCGGAGGGGGCCTGGCTGGGCCCGGTACTGGGCAGCTGGGGTGCACGGAGGGGCGGGAGGGAGGAGGGGCAGGGCAGGGAGAGCATGACATGGTGGGAGCAGAGGCACTGAGCTGACCGAGGAGCCAGGCCTCCTCCCGCACGGCCGACGCCAGGCCGAGTGACCACCCGCAGGCCGGGGGAGGCTGCAGAGCCTGGCTCCCCAGCTGAGTCTGAGCTGCCTGGGAGGCAGGACAAGAGCTCCAAGGGACTCCCCGTGGCTGTCCCCACAGGCCCAGGGTGGGCGGGACCAGGGTGGGGGCTGGCATTGAGGCCAGCCTTAGGGGGAGCGGCCCTGAGCCACAGGTGTTTCCAGAAGCTTCAGTCTGGAATGCTGCTTCTCAGGCCCGGTGAGCACAGGGTACCACCTGCTTCTCTCCCTTGCCTTCGATACGATTCTAGGTTCATTACTTCTCACTGAGCAATATCTGACCTACATCAGCGCCTCCGGGAGACAGCAGAGCCCGAAGCAAGAGGCTCTGGGCTATATGCAGACGAGTATCTATTTTAAAAGAGGTCCGTGTGCCGGAGTCAGCTGTTCCCGAGCGCGTTACGTAAGGCTTATTTAAAGGCGGCACACCCCCTCGTCCGCGCGGTCCGTGGCTCGGCAGCCCCGGGTGTGGGGTGCATCGTACCGTCAAGCCTGGGCCTGCTGGCGGGGCCCCCGGGCCTGGGCGGCTGCGCGGTGGCTGTGCGGGGCGCTCCCCGCCTCTGCCGCCAGCCCCCGGCCGCGCGCTGGCGGGGCTGGGTTCGGTTTGTGGGATCCTCCCCGGGGGCCACCCCTCATCCGTCTCTACCTCCCTCATCGCCAGGAGGGGCCGGGCTGTCAGGCGTTAAGCTCTGAGCTGTGGCGAGGTGAGGGGTGAGCCGTGGGAACCGGCCTGCTCACCCGCGTGCGCCGGGCACTGGGACACACTCGGGTGCGCGCACGATGTCGCCCTGGGCGGCAGGACCCCGCGGCGCGATGCGTCTCTGTGCCCGGGGCAGGGCGGGACGGGGGACTCCACTCGCCACTCGGCGCTAAGACCTGCGATGTACAGAAGCGATGGGACCTCACCCCTGAGAGCAGTTCGCAAAGGGACGCGGTTCCTCTGGACTCGCCCCCGGCCCTCTCCTGCGCTGGGCCTACAGGCGGGTGGCAGGTTAAGATTCCATTTCTGCGAGACCCCAAGCTCTAAGCCTCGGTTTGGCGACGTGGGGCTTGGCACGAGCGACTCCATCTGGGGTCTGTCGTCTTGTGTCTAACAGAACCTTGGCGCCGATGGCTTCAGAAACCGCCCAAGCTCCCGCCTGGAACGGCAGAGTCAGGAAAAGCCCATCAGTTTCCGGGTCCCCCACCTGGCTCCCTACGCAGTGTGGTCCGAGGCCAGCATCGCTGGAAAGCTGGTTAGAAACGCAGAGTCTCGGGCACCGGCCGAGACCTGCCCGGCGAAGACCTGCGCATGAGCGAGGCCCTCGGTGGCTCTGAGCACCGCGGCTGGCAGGGCCCCCAGACCGGGCGGCAGAGGGCGCGGCCCGGCCCTGCCGCCACCCCTGCTCCCCCAGAACCCTCACTGGTGGTGCAGTGTCAGGCCCTGGCAGGAAAACTGGGGACTCGGTGAGGCCCTGCTCGCGGCCGCCTCCCCCAGCCTCCAGAGAGCGGGAGCCTCGGCCAGACCCGTCCAGGCCTGGAGTCGCCCTCAGGCCAGGCAGCCCGCAGGCCCAGCCAGGCCGTTGATTCCATCTGGGCTTCTGGCCAGCTATCATTTCTGGCTTTGCCGCCACTTAATGTTCCTTCGATGTATTATTCATCCCGTGAAGTGCAGAGCTGACTCTTCAAAGCGCCTAAACAGACGCGCACACGCTCCCTAACCTAGCGACCGAGACTGGTCTCCATCTCTCCCCATCTGCACGGGGTCCGACCCCCGGCCCAGCCACCGCGGTCCTTCCTAGCTTCTCTCCCCTGACCTCGCTCGAGAAGGAGCCAGGGCCACACGTTCCAACCTCTGGACACCAATTTCGGCTCTGCCGTGTGGCTGTGGGGAAGCCGCTGAGCTGCTCTGGACCGGACCCAAGATCTGAGAAACCTGGAGCTCCAGGTCGGAAGGAGCCTGGGGGCTCTGCTGGGCCACCAACCACAGGACCTAATTCAGGAGGCCACCGTGAGATGCCTGAATACCCCCGGGGACAGGGACCCTGCCACCCGAATAAAGCCAGAGGCCCAGCCCAGCCCACTGAGGCTCCCCAGCCGTGACATCCGTGATCCCGCGGTTCCCTCCTCCTGCCCTCGGCCCAGGGCAATGTTAAAGAATCGGTGGGGCCAAAATATCAACTAAAATCGGATGATGGGCGAGTGGTCAGAGAACTTGATGGGGTTTTTCTCCTTCTCATCCTTTTTTTTCTCTGACACCTCGATTACGTCAGGCATGACTTTTTCATGAAACAGTTCACAGATTGCAAGGGAACAAGTCACCTTTCCCTTTTCCCCTCAGCCCCTGGAAATGTATTAGAGATCGCAGGTGCTCGTGCTGCGTGACCTACTGCGGGCGCTCGATCAGCACATTAATGTGGAGGTTAATTCGAACTTTGGGGAAAGTGCGCGCGTGACGAAGATGAATCTCGCCGTTCGCAGCGATGATTCGGGCAGCACGGGCAGGCTGCCGCCGCGTCCTCTCCGGGAGAGCCAGCCCAGCGGGCAAGCGAGCCGGCTGCGTGTTGTCAGATTTGGTTAAAAGCAGGCGTTCCAAGGTTCGAAGTCTGATTCCAGCATTAACAGCCATGGGACATGATACAAGTGACTGTTCCATCTGGACCCCGGTCTCTGCATCTATAAAACTGGTAAATACTACCATCTACCTCGCTGTGAGTTAGCACACGGAAAAATGTTAGAGCCACCATTTATTTAAGGTCAATAAATGTTAGCTTTCATCATCCCCCTCATCGTTGTCACTACCATCACCACCATCATCACCATCACCACCACCATCACCACCATCACCACCATCACCACCATCATCACCATCACCACCATCATCAAAACCATCACCACCATCACCACCATCATCACCACCATCATCACCACCATCATCACCATCCTCACCATCACCACC
>NW_011889037.1:1448124-1449880 GCF_000151845.1 Pteropus vampyrus | reverse complement strand
GCCCTTGACCCCGGGACTCGGGCTGCCCGGTTCTGGCCCCACAGTCCGCGGAGGCCCCACTCCCAGGCGAAGCGGCTGCCTCAGGGGTGGGGCCCCACAGACGAGCCAGGCCTGGTTCCTGGGTGAGCAGGGCCAGCGTGGGACGGCGCACAAGAGGGCACTTAAGAAGGGCAAGCCGCGTGGGGTCGGGCTCCCCTGTGTCCAGGGACCACCTGGCTACTACCTCTGGGGCACAAGCCCCTTGGGGACTGCTGGCCAGGGCAGGGGTTCCCTCTGACCCTGCAGCCAGTGCCAGGAGGACGGAGTCCCCGCGTGAGCAGCGGGGCATGGACCCTCGACGGGCGGCCTGACGCCTGTCACCCGCCACCCCCGGGGAGCAAAGCGGCTCGGCCGTGCCGTGGAGCAGGTCCCAGCGTCTGACGCGGGTTGGGCTGGGCACTTCCACCCCTGGGGTCCGATGGTGCCGGGTCCCGTGGGTCCCTCTGCCAGCTGAGCCCCTGCCTGGGCCCGGCCCCCATCTGTTCCTTTCCTCCACCAGCTGTTGGTTCCTCGGGCCTGGCTCAGGCCCACTGCACCTCCCCAGGGTGGCCGGGGGGAGGGGGGGTGTCAGCCTTCTGTAGGGAAGTGGGGGCGGCTTGTTTACCAGAAACTTCTTAGGGGTATGGGGGAGGAAGAACATTTTTAGCAAATAAATAATATCATTTTTGGAGAAAAAACTGCCAAAGCCAGGATGGAGCCCCAGAGGCAGAGCAGCCAGGCTCTGTGCCCGGGAAGGCGGGGCGTGGGACTGCCTTCGCTCCTCCGAGGGGTGTCTGCAGGGAGGAGGTGAGGCCGGGAGCACAGCCTACCTGAGTGGGGACCGGGTGAATGTCCACGAGGAGGCCCTGGACACACCCGAGCTCGGAGCCACCTGGAGGTGGCCCCTCCCACGGTCACACACACATTCACATCCATCGGCTTCCAGGGCGTTAATTCAATAGGACAATGGTTCATTCCATTTCACCCCTGGAAGGATGGCAGGGTGGCAGGCCGGTCACCAGCGTGTGGGCAAAAGACCCAGGAATGCCTAGGTGTGCCAAGCCTAGTCAGTCCTTCCACGAGGCCTGCCGAGGGACGTGCCCGGGGAGCACAGGGCCCACTTACGCTCAGCCGGGGCTGCGCTGGACCTCCAGCTCGGGACGCACAGCAGGTCCCTGGGCCCCGCCGAGGCCTGGAGGCCCCTTCGTACGCCCGAGCCCCAGCCGAGAGGCCCGAGGGGGCCGCACGGATAGCAGGACACCGGAGCGGGGTGGGGGGAGGCCGCCAGACACAGAGCCACTGGCTCCCGCCAAGCAGGCTAACCGTATTCACACACTCGCCCACACTCACGCACGTACACACATACTTGTGCACATAAGCTCACACACGTGTGCGAACACGTGTGCATGCACACACAGGCAGACCCGTGCATGCCATGCTAAGAGCCAAGGTCCTAGCGAGAGCCAGCGGCCCTGTCTTCCCCTTTTGCCCTGCCCCCAGCCTGCCCCCAGCCTGCACCTGGCCTGCACCTGGCCGGGGCACGGGGAGCGGGCCAGGGGCCAGCGGCGCCGCCGTCAGCACATGCTCAGGCTTGCACAGGGCAGCATGTGCCGGCAGCCTCCTGACCCACAGGTAACCCCACACCCAGGCCTCTGATCCCAGATCGGCCAAATGCCGGCCTGGGCCCACCTGCCTCTTCAGACGCCGCCTGCTGTCACCTCAGCCTGCACGCTTCCCC
>NW_011889037.1:1435096-1445499 GCF_000151845.1 Pteropus vampyrus | reverse complement strand
GGCCCCTGGCGGCTGGGACTCCCAGGCCACACGCCCGGCTGGCGGTGCCTCCTCCCTAAATGCTTGTCCCCAGCCGCTCTCCCCGCTGGCTCCCTCCCTGTGGGAGGCTTTCCGGCCCTTCTCCGTGACTCCAGGCCGGGAGGGAACGAGGGACAGGGCCACCGTCCGTGGTCACCCAGCTGCTAGGTGGGAGACCTGGACGTGAACCCACGTCTTCCACAGCACAAAGCAGCGATTCGGGAAGAGGCCGGGCCTCGTCCCCTGGAGCCGCATTTTACAGCATGACCAAGCCACCCCGCTATTTAATAAAACTGTCAGAACGACTGATTTGTGCAGTGCACATGGCTTTCTCCCTCTCCCCTTCCTTCCAGATTCAATAAACTCTGAAGTCGTGCCAGGAAGGCAGCAGAGTGACGGGAAGCATCGGTTTCGTGGGAGGGAACGGGGCGCAGAAAAGGTCGGGCAGCTGCCCCGGGCAGGGGGACGGGCCACGGCCAAGGGCGGCGTCTCACAGGGGCACGCAGGGAACGGGAGGCGCCCCTCGGGACAGCTGCCCGCAGGGAAGTCTTCCTGGACGAGGAGACACCGGAACTACGTCTTGAAGCATGAACAGGAGTT
Source organism: Pteropus vampyrus (assembly GCF_000151845.1). Taxonomy (NCBI): domain Eukaryota; kingdom Metazoa; phylum Chordata; class Mammalia; order Chiroptera; family Pteropodidae; genus Pteropus; species Pteropus vampyrus. Next base: position 1,444,881 of record NW_011889037.1, on the reverse strand, counting down.
TGCTGAAGGTAAAGGGGGCGAGGGGGCCGCACGCCAAGGGCGCGGCGAGGGTGCGAGGCCCTGGGCAGGAGAGCGGGGCTGGGGGCGCTGAGTGTGCAGCCTCCGGGCAGTCGGGTCCAGCCTGAGCCTGGACAGGTCCCGGACGTGGAGATGAGGTGCTCGGTGTCCGTCCCGCGGCCGCGTGTGGGTCACGGGGGTCTCAGGACGGGGTTGGTCTTGACCACAGACCCTGTTTCAGGGAACGGGCAGGGCCCGCAGCCCATGGTGGGGAGCCCTGGTGCGCCCCCCGGGCCTTCCTCGCCCAGAGCTGGGCTCTGGCCCTCGGCACACCTTCCTCATGCCCCATCCCGGCAGCCACTATGGGCCGTGGCATGTGACGGCCCAGGAGTGAGCGACCCCAATGCAGCCACGAGGGTCCTCTTAGGGGTCGGCAGGAGGTCAGAGTGAGGAGGAGACGTGACAGTGAAGCAGAGGTCGGCACGGTGTGGCCACAAGCCGGAGAGCCGGGGCCCTGGGAACCGAGCCCCCCGAGCCTCTAGAGGCAGCCGGCTCTGCCAACACCCGGGTCTCCCTGACACTCGCTCTGGATCTCTAACCTCGAGAGATGCGAGAAGCGAACGTTGACTCAGTTCACTAAGTTGGTGATGATTTGTTGCAGCAGAAACAAAAAACAAGCACAACGGCTTCGCTTCCGACCTCGACCTCAGCTCCACTCTCCCTTAAAGTTCCGGTTCTCCTCAAAGTCCTCCGGCGGCCACCTTCGGGGAGGGATCCCCACCCAGCAGGCATGTGGGCCCAGGGACAAGGGCGCCTCCCCCCGCCCTGACCGGGCTGCGGCTCCTGTCCGGGCCTGGGCGGCCGCATGCCAGCCATGACCAGGTGTTTTATGCTGAACGTTATAGATATTTTACACGGGAGATTTAGCACAGAACATTAAGAACCATCGAGATCACTCATAGCAACTGAAGATATAATAATTGCAGCCCATAAAGCTGACCGAGAAGCTGCTGGAGTTGTAAGGAGAGGCATGGAGGGAGGCCGGCGGGGCCCCTGCCCCCGGGGCCTGTCACAGCTGCTCACAGGGCCTCTGCCGGCCACAGAGCCCTCAGCAGGGAGAGCTGGGCTTGGGCGGCTCACCACACAAGGACCTGGGAGGGTCCAGAAGTTTCTGTGCATCTGGAGGTATTCTTGCTCAAATATTTGGCTCAGGAATGGAGCAAAGGGCCAAGGAGATTAGAGATGTGATCACAGGTGGTCCAGGGCATCTCATCATGTCTCTGTGCTGTGCTCTGAGCCCCAACCCTGGTCACACATTGATCTCTCACCCTGGTCACACGCTGAGCCCTGATCCGGGTCACGTGCTGAGCCCTGATCCTGGTCATGTACTGATCCCTGACCCTGGGCACATGCTGACCCTGACCCTGGTCATCAGACTCCCGGGTGTGAAGGTCATCAGAAGGGACCAGGGGAGCCCCACGGCAAGCCTCTGGCGCACACGGCCCTAGAGCGGGACTTCCCCGGCTTCCCCGGCCCAGGTGCTGAGTGGAGGCCGACGCCGGGGGCCCTGCAGGCTCGTCAATCTGCCCGTTCTCTCCTGCCGATCCCCAGCCAGGCCGCCTGCACAATCCAATATATTTCATTTACAAGCCGGTCTATTACCCGATTCGCAGCCGATCTGTCACCCTGTGGGATCGATGCCATCCTGGCATGCCCCATACATAACACCTGGTGCATAATTGAATCTGGGCTCTGGCATCTCCCTGCGTGCAGCTCCCCCGCTCGGAGCCGCTCGGCCCCTCCGGCTTGGGGCAGAAGCTCAGAGAAGGTGCTCTGCCTGCAGCACGCAGGCATCGGGCGTGGGCTCAAGGGGCCTGGCAGGGTCCTAGGCAAGGGGTGGGCTGCTTCAGGCCCCCAGGGTCCTTGCTGTGCCACCGCGACCCCCGTATAGAAGGGCCGCTCTGCCAGGCCCGAGGCAGGTGGGCACTCGCCGGCGCCCGTGGTGGAGCATCGCCACGCTGGGCGGCCCGGCCCGCAGCCCCCAAACGGGCGGCTGTCACCTGCTCAACGCCTCAGGGGAAAAGGTCCCATGCCACAGACGAGGAAGCCGAGAACTTGACTTTCCAAGCCGAACCATCGGACAAACAGCAGAGCTGGGGTTCAGCCCAGTGTCAGGACCCCAGGTCGTGGCTGGGCTACGACCACCTGCCCTGAGGTGGCCCCGTCTTCTGCCACAGGTGGTCCTCAGGCCAAGGCCAAGGAGGGACACCCACTGGGACTGTGGGTTCTTGTTGGGGTGTGCGTGCCATGGGGGCACTGTCTCCCAGCCCAATGGCTCCAATGTCCCAGCCGATCTCACCTGTGGTGGCTCTAGTGAGGCCAGAGGTGGCAGGCTGGACCTCCCCGGAAGCCTAGGGGCTCACCTCCCAGTGCTAGGCTCGGCACAGGGCTCCCTGTTGCTTGTCCTCACCGCCTCCAGCACCCCATTATTGAGGCTCCTTCTCATGGACGTGGCACCGGTGATGGAAGTAGCATCTCATCTTCCACGAGGATCTACGCCCCAAAATAGCAAGAAGTCCTCGCTGTGCAAGAGTTTTCAGGCAGACACAGGCAGGAGGGTCACTGGGCCACGTCCCGCGGGGCCCTGATGTATGGAGACCCCTATTCCTGGGGCTGCTCGTTGATCCCCCCGAGGCCCTGGAAGCTGTTGGTCTCCCACCTGCTGGCACGGGCAGGGTGGGGGAGCCCTGGGAAGACAGACCACCCTGCGTTTCCTGCCCCACACGTGCGTGAGGCTCAGACAACATCTGGTCACCTGTGAAAGACCGTGCCACTGTCCCTCTCCACACCCCACATCGCAAAAGAGAAACCGAGGCCCAGACAGGACGTGAACCGGCCCAGGTCTCTCGGGCATCGGGGCGAGTCAGGCTGGAGACAGGACGCCCCTCCTCCAGGCCCGAGAACGGCCCCGTCACACACAGGCAAGGACACACGTCCGCACACACACGCGACGCTGAGACACTGCACACCAGAGCGCACCTTTGGTGTCATGTTTAGAGGCTGGCCGTGGGTCAGGGCCTCTTGGGCCCGGTGGCCTCACAGGCAGGGGTCACTCGCTATCCGGGCACCGAGGCCTGAGCCTCGGGGGTTTTACCCCCACCCCTCCCTCAGGACGGCCTGGGGCAGTTAGCCCCACGGGGTGGGGGAGGGCCCCGGAAGGCCCGCCCTGTCCCCCGGGGCTCCCAGGGAACCAGAGGCAGGTCTCTGGGTGGCCGATGGCACTGTGGGACCAGCCCCTGCCAGCTGCCCAGCTCTGAGATCCAGTCCTGGCTCCAGTGCTGCCCAGCAGCCGACGCTGGGTAAGTTCACAGCCCTGCCTGGTCCCTCAGAGCCTCAGTGTCCCGTCTGGGAAGCAGGTCTGGTGAAGACACCCACGTGTGCCCGGTTGGCCCACGCCTGGCAAGGAGCCTCAGCGCAGAGCCCAGTAGGACAGTCCTGCTGGGTGCGAAGGTGGGGTGACCAGCAGAGGGAGCATCTCGCAGGGTGCCCGTGGCCGTGGCCGTGGCTGTGCATCTTCGGGCATGACACCATGGGGACATTGAGAGTGAGGAGATGGGGCGGAGCAGGCGGCTCAGAAGGCCACAGTCCAGCACTGAGCTGGGGACTGATGTGAGGGGCACAGATGCCTTAGGCCCCAAAACTGCACAGACACAGAATGTCACAGCCGCAGGCACCGTGAGGCCCACGGGCCCACTCCGGAGATGGGGAAACTGAGGCCCAGAGAGGAGAGAGTCATGTTCAGAAATCATCAGCAGAAGCGTGAGCCCTCAGAGCCGGCAGGCCCCCCGCCCGCCTCCCGCCCGGAAGTCCAGAGCGGGGGCGGACGCCCCGAGCCCACGGGCAGACCGCTCGCGGTGGAAGCTCCTCTGGGGACCGTTTCATGGGGACTTCAGGTCACAGAGCGGAGGGGCGGGGAGCGAGCAGCCCCACAGGCCAGCAGCTCCACTGCACCCTCTGTCAACTGGAGCAATTCGCGTCCTCCTCCAGCCGAAGAGAATGATCTCGAGGACAATTAGTCTCGGAATTACCACGGAGGAGAGCGTTAAGAGAAAAATAAATTAAAAAGAAATCCATTCGAGCTGTAATTGTGATATAGTGCATCATAGTCAATTGAATCGCAAATACAAGCTGGTCCCTTGTCGATTGATTTCAGCGAGTAAACAATTTGGGCATTTAGATCGGAAAGTGCCCAGGAAAAGGGAGGAGGGGTTCGGAGCAGGGAGGATGGGGACTCCAGGCCAAACCTGGGCCCTGGGCCGCTGGTGCTGCCAGGCTTCGCGGCGGCTCTGGGCCCCAAGGAGTCCACACGTGCCCGCGGTGGCCGGGGTCCCGGCTCACTTCCCGAACCAAGCCCAGGCGAGGGGGGCACTTAGAACCTGCAGCTGTCACGGGAATGGATGGGTGGAGTGTATGGACAGCTGACTGGGCAGATGATGGGGATGGATGGCTGGACAGCTGGGGGACAGAGGGAGCGAGGGGTGGGTGAGGAAGTGGGGTGATGGGTGGGTAGATGGGGTGGTAGGTGGTAGGGGCTAGACGATGGGCGGGTGAGTGGCTGGAGAGAGACACGAACAGATTTAAAAACAGATGGATATTTTCTGAGCTACTGAGGATAAGTGGCCACTTCTCTGTAAGAACCTTCGTGCCTGAGACTCCACGGCCTTTCTCATCTTTCAACCAAGAAACCACTTTCAAAGCCAAAAGCAAAACAACTCCTGGCACCTGAGCGGTCACTGGTGCCGAGCGGTCACTGGCGCCGAGCGGTCACTGGCGGCTGAGTGGTCACTGGCGCCCGTCACCCTGAGGCGCCAGCCTCCAGCACCCCGGAGAGGCCGCACCAGGCGTCACCCCCAGGAGAGGGGCACCGTCCTGCGGGACGGGGCGTGCCGGAGCTGCTCCCCCCACAGCCAGAGTCCGTGCAGTCTGTGTCTCCAAAAGTCACGCCCGCCACCAAGTCACGACGTGCCACCAGCGACGGCCACATTAGTGCCCACGGCGGGAATATTGGCTCTGCTGCAGTGGGGGCCGAGACGGCCACCTGTGCGGTGCCACTGAGCTGACAGGCAGAGGGCGCGGAGGCGGTGGCCAGGTGACAGGCCCTGGCCCCCGAGGGCACGAGGGTGCCCTGGGTGCAGCTTGCGTTACTATGGGGATCTGCGGGGGACGCCACAGCCCTGTTCCCGCAGGACCCCGGCGCCCTGCGACCCTCAGCGTGAGGCTAGAGCCAGGTCCCGGTGAGAGGTCCCCAGCACGCTGGGGCAGACCGCACCCCCAGAGGGTCACCTCGCCCCTTCCCCAGCAAGGGCTAGTCTCTCCCTGGACCCTGGAACCTGGGCGGGGAGCAGTCACAGACCAAGGAGGATGCCGTGTGACCTCGAGACGGGGTCTCGGGAAGGGCTGTGCTGTCGTCCATCCCTCTCGCTCCCCGGGCCCAGCCCGGGCCCCGGGGGACTGCACGAGGGTTCGGGTGACCGCAGCTGGGAACATGTGCCCTGCCCCGCAGGCCTGTGTCACTGCACTCACGGTGCCGCTCTGTGCAAATCCACACGTCGGGGACGTTTGCTTCGCGGTCACCGTACCGTGACGGGGACAAGCCGCACCTCCTTCTCCGCGCCCCCATGCGCCACCCCAGGATCGCAAGGGGTCACGTTGCCGCGTAGGCCCTGAACCGCGGGACGTTGCCTTGAAGAGCGAGCATGCACGGGCGACACCAGGCCACGTCCCCTCAGACAGAACAGCCCTTCTGTTCGCTTCTGTTGCGTGTGGCTGTGTCGCTTGTCGGCCTGAGTTGTGTAGAGCGGAGGCATCACTGAAATCGTGTATGTGACAGTGACACCCTGAGCTCTGGGGCCTCTCTGGCCGGGCGGGCTCCGTGAGGACGGTCCTCTCTCAGCCCTGCGACCCCAGCAGAGGCGCTGAAGGTCATTCCGACACCTCGCTCCGGGTCCAGCCTGACATCGGCGCTGTCCCGGGAGCCTGGCTCCTGGCCCCGAGCTGCCCTCAGTCTGGTCCGCCCGCCTGAACTCCTCACCCCGCACAGCTGCTCTCCCAGAGCCACCCTAGACGTGCTGACGGGACCAGCAGGGATGCTCGGAGCCCCGTGCGCCCCACGGGAGGGCTGGCCGGCCCCCCGGCACGGCTGAGAGGGAGGCGGGGCCGAGCCCCGGCCATCTCCTGCCCAGAGCACCGGCCTGTGGGCAAACCCGTTCTCTCGGGGCTCCGGGTCCTCATCTGTAGAAAGGGGACCACAGCCCCAGCACAGGGACCTCAACGTACGGGATCCCAACGTGGCGTCCGCCACCACCGAGGCTGGGGACAGGGAACGTGACCGGTGGTCTCCTGGCCCCTCCATCGCAAACCCAGGCCGGGCCTTTGCAGCGCCCTCCCCGGGGCTGTCCCGAGCCTGCGGCCTCAGCCTGGCCCCCGGCGCCTGTCCAGCTCCTCACACCTGCAGCAGGGAGGCGCGGAACCCAACGTGCTCCCGACACCTCCCCCCGACACCGCCCGGGCCTGGGCAGCCAGCAGAGCTGAGGAGGCGGCTGCAGCTCTGCCCGGGGGTCCGCCCGCTCCACCCCCACCGCCCCCTCCACCCACCGGCCCCACTGCCGGTGCCCACGCCTCAGCGGTGTGGGCTTCTTGGGCCCTGAGCAAGAGCTTCGCAGAATCTTAGAAACCCTGAAGTGGACTTTGGGACAAAGCAGCATGGACCCCAACCTTTCAGATGCCCCTCAGCAGAAGGTTGGGGGAAGGGGGCTGGCCCGGGGAAGGGGCGCAGGCAGGGATGGGGAGGGCTGGAGAAGGGGAGGGGCCGTCTGCTCCTGCCACCTGAGCAGGAAGCTGTGTCCTGCAGACCCTTCTGGAATGTGCCACTCAGAGAGCTCATTCTTGAAGCCTCCAGCCCCGGGGGTCCAGTGTGCAGCCTCCACCCCGGTGAGGTACGAGCTCTGTGGGGGCCTGGGAAGGGTGATGCCGACCCCGGCACTGTGTCCATGGGGCCTCGGCCTGCCTGCCAGGCACCCATGTCCTGTGGCAGGGGCAGCCACTGCCCTCTGCACCCACAGGGCAGGTTGATCACAGTGGCTCCAACTCCACCTGTTTAGGGGTGTCCTGTCACTCTTGCAGGAGAGGGGAGCCTAGGGAAGCCCAGGGCAGGCTCCCCCTGCTCAGGACCCCTTGCTCCTCACCCCATCAGTGCACTGGGTGCCTGGAGGCAGAGAAGCACGCTGTCAGGAGCAGCTGGGCCTCGGAGCGGCCTCCGACCAGCTCCGACCACCGGCCGCGTCCCCCGAGGGGCAGGGCCCACACTCGGCTCTTGGAAGGAAGGGCGAGGCCCCATGTCCAGGACACAGGCCCGCTGCAGTGGGTGGGCCGGGAGCACCAGCAGGGAGAGACAGCCCCAGGCAGCGTCCTGCCCCCCACCCCCCAACCCAGGTGGTTCACACCCAACACCTGCCAGCACTCACACTCACAGGCCTGCCCCCCAACTCCATCCCCAACTGCCCCCTCCCCACAGCCCAGGCTCCACCTCAGGGGCCTAGAGCCCGAAGATGCCTCTCTGGCCCACAGATGGAGACAGGCGCACGGCGCGGCTGGCTAAGAGGTGGCAGTTTATTGAGGCGGCTCAGCCGCGGTGCAGACGGGCGGTCAGCCCAGGTGGGGGCAGGCAGGTGCAAGCTGTCTTGGGTCCATGCAGGCCAGGTAGCATCGTCAACCTGCAAGACAGTACGCTCCATCACCTCGCGGCCAGGGGAGTGGAAGCTCGGGTGACCGGTGGGAGGGGGACCCCAGGGCCGGCAGGGCGCGAGGGGCCGGCGCTGGCTCCAGGCCCGGCTCCTGCGACGTGGGAGCCGCGGCGGGTCCAGGACGCAGGGCCGTCAGAGCGCCGTCCTGCTCCCCGGGGCCCGGGCCGGGCAGTGAGTCAAGCCCAGCCTCGTCCCCTCTCGCTCGCCAGGCTGGGACCTGCCCGGGGAATCTTGGGGACCTCGGACGACAGGTCTGCATTCCGCAGATGGGAAAGCAGGTCCTGAGAGGGGAGTGGCTCCCTTGGGCACAGCGGTCAGCGTGGACTCCCCGGGCCTGGCCAGCCCCACCGGCCTCGCTGCCGCCCCTCGCGCCCGCCCCTGCCCCGTGCTCCGGCCCTGCCCAGCCCGCCCAGCCTCCCACGGGCCTGTGGACGCCTCCGCAGGCCTGGGGGCTCAGCTGAACACCCCGCCTTCGGGCACCCCTCCTGCAGCCCCCAGTCACGTGGCCCCTCATTGTCCCAGGGCCGGGGCTGCACGCGGGCGGCTCTGGATCGCGCGGCCACTGCTGTCTTCTCTGTGCCTTTCCGTGCTCTGGACGTTGGTTTGCGGTGACCGTGCGTCATTTCTGCACAAACAATAGATGTACTTTTGAAAGAAAAAACCGAAGGCTCTAAAAACGTCCAGCACCACGTACCGTCTCCCTGGCTGCCCGCGGGTCCCTCTGCCCCAGCCAGGGCTACAGGGCCAGCGGCAAACACGAGGACCCCCAAGGAGACTGCACCTCTCCAGGTGCCTCTCGTCCGACCATTCCCTCACCTGCTGGGGAAGCCACTGTGGCCGCACGCCTGGAGGGGTCACCGAGCCCGAGGGGACAGAGCAGGCCCAAGGGACAGTGATGCTGCGCGTCGGTGGGAAGCTAGAGCACATCCCCCCACGCCCCAGCCAGGGCTGCACTCGAGAGCCCGCCTGCCTCTGGGGCCCCTCTCCTGGCCCCAGCCCACGTGGCCAGTGTCCCCTGGATCCAGACGGGTGGACGCTAGTGGATGTGGGTGCGGCTGCGGCCAGGGCCGGAGCCGGGGAAGGGGAGTCCAGGCTCTTCCCGAACCGGCCGGGGAGCTGAGCAGGGCCGTAGGGACCACCCACCAGAGGGCCGTGTGCCTGGGAGACCGGCGCTCGGCTCTCGGGGTGACGGGGCTGGGGCGTGGCTGCTTCCGGGGGCCCCCGCCCTCCCACTGGCCAGTGGCCCCTGCACACCTTCTCCGCTTGCTGGAGGCACCATTCCCCCAACAGGGTCCCACCTCTACACCCTGTTTCTGTTTCCGCCCCGCACGGTCCATCCTCAGAGGACCCCTCCCGTGGCCACCTCCGACGCAGACCCTCCCGCCCTACAGGCCCAGAACGGAGCCTCAGCCAGGGCGCATGGCTGCCAGGAGCGATGTGTCTGCCCAGCTCCCCTCCTGCGGGCACCAACGCGGAGTCAGGCAGCCTGGTGGACCCCGGTGCCCCTGCGTTCCCAGCCACGTGTCCCTGGCAGCCACTAACCCCCGATGTGCCCAGCTCTTTAAAACGGGCAGGCGTTCATGTGTGACAACCATGTCCCCGAGCATGCCTGTGCCACACGCTGGCCTGGACACCACAGACGTCCCGCTGGATAAAGCCGGCCGGCGGACGGTCAGTGAGCCCTCACGAAGACGCTGTCCAGTGGCTCCGGGCAGCCAGTGCTGTGGCAGTCCAGCATCAGGGCCCGCTGAGTGACCGGGTCCGCTCAGGGTCCCCAGCGACGGCCGGGGGCGCACACGCACCGCGCAGGCCTGGGCCCCACGCACCGGGGTCCTGAGGGGGACGCCGCCCATCCCTCGCTTCACTGCCACTGTCCCTCAGACGCGTCATCGTCTCGTCCGCCTGCCACTCTGCCGGGGGCGCTGGCCACCGTCCCTGGATCCTGGGAAAGCAGCTGCCAGGGACCCGCAAGCCCAGACGCGCCCC
>NW_011889037.1:1432071-1433456 GCF_000151845.1 Pteropus vampyrus | reverse complement strand
CGGCCCTGCTGGCCGAGGGCCACGTGGGAACCTCTGCGAGGGACAGCGAGCTGTCTCGTCTCCGTGACCCCCAGCAGGCTCCTGACAATAGTGACATGATTCGTGGTGACAGCGGCGATGCTCACGGTGACCAGGGACAGGCATGACGCCCGCCTCACAGAGCAGAGTCCAGGGCTGCGGGGCTGGGCCTGGGCCCCAGGACGGAGACTCCCCCGCACAAACCCCCGCGGGACCCCACGGCACCTCAGGAAGCAACTGGCGCCCCAGGCCGGGCTAGCCCCGGCAGGCCCCCCGACTGGCTAGGGCTACCCGCTGTCATCAGATCCCCGGTGGCCGGACCTCCTGGCCCTTGATTGTCATCTAAGTCCTCTCCCAACTTAGAGATGAAAGGTGACATCACCAATGACCAGGCCCTCATGACGGCACCACTGACCTGCCAGGGCACCCGGCTCCCACCATCGGGCCTCGGGGTCTCAGGACCAAGAAGCCTGTCCACCCCTGAGTGCCTGCAGCTCTGTGCAGAGAGGATGGACTGAGCTGACCCCGTCTGAGCCCCTACTAAGTGCTCGGTGAACAGAAGGGACACACGTGGCCCATAGCTGTCCCCTGCCCTTACTCCAGTTACAGGGGCAGCAGGCAGCTAACGAGGGCCCTGTCCTTCCCGACACATGCACACGCATGTACCCGCACACAGACATGTGCACGGAAACACGCGTGCACACACACGCATGTACCCGCACAGACACATGCACACAGACATACGCAGACAGACACATGCACACACGTACACGCATGTACTCATTCACGCATGCAGACGTACGCAGGCACATGCACACACACGCACAAGTACACACAGACGTGCTCATACAGACAAACACACGCACACACACAGACACGCACAGGAAGACACACCCGTGCACACGTACAGCAGAGAAGCGTGGGGTCCAAGATTCTCAGATGGAAATCAATGGCTTTGAGGTCGATATTTCACGGCTTTCAGAAAACATTAAAAACATAATTTGCTCTGAGTCTCCATCCAGCTCCTTAAATTTTCTTGGAAAACACTTCACTGGCTGCGGCCGGGACACTGCCTACGACCAGGCCCACAGGCCCCGCTCGCTCACGCCCACCTACTCACCAGCTCAGGCCACGACCTGCGCTGGGCCCACGACACCGAGCGCTCACAGCCCACAGGGCCCCTGGAAAGCCCACGGCCACCGAAGTCCATCGTGGAGAGAGGCCCCGAGGGCACAGCCTGGGAGGCGAAGGGAGGAGAGTGGGCTGGGGGGGCCCAGATTCCGCAGGATCACCTCCTCCTGCAGGTCCCACCAGCTCCTTTCCCGGAGAGCCAAGGCTGACACCTGGACATCGCGCTCTGCCTTCCG
>NW_011889037.1:1429976-1430831 GCF_000151845.1 Pteropus vampyrus | reverse complement strand
CCCAGATTCCGCAGGATCACCTCCTCCTGCAGGTCCCACCAGCTCCTTTCCCGGAGAGCCAAGGCTGACACCTGGACATCGCGCTCTGCCTTCCGTATGCTCGGCTTGGCACTGGGCAGACACAGGGACACAGACTCCCTGCACCCCGAGCCCCCTGCACCCCGGGGAACCACAGCCGGGCTCACAAGGCAGAGCTCTGGCGCGGCCGCGGCAGAGCTGGGGCCTCAGAGTCACCGGCTCCCTCCTCCCGTCCACACGCCGAGCCTGGGCGGGCTCCTGCATCCGCCTCTGCGGGCCTCCCGCAAGCCAGCGGCCACACTCTGCTAACGGCGACCTTACCCGAGGGGGGCTGAGGCCAAGAGCTGTGCCTGCCCAGGACGGTTTGTCCCACGGTGCTGTCCCAGATGCCACCGGGGCTGAGGACGCCCGGCTCTGACAATGACTGGGTCTAGACCCTGGTCACACGCCCTGCCCTGACCCTGCCCGGAGCACCGGGCTGGCTGTCCAGGACCTCACAGGGGACAGAGGCGGCTCACGGTCTCCCCCACTTCGGGGACCCAGGGCGCTTGCCCGTCCTGACTCCTCCCTGAGGCCTCTGCGAAGACCAGATGGGAGGTGGACAAGCGAGCCCTTGGGGAAACAGCAAGCAGGGAGGGGCTGAGCCCGTGCAGGGTGGCAGCTGGGGGAGCCCGGCGGGGCTGCTTGGGGTGGCCTGGATGGGGGTGTGGCCTCACTGGCCGCACAGAGTGGGCACGTGCGCCCCGCTTCTTCCGAGGCAGGGAGCCGAGCTCTCCCCTGGAGACCGCGCTAACCCCTGCACGTGAATGCAGCGTTTTCCTGCCTCAAAATGCTGTT
>NW_011889037.1:1426851-1429926 GCF_000151845.1 Pteropus vampyrus | reverse complement strand
GCAGCGTTTTCCTGCCTCAAAATGCTGTTCATATTTGGCTGTCATCTGCCTTTGTCCTCAGAGCAACTCGGCCGAGATGGGGGAGGACGGCACCCCGTCTCTGCAGGACCCGGGCCCTCCCCGGGGCGGGGCCGCAGGGCCCACAGGGAGCCCCGGGCAGACGGCATCTGGGCTGTGGGGACAGGGCGCCTCTCTTCCAGCTCGGCTCACGCCCAGGGCCATGTACCCTACATGGGCTCAGCACCCACCAGCCACGTGGCGCCCGGGGGGACCCACACCCACACACGCCACCTGGACCTGGGGTCCGGCTGTAGGAGCAGGAACTCCCGACTTGTCCTGCCGGTCATTGCTGCCCTGGCCCCCTCCATCCCCCCATGGGCTGCTAGAGCCGGAGTCCCCTCCCTCTGTGTCAAGGGCCACATAAAGTGGCCACGTGGCCTGGGCCTCAGCCTTGCCATCTGCCCAGAGGGCACGGGGCATTGCTTGTAACCAGGCTGCTCCAGCCAAGGGACCCACGGGAAAGGGGTCGCCGGTCCCTGCTGGGCCTGCGGGAGCTGCTGTGGGACCCCTGTCCCCAGAACTGTCCCCAGAACACATCCTTGGGGTCCCTCCAGCACGGGAAGGGGTGGAGGGTGCGGAGCTGCCTGGCCCCGGGGGTGGGGTCTGCTCTGGCGTGCAGGGGAGGGGGCTGCGTGGGGAAGTGGGAGGGACCGGGTGGCCCTGGCTGATCCCTAACCATGGGGAGAGGGAGGCAGGCAGGGAACCTGCAGTGGGGAAGGAGACAGGCCGCACGAGTGGGAAAACCACTCACGCGCTGGGCCTGCAGCCCTGGGAGCTGTCCCCGCCCCCAGTCACACGGGCGAGGGGTGGGCCCTGGCCTTTCGCCCCTCTCTGGACCACCAGGCGCCCTGGTCAGCTGGGCACCCAAACGGACCCTCCCAGGCCCATCCTCCTCCCATCCCGGCCTCTCCCTGAGCCCACCAGAGCCTCCCACACGCGCGCGTGCGTCACGGCGCCCAGGTGCTCCCTGGGGCCCTCTGCCCTTCCCCCGCCAGCCCCTATCGTCCCTTCTCTGACCTCAGCACACGAGGGCGCCCGGGCTGGGGCGCCACACCACCTTGCGTGCTCAGGGAACCCCAGACCTTCTGAACCCCTCCAGCCCAGGGCTCCGCGGGCAGGGAGCAGCCCAGCTCAGGGGCGGGGGGCCAGTCTGGATAACACATTTGCAGCACCCGCACACAGTGGGCTGACGGGAACTGAGTCTCCCTCCCCGAATGTCCCCTCCCCAGCTCCCCCTGCTCAGAGCAGACCAACACCTGCTCCTTATGTCCTGGTGGCCTCCCAGCGCAGCCCTGGGGACAGGGTCACCCAATCTGAGACAGCCCACCAGGGATAGGGCTCAGGACTGCATGCGGCCAGGCCCCCCGCCCCCACGGCGCATGGGTGGATAACCGGATGGATGGATAGATGATGGATGGATGACGGGTGGATAACGGACGGACGGACGGACGGGTGGATGGATGGCATGAGGATGAATGGAAAGACAATGAGTGGATGATGGGGGAGTAGCCGGCGTGGGGCCAGGTGGGACGCTTACCACAGGTGGCATCACTTTCGGATAGAGGTGGCAACGGTGAGGATGATGCCCAGCAGGTGGTGACTCCAGCCGACAGGAAGCAGCACTTGATCTTGCGTCTCTGGAGTGGGAGAGAGAGATCGTTGCTATGTCTGAGCCCCGCAGTGTCCTATCCTGGACAGCGTGTGGCTCACGCTGCTGCGGGTTGGCATGCAGGGGGCTTGGCCCGCCCTGGGACCGGGCCCAGACAGAATCCGTCCCTTGCAAAGGGCTCTGCCCTGAGCTGGCACACATCCGTGCAAACCGCTCTGGGCTGGCCCTGGAGCCGGGCGCCCAGTGACACTGCCTAGACCTCGTGTAGTTCCCGGTTTGCCCCCTTGAGCTCAGGGATCTTAGCTCATCCCTTCTCGGTGGCTTGCATTCCTCTGTAAGCACAGGATGACGTCAAGGACCCCAGGCTTCTGTCAGTCTTAATTAAGGTGATGCCTGGGGGGTGCGTAGCCTGAGGTCCAGCAAATATCAGACATGGAGCTCTCCCCAGATATTATTATTCCTGTATATCCTTGTGGTTATTATTAATCTAACAAGTTCTGTGCCCCACCGTCAAAGGCCTCGCCGAGGAGACAGACACACAGATCTGTGCCGGGGACTCGTTAGGGAGAGGTCGGGAGACCATAGGAAGAAAGTGATGCCTCGTGTAGGTTTCTAGGGCGCAGCAGGGGCTCTCCGGGCAGGCCAGAAGGTGGGAGGCAAGGGACCAAGGGAGAACTTGGGCAAAATGGGAGCCTGGAATAATCGGGTAAGTCGCCTCGTGGCTGGGAGTAGGGGAGAGAACGGGAGATGGGTGGGAATGGCTGGCAGGGTGTGGCGGGGTTTGCACAGCACCCAGGAGATGCCACGCAGGACAGTGAAAAACTCTACGCAGGGGAGTGACACGTTCAAGAGAGTGTCAGTGAAGAGGCCACCCAGGAAGGAAAGGGGAGGTGGGCAGGAGAAACAGGGGGACTCGTCAGGAGGAAAACTGACCCATGGGAGGGTGGGGCCTAGAGGAGCAGAGAGGACGGAGGCCGGACTGAGCCCGGACGCGACCCGATGCGCAGAGGAAGTGACGTAGGGCGGTCAAGGGCAAGTCCCCGGGTTGACCATGAGTCATCGGGGGATGTCGACTCTGGTCATCCACTCATCCATCCACCATCCACCATCCACCATCCACCATCCACCACCCACCACCCACCATCCAACCCCCACCATCTCCATCCAACATCCCCTCACCCAGGAGGAAAACTGACCCATGGGAGGGTGGGGCCTAGAGGAGCAGAGAGGACGGAGGCCGGACTACGCGACCCGATGCGCAGAGGAAGTGACGTAGGGCGGTCAAGGGCAAGTCCCCGGGTTGACCATGAGTCATAGGGGGATGTCGACTCTGGTCATCCACTCATCCATCCACCTCCCATCCACCATCCACCATCCACCATCCACCATCCACCATCCACCATCCA
>NW_011889037.1:1425056-1426456 GCF_000151845.1 Pteropus vampyrus | reverse complement strand
GCGCGTTTTGGGGTGAGGACCAGGTCCTGCTCTAGAGTGGTGTCTTGGAACTGCTGGGTGCTGGTTGGATGACCAGCCCCCCATTCAGTGTCATTTCATTTTGGGAGGGACCCCCACACCAGCCTAAAGATCAGCCACCATCGGAACGGCCCTGCTTCCCACCCTGTTCTAGGCCAGGACACTGGGCTCGGAGAGGTCATGTGACCTGCTCACCGCACAGATGGTGTAGGCAGATCTGAGGTTTGGTCGTCCCGTCCCCAGCTGTTGTCATGGGTCACACAGCTGCCCAGACATGCCAGCTGTGTGCGGGAGGGGGGCATGGAGGGGCTGGGAGGAAAGGCCCAGAGTGAATGGCTCCCTCAGGAGCTCACAGCTGGAGGTGGGTGGGTGGGCAGTAAGGAGCTCACGGCCCTCCTGGCGCAGAGAGGGCTCCCGGCCAGGCCCCAGGAGAGGGGCTCTGTGCCAGGGGCGCGTCAGGACCGAGGACAGCGCCCGCATTCTGTGGGGGTCGGGGGCTGTGCCCACGCCTGGCCCAGATCGACCCTCCTGGGACGCTGACTTAGGCCTCACACCTGACGGCGACAAGCAAGTGCCTGCCTGGGCGTGGTCCACACTCAGGCCTGTCCCTCCCAGCCCCACCGTCCCCCCCCCCAGAAAACCCCTGCTGGGCCTTGCCAGCGACTTCAAGGGGAGGAGGAGGGCGGCCAGATGCTCAGGCTGGGCCATATGGCAGAGGCGGAGACAAGCCTTTGATGAGGCGCTGGCAGCCCCAGCTCTGCCAGCTCCCCTCCTGGCACAGGCAGAGACCCCAGCCCGCCGCCTCTGCCTCCCCTCCCCATGCGGCTCCCCACAGGAAAGGCTTCCTGTGCAGAGGAAGGGGCTCCCACCACCACGGGGGAGCTGCAGCCCCCATCTCAGGCCCACCCCGAGGGGCCTAGGTCACTCCGCGGGGGCTCGGGGGGGTGGAGGCCACACCTTGCTGCGCCAGGAGCACCCGGTGAGACAGGGCACACTTCCTGAGCCCCGGCGCCGCCTCCACAGATGTGCTGACCTTTCCGGCTCCCGAGGAGAGCACGTCTACAGTGCGGGGGACCTTCCGGGGAAACAGGCCGGCGGCCCCGAGGGAGGCATGACCACTGGTCTGATGAAGGGACCTGAGAGGCCACAGGGCTCTAGGCGCTGGCACAGCCGCCTTCACGGAGCTGGGCCACTTGTAACGGCGGGAGGGCCCGGGCCCCAGGCAGAGCTGCAGGGTGGCTGGACAGTCAGGGCCTGGGATGGCCCTCGTCCTGGGGCGGCACCTCGTCCGCATCGAGTTCCACCACCCTATCCCGGCGCTCAGAGGGGCAGAGAGCTGGGGGATGCCACGATGCTGGCCGGGGGGCTGGTGTAACGGGGTA
>NW_011889037.1:1421893-1424246 GCF_000151845.1 Pteropus vampyrus | reverse complement strand
TCCCCACAGGAAAGGCTTCCTGTGCAGAGGAAGGGGCTCCCACCACCACGGGGGAGCTGCAGCCCCCATCTCAGGCCCACCCCGAGGGGCCTAGGTCACTCCGCGGGGGCTCGGGGAGGTGGAGGCCACACCTTGCTGCGCCAGGAGCACCCGGTGAGACAGGGCACGCTTCCTGAGCCCCGGGCGCTGCCTCCACAGATGCGCTGACCTTTCCAGCTCCTGAGGAGAGCACGTCTACAGTGCAGGGGACCTTCCGGGGAAGCAGGCCGGCGGCATGACCACTGGTCTGACGAAGGGGCCTGAGAGGCCACAGGGCTCTAGGCGCTGGCAGAGCCGCCTTCACGGAGCTGGGCCACTTGTAACGGCGGGAGGGCCCGGGCCCCAGGCAGGGCTGCAGGGTGGCTGGACGGTCAGGGCCTGGGACGGCCCTCGTCCTGGGGCGGCACCTCGTCCGCATCGAGGTCCACCACCCTATCCCGGCGCTCAGAGGGGCACAGAGCTGGGGGATGCCACGATGCTGGCCGGGGGGCTGGTGTAACGGGGTACACTGCACCTCACATTCACATGCTGGAGCCCTAACCCCCAGGTCCTCAGAACACGACCTCATTTGGGGATGGGCCTTCACAGAGGTGGCCCAGTGAGGGGGTCATGGGCCCCGACCCGACCCGACTAGACGGCCGGCCTGTGAGGAAGGAAGTCTGCACGCAGAAGCCTGGGGACCGCGTGTGGACCGCACGGCGTCTGTGGGCCAAGGGGGCCTGGGACAGACTCCCCCACGGCCTCGAGCAGCCGAGCCCACGACGCCCTGATCTCGGATTCCAGAACCACGACGGCGTGAGTGTCCTCGGTCTGGGCCTCCCAGCTGCGGTGCTGGTCACGGTGGCCCGAGCTGGCAGACCCAGCCCGTGTCCTCCGCTGACCTGTGGCCCCTCCAGAGGAGGTGAGCTCCTGTGCTGGCCGTGTCCAGGCAGCAAGGGACCACAGGTCACTCTCTGGGAGCAAAACTGGGTGGACAGCAGAGCCCCCAGCCCTCTGCCTGGGTCCCGTTCCCACAGGAAATCATGAAGCCCCTGGGGACAGGGCTAGGCGCAGAGGCTCCTGAGAGAGAGCGGCCCTGTCCTGCTTTGGGGAGCGTCGAGTCCCTGGGACCGACGCCTCTCTGTCATCTGCCATGTGGCACTGGGTCCAACGTGCTGACCACGACCCCAACACAGCCCACTTCAGACATACAAACGCTGACTTCTAGAAAGTGCAGCCCCTTGGGGTGGCGTTGGGACAGAGCAGGCCGGGGACCCATGGGAGGGGCAGGGCAGGGGCAGGGGGCAGGGCGGGGTGCAGGCCGGCGTGGGGACCTGGGCCTCCACACCCGGAGGAGCTCCTCCCGCCTGTGCCCGGTCCCTGGCTGTCGGCTCTGACTAATTACTCAGAAATGACAGCCCCACATTGCAGAGGCTGGTGGGGCTGCCGGTTGGGAGCCAATTAACCTCAATTACGCTCTTGATTGGGGCTCAATTAGTGTCAGCCCTGTGGGGTCGGGAGTGCCCGGTGTGGTGACTGTGGGCTTAGTTCACAGGCCGGGGACGCGCCCCGCCTCCCGTGCCTCTGGACCTGCTTCCCGCACCTCTGGGGACACCGTGGGTGTCCGGGCTCCCAGCCCTGCAGGGCCTTTGCTCACGCTCCTGCCTCTGCCCCGCCTCTGCCCCTGCCCCTGCCCCTGCTGGGAGAGCTCCCGCTCGCTCCCCAAAACCCGGCCCGGCGCCGCCGCCTCTGGGACGACTTCCCAGATGCTCCCCAGCATGACGGGCCCCCAGCCCCCGCCTCCCTCTGCGCAGAACTCGCCTCTCCCCCAGCTCGGCTGCTGCCTCCTCCCACCGGAACTCCCGAAGACAGGAGCGGCATGTGGCCGACGGCGGCTCTGCGCTTGGCGGGGCTTGATGGGAAGGAGGTGACCAAGGGCAGTGACCAGCCGCCCCGGCCGAGGGGTCCAGGGACGGGCTCTGTGGACAGCACCCTCAGGCCTCCATGGCCCCCACCCCATGCTGCCCTCTGCCTGGGCCCCCTCTTTGAAGACGAGGGGCAGCGAGGGCGAGGCGGCCAGCCGGGGAGCTCGGGACTGTGCAGAGCAGGGGGGGTGACTCCCAGGCCTGCAGAGGGCGCCACCTTTGAGCAGCAAGGCCACCACTCCACAGACCCCCAGACGGGGCCCGAGGGCAGGGGAGGGGTCACTTAAGGCTCCAAGACTGGCAGGTGCTCCCTGGTCCCCCACCGGGGACCATGGCTTTTCTCCAAGGAAGTCACCAGCCCAGGATGGGCTGGAGTCAGCGCCCTGCTCCAGAGACAAGAGCGAAACTTC
>NW_011889037.1:1420865-1421214 GCF_000151845.1 Pteropus vampyrus | reverse complement strand
CCACCAGCCTCTGCTCTGGGAGAAGCACCTGTTTGTCTCCTCTGGGGACCAGGACTCCACCTCTGTGACCCCCGCCCCTTCCCCACTGCAAACGCGGCACGGGCCCCGGGCCCCGGGCCCTCGGCCACCACCCATAACTGCGACAGGAGCTGCTGAGCGGTCTCTGCGCCGTCACAGTCGGACGTGTGCCCGGTGAAAGGAGAGATCACTGTCCCTAACTCAGCCTACGAGGCCGATGCACACTGGATGGATATCAAACTCAGACAAGGTCAGGAAAAGTAAGGAAATGTGGAGGCCAAAAGAAACGCAAAAATCCCAAATAAAACATGACCAAATCAGACCCTTCGGT
>NW_011889037.1:1420470-1420815 GCF_000151845.1 Pteropus vampyrus | reverse complement strand
CCACCAGCCTCTGCTCTGGGAGAAGCACCTGTTTGTCTCCTCTGGGGACCAGGACTCCACCTCTGTGACCCCCGCCCCTTCCCCACTGCAAACGCAGCACGGGCCCCGGGCCCCGGGCCCTCGGCCACCACCCATCACTGCGACAGGAGCTGCTGAGCGGTCTCCGCGCCGTCACAGTCGGACGTGTGCCCGGTGAAAGGAGAGATCACTGTCCCTAACTCAGCCTACGAGGCCGATGCACACTGGATAGCAAACTCAGACAAGGTCAGGAAAAGTAAGGAAATGTGGAGGCCAAAAGAAACGCAAAAATCCCAAATAAAACATGACCAAATCAGACCCTTCGGT
>NW_011889037.1:1417054-1419164 GCF_000151845.1 Pteropus vampyrus | reverse complement strand
AAACTCAGACAAGGTCAGGAAAAGTAAGGAAATGTGGAGGCCAAAAGAAACGCAAAAATCCCAAATAAAACATGACCAAATCAGACCCTTCGGTGAGAGTGACTCATCATCCTCGTCATTATTAATCGTTATTACTATTCGCTCTGGCCGACGTGAGCTCATCCCAGAAGCTCGAGCGATTTTACCATCGCAAAATCTGTACGTGGCACTCAGCACATTAACGAGTCAAAGGAGAAAAACCAAATAACCATCTCGACGGGTAAATAAAAACATCTGATGAAACCGAACACCCATCCGGGATTAAAAAAAAAAAGCAAAGCTCTGCTCGAACCCTCAGCCAACGTCCTCGATCTGGCAAAGAGCGTCTATGACAGGTCTAAATCGCTGCTCCTAAGGGGTAACGTTGGAAGCTTCCTTTGAAAACGCAGAGCCAGACAAGGACGAGGACGTCCACTGCCACGCCCGAGCGTGCTCTCTGCCAGGGCTCCGCCCACACGGCCGGCCAGAGAGAGAAATGACAGCCACAAGTATGAAGAGGGGGGACAGAAAACTGGCATTATCGGTGATGACGGGGCCATCCTCAGAGGAACCCTAAAAGAGTTCTTAGGCAAAGTATCAGAAACGAGACATTAACATTTGGCTGCACACTCAGTTTATAAAAATCACACGCATTTCCGTATACCGGCCACATGCTGGTGTGTACACCATTTACGGAGACAGACAAACAAAAATCTGTGTTTCAGAAGAAATCTTTAAAAAGATCTGAAAGATATATATGGAGAAAATCACTGTTTAAATACATTTTAAAACGTTAAAGAAATAAATAAATTGGGAGCTTCACTATGTTCGCAGGTAGGAAGACCCAATACCCCGAAGATATCGATTCTTACCCAATAGATCCATAGAGATGATCGAAGTCCAATCAAAGCGCTAACTGGGCTGTTACGGAAACTGACAAAGTGGTCCTCAAATATCAAGGAAGAGCAAAGGGCCAGAAGAGCCGAGGCGCCCTGGAAATATTGGGGTGACAAGTCTACCTACCAGGTGGCGTCATTTGGCACAAAGGTGAACTGACCGGGACAGTGACACAGTGACTCGGGGGGGTGGGAGGCGGACTGACCCTCGGCTCGGCAGGGACCAGACAGAACCACACATGGGACCCGGCCTCAGACAGAGCCAGCAGGGCAGCTGGACGGGAGGAGTCTTCACGCACCGTGCGGGACGCGGACTGTCCTGAGGAGAAGCAAGCCAGGGGTTCCGACTTGGGATGTGGGGGGCTCACGGCTGGCACAAATCCCCGGGTCATCCGGAGAGCCGGGACGAGATGTTCGCGACCCGGGCAGACCGACCGAGTGTCGGCATGTGGAAGGAAACGCGCACTCACACGCACACGCGTGAAGGTCCTACGAACCACCGGCGGGAAACGAGCCACCAGCCCGCTTCCAAAATGGGCGAAAGGCACGAACAGGCTTTCCACGGCCAAGGGGACGCGCGCACACGCACGGACACTCCCGCCCCGACGGCGTCAGAAAGATGCAAACGAGGACCACAATTACACTACTTTACACCCACCAGACTGGCAAAAATTGCGGCTCTGACCATGTCAGACACTGGGTGGGCAGTGTCCCGCGTCACCGGAGGACAGTTCCGCTTCATCTGACGAAGCTGAACCGTGCGCACACGTGACCCGGGAACCCCAGTTCTACGTGGGTCTGGAGAATCCCCCTCTCCTGCTGCGAGGCAGACGGTGCTCACGGCAGCGCCGTTCGCAGTGCTGAGAAGCTGGAACGCTCCAGTCCCCGAGAGAAAGAAGAACAAATAGGACGCGTTCGCGCCGCGCGATGTCACGCGTCGGGGGAGACGGAAAGCGCAGCCAGGCACAGGCGCGCGGCGTCCTGGACACGGAGCTACATGAGAAGCCGGTCCGGGAAGGGCGCGAATGGTGCGCTCTGCTTTCACGGCGCTAAAAACAGCAAAACGGAACAATCTATTGTGTAGCAATCAACACGTTTCAGCAACGGGGTCTGCGTGAAACAACACAGGACTGCGGAACGGCTTCGGACTACGCCGCAGCGAGGGAATCGCGGACCCGCGGCTTAGGGGAGCGACT
>NW_011889037.1:1406992-1408948 GCF_000151845.1 Pteropus vampyrus | reverse complement strand
GGACGTCCACTGCCACGCCCGAGCGTGCTCTCTGCCAGGGCTCTGCCCACACGGCCGGCCAGAGGGAGAAATGACAGCCACAAGTATGAAGAGGGGCGACAGAAAACTGGCATTATCGGTGATGACGGGACCATCCTCAGAGAAACCCTAAAAGAGTTCTTAGGCAAAGTATCAGAAACGAGACATTAACATTTGGCTGCACACTCGGTTTACAAAAATCACACAGGCACAGGCACAGGCGCGCAGCGTCCTGGACACGGAGCTAAATGAGAAGCCGGTCCGGGAAGGGCGCGAATGGTGCGCTCTGCTTTTACGGCGCTAAAAACAGCAAAACGGAACAATCTATTGTGTAGCAATCAACACGTTTCAGCAACGGGGTCTGCGTAAAACAACACAGGACTGCGGAACGGCTTCGGACTACGCCGCAGCGAGGGAATCGCGGACCCGCGGCTTAGGGGAGCGACTCCGCTGGGGGGGAGCGGAGGGGGCGGCCGAGCTCCCACGGTGCTGGCGAGAGTCCGGTTTGCTGGGAGGGCAGGGGGTCAATGGACGCCCACCGCATCGTTGTGTTTTACCTCATAAATACAGACCATGGACAACCTTGTGTAAGGACCAAATGATGCATTAGGAAAAGACCATGAAAGTGACGGCTTTGAGACGGGCAAGGGCTCTGTGGGGACACGCATGGCCTTTAACCATCACAGCCCCTCTCTCTGGGAGGGGAGCCCTAGCACCTGCTGCTCGGACACACTGACCTGCTGACGCCACAGGACTTTTCACGCAGTGACGCTGTGTAACGCTCTGACATCCCAGTGCGACCGCCCCCTCTCCCGGGTCCCAGTCCCCGTCCCACCCAAGGCCACCTGGGGCCGCCCTCGCTGGCCAGCACCGAGGACACAGCTGCACCATGCTCACCCGAGGCTCACACCCCCTGTGAAAGCGGCTCCCCGAAGACTGCAGGGCTAGGCGGCCGGCAGAGGCCCTCGCAAGCCTCAGGCTGTGCTGGTGGCCTGGGGCCCTCCCCGAGTCATGTCGGTCCCACCCTCAGGCCGCTCCAGCTGCTGGGTCCCCTTGCCCCAGCCCCAGCTCGTCCCCAGAGCAAGAGTCAAGAGCCACCTCCCAAAGCGTCCCCCAGCGCCTGCCTGGCACGCCCCACCCGTCCCCTGCACCTCTCTACAGCTGTCCCTGGGCTCACACCTGGCTGCTCCATGCGCCCTCAGAGGGGCAACCTGGTCCTCTGCCAGGGTCAAGCAGACTGGGTTCCAATGCTGTGTGACTGGAAAGCCGCTCTAGCCACGCCAAGCCCCGGCCGCCTTCCCTGTGGAGCCTGGGCTGTCCCCAGGTACCCCAAGGATCAGGTGAGATCACATCCACACGCGGCCAAGGCTGGGTGGTCTCGAACATGACACACCCCTTGCCATGCATGTCTGGCCACTCGTGGAGCACCTGCTGTGTGCCAGCACGGGGGCGGTCTGGGCACAGGAGGCACGAGGACATCACAAGCTACTGCCTAAGGTGGCCACGACGCGCTCTCGTCCATCCAGCCATCCGAGCCTTCACTGGGAGCGACAGCCGGATGGGGCCCTGTACACAGCCCTCTCCTCCCCCAAAGCAGACGCCAGCCCCAGGCCACGTGCTCCCAGCCTGAGTGCCCGGGGGGCTGGAGGGAGGCGGACACTGAGCCTTGACAGCGGTCAGGAGCGGGCTTGGAAGTGGGGTGCAGGGAGGCTGCAGCGCCCAAGTCTCAGCTGGAGGAGGCATCCCCGGGGAGCGCCCCACGCCCAGGGAAAGGCAACCCTGGCTCTGGGATGGACCGGTGCCCTGAGGCCCTGAGCAGGCAGCCTGAGCCCTCAGGTGGACGTGGCAGCTGCGGAGAGCAGGGCAGTGACAGTCGGAGCCTGGTGGTCGCCAAGGTCAGTGTGGGGGTGGGGCACTGGCTGCTCCAAAGAAGGGGAC
>NW_011889037.1:1396964-1398947 GCF_000151845.1 Pteropus vampyrus | reverse complement strand
TTCAGCAACGGGGTCTGCGTAAAACAACACAGGACTGCGGAACGGCTTCGGACTACGCCGCAGCGAGGGAATCGCGGACCCGCGGCTTAGGGGAGGGGTTCCGCTGGGTGGGGGGAGCAGAGGGGCGGCCAAGCTCCCACGGTGCTGGCGAGAGTCTGGTTTGCTGGGAGGGCAGGGGGTCAATGGACGCCCACCGCATCGTTGTGCTTTACCTCATAAATACAGACCATGGACAACCTTGTGTAAGGACCAAATGATGCATTAGGAAAACACCATGAAAGTGACGGCTTTGAGACGGGCAAGGGCTCTGTGGGGACATGCATGGCCTTTAACCGTCAGAGCCCCTCTCTCTGGGAGGGGAGCCCTAGCACCTGCTGCTCGGACACACTGACCTGCTAACGCCACAGGACTTTTCACCCAGGGACGCTGTGTAACGGTCTGACATCCCAGTGCAACGGCCCCCTCTCCCGGGTTCCAGTCCCCGTCCCACCCAAGGCCACCTGGGGCCGCCCTTGCTGGCCAGCACCGAGGACAGAGCTGCACCTTGCTCACCCGAGGCTCACACCCCCTGTGAAAGCGGCTCCCCGAAGACTGCAGGACTAGGCGGCCGGCAGAGGCCCTCGCAAGCCTCAGGCTGTGCTGGTGGCCTGGGGCCCTCCCCGAGTCATGTCAGTCCCACCCTCAGACCGCTCCAGCTGCTGGGTCCCCTTGGCCCAGCCCCAGCTCATCCCCAGAGCAAGAGTCAAGAGCCACCTCCCAAAGCGTCCCCCAGCGCCTGCCTGGCACGCCCCACCCGTCCCCTGCACCTCTCCACAGCTGTCCCTGGGCTCACACCTGGCTGCTCCATGCGCCCTCAGAAGGGCAGCCTGGTCCTCTGCCAGGGTCAAGCAGACTGGGTTCCAAGGCCGTGTGACTGGAAAGCCGCTCTAGCCACACCGAGCCTCGGCCGCCTTCCCTGTGGAGCCTGGGCTGTCCCCGGGTGTCCCAAGGACCAGGTGAGATCACATCCACACGCGGCCGAGGCTGGGTGGTCTCGAACATGACACACCCCTTGCCATGCGTGTCTGGCCACTCGTGGAGCACCTGCTGTGTGCCAGCACGGGGGCGGTCTGGGCACGGGAGGCACGAGGACGTCACAAGCTACTGCCTAAGGTGGCCACGACACGCACTCGTCCATCCAGCCATCCGAGCCTTCACTGGGAGCGACAGCCGGATGGGGCCCTGTACACAGCCCTCCCCTCCCCCAAAGCAGACGCCAGCCCCAGGCCACGAGCTCCCAGCCTGAGTGCCCGGGGGGCTGGAGGGAGGCGGACACTGAGCCTTGACAGTGGTCAGGAGAGGGCTTGGAAGTGGGGTGCAGGGAGGCTGCAGCGCCCAAGTCTCAGCTGGAGGAGGCATCCCCGGGGAGCGCTCCAAGCCCAGGGAAAGGCAACTCTGTCTCTGGGATGGACCGGAGCCCTGAGGCCCTGAGCAGGCAGCCTGCGCCCTCAGGTGGACATGGCAGCTGCGGAGAGCAGGGCAGTGACAGTCGGAGCCTGGTGGTCGCCAAGGTCAGTGTGGGGGTGGGGCACTGGCTGCTCCAAAGAAGGGGACTGAGAGCCTCCCAGGACTGAGCCCAGGGGGTGGAGGGCAGCCTGGCATCTGCCATCACCACCGCCAACAACACCATCATCGCCACCACCACCACCGTCACCGTCACCGTCATCGTCACCACCACCACCATCACCATCACCACCACCATCACCATCACCACCACCATCACCACCACCACCGTCACCGTCACCATCGTCACCGTCACTGTCACCATCACCACCACCAGCATCAGCATCACCATCACCGTCACCATCACCGTCACCATCACCGTCATCACCGTCACCATCATCACCATCACCATCACTGTCACCATCACCGTCACCATCACCGTCACCATCACCGTCACCACCATCACCACCGTCACCATCATCACCGTCACCGTCACCATCA
>NW_011889037.1:1393964-1395691 GCF_000151845.1 Pteropus vampyrus | reverse complement strand
GACACGCACGCGCACACATGCACACACAGCGGACACGCACGCGCACACATGCACACACAGCGGACACGCACGCACGCACATGCACACACAGCAGACACGCATGCGCACACATGCACACACAGCAGACACACATGTGTATGCACACGCACAGCAGACACGCACGCGCACACAGGCGTATGAACACACGTGTGCACACGACACGCACATAAACACACGTGCACAGAGCGCGGCACCCGCGCCTGTGCCCCAGCCTGAGCGGTGTTTGCTGCGTGTCCGTCATACCTGGCACGAGCCCTCACCTCTCTGGCCTCCCATTTCTCCTCTGTGAAGGGGGTGATACGCTTCTTTCTTTGGGGGACGGGCACGCAGCGGTCACCCTGGCCCTCGGACAGGCGCTTCTGGCCTTAAGATGATCCCACTGTTCCTTCGAGCCACTTCCCACGTCTCCTTCCTCAGAGGCCTTTGCGAACCGCGCCCAGGGGCTTCGGCCCCCAGCTGCTCCGGCCGCGGGGCTGGAGTTCGCTTGGCCATTCTCTGGGCCTCAAGGACACCCCCTGACCCTGGCCTGAAACAGAAATGTAGCAGCTGCCCCAAGCTGCCCCCACCCCACAGCCCGGCCATCAGCGCCTGGCCAGCCTCCCGCACCCAAGGGGGGGGTGCCATGCGCTTCGAGAGGAATGCGGGTGAGAGGTCAGCCGACAGGGCTGCAGGGCACCCCCGGGCCACCCGGCTCTCCCTCCAGCAGACAGCTTCATGGGTGAACCAAGGGCACAAGCCCAGATCCCATGTGCCTCAAACCAGGACAGATCTGCAGCTGCTGTAATTGAAGGACACCCAGGGGCCGTCAGGGCCGAGTGAGCTGCAGGGGCCTGTCGGGGGCGCAGCGCCCCGACTGCTCTATGCTGACACAGGTAAGAGAGCGGCCCCAGTGCCCGGCGAGCCGTGACCTCCACGGCAGCCGCGTCTGCGCAGCCCGCTCCCGCCGGGCAGCTCCGAGCCGCGGATGTATTCAAGCTCAGCCGACTGATTGAGATCTTCACTCAGGTCATTATCCACCCCCAGCAGGGCTAGGGAGCGGGCACAGAGAGCTCGGGGGACGGAAGGGTGCGCGTGCACACAGGGTCACCCATCCCCACCCCATGTCCCCGCCAGCTGTCCGTCACGGCACCGGACACACGATCGCCGCTTACGTTTCTCAGCACAGTGGACCTACAGCAATCTGATCACGGATACGAGACCGCCCAGGGCCCCGTGCTCCAGGGCCTCGGCAGCGACCCCCTCTGTGCACCCAACTCGCTCTGCCTGGAGATGATAAAGGCGGCCCCCCTCCCCACATGCCTGCCCGGGGCAAGGGTCTGGCCGCCTCCAGACCCTAATTACACATCCGGTGGCTAGGAACGCAGACGAAGGCGCCCTCCCCCGGGGGCCGCCCAGGCTGTCTGCCTGCGCCTGGGCCCTGCGCAACGGCCCGGAGCGGGGGCAGGCGTGGTGCCGGCTCCCAGGGACTGACCGCACGCGGGCCGGGGGCGGCGATGCATGGAGGACCCGGAGGCCCAGCAGGCACTCGGGCCCCGCGGGGGCTGGAAGCAGCCCCTCTGGGAGGACAGAACGGGGACCCGTCTCATCTACTCGTCAGCACTGCCATCCCCATTCTGCCTCGTTATTTTATGCATAAATGAGAAAAATATTCTTTTGTAAAAGATAAAGATCCACAGGTACAAAACGAC
>NW_011889037.1:1388423-1390189 GCF_000151845.1 Pteropus vampyrus | reverse complement strand
GACACCAGTGTGTCTGTGTCTGTCCATCTGCCTGCCATCCAGGCATTCACCCGTGCGCCCATCCGCCCAAGCCGGCCATCATCCACCAGCCTGTCCGTGCGTCTGTCTACTTACGCACACCCACCCGCTCATTTACTCATCAGGTGGAAGGCCTGGCTGCAGGGTCTCCAACCCTTCAGACTGTCCGCGTGAGCCGTAAGTCTGCCCACGTCCCAGGGAACGCCCAGGGGCTGCGGTGAGCCCCGTCTTGCCAGACACAAGCCACGTGTGGGTCGGAGGGAGCGGGAAGATGTCACTAAGTGGTGACTCTGGCTGTGCCCCTCGTCTCGTCTGTCACACGTTCTTGCTCTGCCATGGGAATGGGGCTGTGGCAGCCTCACCCCGGAGGGCTGGGCCCACGAGCTCCCGGGGACCCGGCAGGGGCACGGGCCGGGGCCTGAGCCTGATGAGGTGTCCATGGGTCAGTGGCCATCCACGCTGCCTCCTCCTCACTGTCGCATCTTCCTCGATCCAGGCGTCCACTGTCAGGTCTCCCTTCCGTGGTCCAGGCGTCCACTATCACGCCCCCTCCCACAGGCCAGGCATCCGCGATCCTCTGACCTGGACCCCCGGGCGCTCACGGAGGGAGTGGCCTGCCCTCTGCTGCTTTGTCTCGAGACGAGGCTTTCTGGCGGCGAGGGCCTTGGCAGGCGCCACCGCCGGCAGAGTCCCCAGCAAAGGCCAGGCCCTGGGCTTCCGACAGCTCCGCCCGGCCTGTCTGGTGCAGCCCGTACCTCCTACTCTGGGAGGCCCAGGTGGACTGTCGGGGGAGGGCCCGGGGGCCACAGCGTGCGGGAAGGTGCAGGTCCTGGGCCGGGCCAGGCAGCCTGAGCTGGCGTCAGGAGCCCTCCCCCAGCCCGGAGCACCTGTCCTCGCCCCGTGGAGTCCGAGGTGGGGGGCATGGCGGCCAGGGGTTGGGGGGCCCTGGCAGGTAGGGAGGCGGCGGCAATGCTCAGACCCCCAGGACCTGCCCTGGGTCCCGCCCGCACCTGGGGCGCGGGGTTTGGAGGGTGGCCTGGAGGGTGGCCTGGGTACCCGCGGACGGCATCTCCTTGCGCTGACACCAGGGAGGCCAAGTCCTTGACGATGTGCTTCACATCCACGTCGCTCGTGGAAACAAATGTGGCATTAGAATCCGGGGCTGCGGGTGCAGCCAGGGGCACGGCCGCCAGGGAGTGCTGAGTGAGGCCAAGAACCAGGACAAGCCCAGGGTTACCCGACAGGGCAGGGACCGGGCTGAGACCTGAATGCTGTCTCCTGCCCCCAAGACCGAACCCCAAGCCCTCCAAGTACCCCAGGGCCACGAGCTCCCCCTGGGTACAGAGGACCGGGCGTCAGCCCCTGCAGGGTTGCAGGCCAGTGAAGGACAGTGTTCCCCCCAGTGTCCTGTAGCCCCCACTGGTGAGGACCGCACTCCGTCCGTACCTCCTACGGGCCGGTCATTCTGCACCCTGCACTGGGGCCCGGCCCAACAGGTCACACATGGTCACCACTCAGCAAAGCCTGAAGGCGGGGGGAGGGTGGATGGACGGGCAAACAGGTGGCTGAGTGGATGGCTGGATGGACGGGCAGCGAGTGGACAGATGGATGGACGGTGGGTGGACGATGGACAGATGGATGGAGGGTGGACAGCAGCCCCACTGCTGTGCAAAGACCGAGTGGTCCCACGATGCTGGCAGGTGGCACGAGACACAGAGACCTGGACAGGAGGCCTCGGGGCAGCCCCC
>NW_011889037.1:1382382-1385807 GCF_000151845.1 Pteropus vampyrus | reverse complement strand
AAAAGAAAATACCACTGCGTTTTCTGTCTTGGCAAAACCATCCACCTACGAAGACGTCGGTTCCAGTTAACGGAACAGCGAACTTCGCGTGTGGACTTACTCAGTATTGACAGTTCTATGTTACCACATCAACCACCCCCGGATGGGCGACACCAACCACAGGAGGGGGCTGGGCCCGGGGTTCTGCTCAGCCTGGAGGAGCTTCCCGGCCCCTTCCACATCCCAGCCTCCTCCCTCCTAGGCCTGCCAGGTAGCCATGGCAACCGAGCAGCTGCTGCACTCTGAGCTCCGCACCTGCGCCAGGTGACACAACCACTCCGGAGGGGCGCGGGGAGCAGCAGCCCTCACAGGTAGGTAGGTCAGGTGAGATGGGCATGGCAGGAGGACCAGGGCAGACGCAGCCACTGGGGCTGGTGGGCAGGCCTGGCCGGCAGTGGGCAGGTGGCGTTGGTTCCTGCTCCGTTGGCCAGACCAGTGCCCGGCAAGCCCGCTACATGACGGCCGTGGCCGGGGCATGTGCCCGTCCCACCCGACCTCTCCCAGCCCGGGGAACCAGGGCACTGCCCTGCCCTCCAGACAGGAAGAGCCTGCTCTGCCACTACCTGCTGGGGCGACTCCCACGACCTCCTGCCCACTTCTCCTCTGGAAAAGAGGCTGAACAAAAGGCAGGTGTCAGAACGTGGCAGTGAGGACAGCGCTGCTCTGGACTCTGCAGGCTCACACACGCCCCCCCACGCTCCCACACCCGCTCCTGTACCCGCTCACACGCCCGTCAGGACACCACAGGCCTCTGGCAGGCGTCGCAAATTATCTGTGGCTACAGGCATATGTGGCAGAATGTATTACAAATGTGGGAGTTTTATTTATTTATTTTCATTTATTTATTTTTTTAAGCGAGGCAACCCTTGGCTGACCTCACAGATTGCAAGGACCTGGTCGGCTTACAAGCCCTTACTTTTCGTTTTTTCTGCCTACAGCCCCTGGTGCCTCCCAGGCGGCTGTAGAAAACAAGAAGGGGCCCCACGCTCATCGGCGCCACCTGCTGGCAGCACCGCCAAATTGCAGGTCCAGCTCTCCTTGCGGTGCCTTGAACACATCCAGGCCCTGAACCCCCGCGTCAGAGCCAAACGGCCGCCTGGAGACCTCGGCGTGCAGAGGAGGAATGACCACGGGGACAGAGCCGCACCCTGCACGCGGACCCTGGGCTCCGGCTAGAGGGCTGTGCCCTGCGGGGGATCCCAGGGAGGTGGGGAAGGGCCAGGTGAACTCTGACCGGCTTCCTGGGCTCCCGCCCCGCCACCACGCAGCCGAGAGCGCGGGAGGAGCTGTCGCCACGGGCAAGGCCCCCGAGAGCCCAGCTCCAGCCCCCCAGGCCCAGGCAGGAGACAGCCTCAGTCTGCGGGTCACAGGGCACGTGGTGCCGCTAGGGCTGGCCCAGACACCGTTCCCGGAGGGCCGAGAGCCGCCACGCTGGGGATCTGCGGACACGTGTGCAGACACACGGGCCCTCACCTCGATCTGCAGGACGGCCTCTGTGCGCAGCCGGACGACCTCCAGGTCCTCAGCAGTGACCTCCAGAAGCAGCGCCTGCTCCTGGCCTTGCCACGTGCTGTCGCCCCCATTAAAGATCTTCTCGTCGTCAGCCAGCTCAGCAAAAGGGGCCTCTGCTGATGACAGAGACAGACCGGTCACCGCTGGCGCCCCTCACTGGCAGGCTCGGGTGAGCAGCAGGCGGCTCCACCTCAGGCTAAGCCTCAGCTCATGACACCAGGAGCCTCCAGGAGCCCATGTGCCCCCCGCACCCCACGGGCCCTTGGCGAGGAGGGACGAGGCCCCGGCCTGGGCTCTGCCGCCCTGTGGGGTGGTGGGCCTGAGGCCTCCATGCTGCTGCTCAAGGGACGTCTCCACAGGGCCACGAGCTGCCGGGGCTGCTGTACCTGGTGAGCAGGGAGCAGCCATGGGCCCGCCTCTGGCCATCCCAGGCCTGGCTTTGCGGAGCGCTCGGGGGGACCCCACAGCCCAGTCTGAGCCAGAGGCACACGAGATCCTGCAGAGCAGGCTCCGAGCTCCCAACTCCCGGGGCTCGTGACCTCAGGCGGCTGCAGGGGCCTCTCGGCTGGGGTGGCCCTGCAGACCCGGTGAGCACGTTAGGGGGCTGGGCTTGTCCCCCCAGCAGACCGTACTCCCCACAGCCCCGCCACAGGGCCGCAGGACCAGCCGACCTAAAGCCTCGCCTTGGTCCCGGCGCACATTCGGGGCCGATGACCCACCCGTCCCAGGCCCGCGGTGGAGCAGGGAACGGCGAGGGCCCAGTACACAGACGGACTCGGCTGGGCACAGAAACCGGGACACCCCACGAGTGACAGCTGCTCATGGTTCTGACGAACGCCGGTGCAGCCCAAGCGACCCGCCCGCAGGGGCCCCGGGGGCAAGCGGGCCAGAACCCGGGCCCTCAGAGGGAAGCAGCTTTTCCTGCAACGGTGCTCACGGCCCCGCAGGTGGGCACGCCCCCTCGCAGAGGGCGACTAACCAGGTCCCAGCGTAAGCGACACCGCACTACCGGCTCCCCCGCCAAGCCGACCGCCTCCTGCACACACGCCGCCCGCTCAGCAGAGGCCTCGGAACACAGCCGCGGACAGATGGGGACAAAACTAACGACCTGCAAACCGCTGACGAGAGCCCCTTGGCCGAGGGAGCAGTGTCCCCTCGCTGCCCATGGGGGCGGGAGGAAGTGAGCCGTGCCCGGCTGGGGTGCGGGGTGCTGGAAGGCCACAGGCTGAGCCCCGCCTCACCCCACCCCCTCCCTCTGCTAGAACAGTGACCCCCACCCTGAGGCCAAGGCTGTGGGCCATCGAGCCGACAGCGTGGTGGCTCGGGCCCAAGTGCCCCCACCACAGGCAACAGACGCCTGCCCTCCCCGAGTGGCTCCTGACAAGAGACAGGCCAGGAAGAAATGGCGCAGCCGCCCGACCCCGCACAGCCCTTCTGAAGGATCAGAAAGCTCCGCTTTGTTCTCCCCACAAAGGCCCAATTTGGGTCTTTCGCTCCGAGCCGGGATCAGGGATTTGCTGGGGAGACGCCGCGAGGGGCTGGTGGCGGTGACGATTCTCCCGCCCGAGAGGCGTCAACAAAGGCGGCTTTCTCCTGCCCCGGCCCGGGGTCTGCGTCCCGGTCTGACACGTACAGAGAACCCACAGGCGACGTGACTGCTGGGGGGCGGCGCTGAGTTTCCCGTGAGAAAGATGCAGCCCCGAGGGGCGTTCCAGGGTGACCGCCGCCAACCCCAGGGCCCGCGGGGCTCCGGGAATCGGGCCACCTTCCCGCGAGCCCCGGGCCAGGCTCCGGGTGGGAACGCCTGCGGCCTGGTGGAGGGCGGCGCGGGGCACAGCTTCTGCCCCCAGCCGAGGCGGGTCGTCGGCTCCTCC
>NW_011889037.1:1380267-1382332 GCF_000151845.1 Pteropus vampyrus | reverse complement strand
CGTGGTGGCTCGGGCCCAAGTGCCCCCACCACAGGCAACAGACGCCTGCCCTCCCCGAGTGGCTCCTGACAAGAGACAGGCCAGGAAGAAATGGCGCAGCCGCCCGACCCCGCACAGCCCTTCTGAAGGATCAGAAAGCTCCGCTTTGTTCTCCCCACAAAGGCCCAATTTGGGTCTTTCGCTCCGAGCCGGGATCAGGGATTTGCTGGGGAGACGCCGCGAGGGGCTGGTGGCGGTGACGATTCTCCCGCCCGAGAGGCGTCAACAAAGGCGGCTTTCTCCTGCCCCGGCCCGGGGTCTGCGTCCCGGTCTGACACGTACAGAGAACCCACAGGCGACGTGACTGCTGGGGGGCGGCGCTGAGTTTCCCGTGAGAAAGATGCAGCCCCGAGGGGCGTTCCAGGGTGACCGCCGCCAACCCCAGGGCCCGCGGGGCTCCGGGAATCGGGCCACCTTCCCGCGAGCCCCGGGCCAGGCTCCGGGTGGGAACGCCTGCGGCCTGGTGGAGGGCGGCGCGGGGCACAGCTTCTGCCCCCAGCCGAGGCGGGTCGTCGGCTCCTCCGCACAGCGGTGACTCTATCTGTTAGCCGATGGAAGCTTCTGGAGACTAGCCAAAGCCCAGACCACCAGAACTGGCATGACCGTAGCCATCCTGCCCCGGCCCCCACATGAAGAAGGGGCACTGGGGTGCAGAGACGGAGGGCAACTCTGCCCGTGCCCGGTGGCGAAGCCCATCTGCACGGCTGTCAGAGAGGACGTGGCCGGAGCCGGCCCGGACGCGCCTGGCACTGCCCACTGGCTGGGCCCAGCCTGGGTCCGAGACTGACCGGGACCGGCCGAGGCTGTGGCCGACCATGGCCCAACTGGCCGCTCCAGGGCGGCTGGCCTACTCACGGCCATCCCGCAGCGGCCCACACGAGGGAGGGATGTGGCAGGACCTCAGGCCTGCAGGCGGGAGACCTAAGTCTAGGGGGTCGACACAGCCACACCCCCAGTGTTGAACAGGACAGTGGGTCACCTCGCTGTTTCCGGTGCACAAAATTCCTGAAAATAGCTCAGTCTTCCACAGTGACTCGGGAGCACTGCTGACCATTCCCCTCTGACAACAAAACCTACTGAAACCCATCCACGGCTTCCGGTCGACAAACCAGACACTCCAGGACCCCGGGGACCACGCTGCCCCAGGCAAGGAAAGCGCGGCCTGGCCCCTCACAGTGCCTGTCGCCGTGGCCTGGTCCCTCTGGCTCCAGGCTCTGCGGCCCAGCGGCTCATCGTGAGGCCACTGCTGGCCCCGCGGTGCTGGGCTCTCGCACCCCACGGCGTCCAGCGTGGACTCGGCCGCAGTCAGCCCCGGGCGCACGCGGACGGCGCTCTGCCAGCTGTCCACGGCCGCGGGTCGCGCTGCCGAGCGGTCTCAGTGACCTCTGGTGAGGAAACGGGCGTCTGCCCTGGGTGTGCTCGGTCACAGGCGAGGAAAGGTCCAACTTCACTAGATGTCCTCGAAGTGTCCCAGAGCGGCGGCACCGTGTCCACTCCCGTCAGCGGGGCGTGACATTTCCGGCTGCCCCCGCCTTGCTGACACGACGCTTCCCCGTGCGTGTCACCCGGTGGGCGCGAGGTGTGCGACGGAGGCACGTGGACTCGCTCTGCCTCCCGCTGACCCATGAGGCACGTCTGTGTCCTCACTAGTCATTTGGGTGTCCCCTTCGGCCACGTGCCCTTCAGGCTTTTGCCTTGTGAGCTGAGTTGTCTTTTTTCTTATTGATTTGGGAAACATCTTTATGTGTCATGGCTGAGTCCCTTCAGATGTGCGTTGTGCAAACACCTCTCGTTCTGTGAGTTGCCTCCTTACTCCGATGGCCCCGAGAACACTCCCCAGAGGCGCTGGCGGCTGCAGCGTTTACTGGAGAGGACTCGGGGATCACCGTCCTAACCTCACCTCCAGATTTTGCCACGAAATCTCTCTCTTTTATTATTATTTTCATATGGCTCTCGTACATCAATAGTCTTTGGAAACAAATGACATCATTCCGTTCACAGCATTCTGTTTCCATTTACGAAAGAC
>NW_011889037.1:1373013-1376007 GCF_000151845.1 Pteropus vampyrus | reverse complement strand
AGTCACACTGGCCTCGAGGCCTTGAGTCTGGCCCTGGGGCTGCTGTGAGGGCCTCCCAGAAGGGGCGCTGAGGTTCACGTCCAATTCTCAGCAGCGTCTCTCAGGCCCGAGGTCGCAGGCGGACAGCACCCCGAGTCCTGGGGACACGTCCCTGCACTGGCTCCGGGGCCCTGGGGAGCCCCTGCCTCCTGCCAGCTTCTCCACATGTGGAAGTGGGGGACTGGGCTTGCTGGGCTGGTCGCTGAGTCCCTAGGCCCTCAGGCGGCTCTGAGGAGTCAGCCTCAGATCTCAGGTCCACACCGATCTAGGGCCGGCCCAGGTGACCGGGGCTACTTCCGCCCTGCGACTTGCGACAGCAAGACAGAGAACGGGGCTCCTGGTTCTCGGTGAGTCCCCAGGTCTCTGAGTACGCGTCCCGTCACGGCAGGCTGCAGCGAGGAGTTCACGCCCGAGACCCTGCCGTCTGAGCTCGGGGACGGAGAAGAGACGGCGCTGCCCAGGGGCCTGTACAGCAAACTGGCTGCTGGCACTAAGCCCCTCGAAGAGCCGCCGGCCAGCGTGCGGCAGCAGGTCAGCCTGACCCCAGCCTCCACCCGCCGCTGCTGCCGATTCTGACACGCGGGACCGGCGCCCGGGGAGGGCAAGAGCTGCTCAGGCTGGGGCCCGGCGCTGCTCCCGGGGGTGCCTGAGCCCTTCCCTCGCCTGGTGGGCCCTGCCGTGGGCCCCTCGCTTTTCCTGAGCCCTGCAACACTGTCACCTCCTCCTGAAGCCCCCACGTGTGGCCTCAGAGCACGTCCTCTCCTCGTCCTCCTCCGACCTTCCCAGTGGCTTCTGCTCAGCCTCCTTAGGGGCTCAGCCCCACACCGACCCACACCTGTAACTGGCCCTGGCTCCGGCAGCAGGTGAGGCCGGCAGGGGGCTCACCCACAGCCCCCAGCTGTGGCTCCGGCTCTGCCCGCTCTCCCCAGAGGCGCTGCCGACGGGGGCACCGTGCACGCCCACGAATCCCCGCTGGGCCCCAGACCTGTGCAGCACCAAACTGCTGACAGCTGACGGGCAGCAAGGGCAAGGCCCGGAAACAGGAAAAGGCCGGGACGGAGGGCGAGAGAAAGGGGGGCCCCAGACAGGGCGGGGCTGGGGCGAGGGCCGAGCTGAGGACGTGGCGGCGGACGCGTAGGACGCAGAACTGCCGTGAGCCCGGCCCCTGCTTGGGTACCTGCCCTTTGGGGTGCCAGGAAGCACCACACTCAGCTCTGATGCTACTTCCATGGCAATGGAGATCCCCACCGAAGAGAAGGAAGCAGGAGTGGTCCCCGCCAGTGCAGGAACATGCTGGAAGCAGGGTCCACTGAAGCTAGCTGGAAGCTGCGGCCCAGCTCCCCTCCGAGCCTTCGGCGCCGCCCTGCCCCTCCGGCGCCCCCGGACCCATCCAGCTCCCAGAGAGATCTGACCACCACTGGGGGCCGGCTGTGCTGAGGGATGGACGGCGAGGTCCAGGACCCACCTTGCACATGAACTGCACACCCGCTGTTGGGGCTGGGACCACCCAGAGCAGGGGCAGCCTATCGGCCCCTCAGGACGCTCCCGCCAGCGGTCAACCCAGGCCCAACCCAGGCCCAGCCCAGCCTGGGTCCGGCATCACGGCCGCTCAGGGGCTGGGCCCCTATGGCCGGCGGAGCAGGCTGCCGGCAGCGCAGTACAATGCTGAGGACTTGGGGCCGGCCCACGGCAGACCTCCCACGTGGGGACCCTGGGCCTCCCGCCGACCGTTCAGCTGCTATTCCAAGCGGCCCAGCAGAGCCTGGCCAGCGCCCCCATGACTCTGACAAGCAGGTCCCACTGCCACTGAGCTGCCCCCACGGGGGAGAGAGGTCACCAACACAGCCACGTGGGCCAAGCTGAGAGCCTGTGACAGTGGCTGGCCAGGTCCCCTCGAGGCAGCTGACGGACATGACAAAGCCCTCACCTGCCCCGTGCAAGGGAACAGCTCAACCTCGCGAGGTCTCCACGAAGCCGAATTTCCTCCATGTGAACGACTGTCCTCTCTCCTACGGTCGGAGCCCGCCCCCCTCGGGAGGCCTGGCCTGTCCCTTCCTGCATGAAATGATGGCAACGGTGGACGGCGGTGAACTTGTGTTCCATGTCCTCACTTTGCAAAATAAAAAAGCTGGAGCACATAGAGCTGGCAGCCCCACGGTGGTCTCGAGCCACTTTAAAAGGCTGACAACAGTCGGGACATGCGAACTCCACGTGGCACGGGGCCGGGCTCTGGAGGGCTGGTTAGCAGCCGCCCTGCAGGGAGGAGGGGCAGGCGGGGCGCAGGAAGGTGCTAAATGCAGTTTCTGGACCTGAGGCTGAGGCTGGTGGGAGGAGGGGTCCCTGGGGACACTCAGTCCCTGTCCCCTGTGGGCCAGGCCTGTGTCGGGAACGTGCAAGAGCCAGGTCTCCTCTGCTGACCCACGCTGGTGACATCGTCCTTCAGCTGGCCAGGCAAGGCAGCCCAGGACACTCGAGGGCCAGGGCCCTGAAAATGTCCCCTGCTGGACCTGAAAAGGCCACACCACAGCGGGGCCCAGCCCAGAAACAGGTGCCGGCACAGAGGCAGCCGCGGCACCGTCGCTGACAACGGTGAGCCAGGGACCTGCCCCGCCTCAGCTCGGAGATGACGCAGGTCCAGCCGCGTCCCCGCATCGCCAAAGCCATGTTTCCCGTGCGTGGTGACGCCAGGCACGCCCCCCAGTCCTCAGTGTACAGATCCGGAATGTTATTCCCGCGAATCCAAGAAGAACGCATGTGGATCCAAGAAGAGGCTGGCAGGAAACACCCGAATGTCAACAGTCTTGCTCAGACATCCTGTATGTCCAAATTTCCTATCACAAGCATATGTTACTTTCACAATCGGAAAACAATACATGCTATTTTAAAAGAAATTTTAAAAAATTAAAATCAGAATTGCACATAAAATCTGCAATGGGCCCTCTGTTGCCTTGAGCT
>NW_011889037.1:1370585-1371238 GCF_000151845.1 Pteropus vampyrus | reverse complement strand
AGGTGCAGGCCTGGCATCAGCAAGCACGGGTCCCCTGGAGTTCCTGCCCACGAGACTGGACATCACATACTTGTTACCTATGGGACAACGGGGGGCCACCAAGTGCTTGGTTTGCCCACAGCGAAGGCGAGGGAGGAGAGAGAGCCGAAGGCGAACCCCCCGCCACGTGCCACGGGGCCTCCTCCAGCCAGGGCAGGGCGGGGATGGGGACAGGCTGGGTGACAACAAGCCAAGTTAGGAAAGGTCCTCAGGTCCAAGCCAGCACTCGGCATGACCTTGTGGGGTGCCGGGCTCAGCAACGCCCAAGCTCCCCAGGCCTCCCCGAGGCCCTGGCAGCCCAAGGAGCCTCCTCCCAAAGCATCCAGGTCCGCAGAGGACACCCACAGGACGGAACGCGGCCAGACCCCAGAGCACACGCAGTAAGGCCCCGTTTATACGAAGTTCCAGAACAGATAGCGGGAACCTAAGGTGCCCCTGGGCCGGGGGGCTTCCGGGGCGAGGGTCACCTGTACCCCCAGATGGGAGGCACTGGCTAAAAGCCCCTGAATGACGCTGCGCCAGGCGGAGCTGCAGAGGCTGAGTGAGGCCAGCGGGTGGGGCCAGGGCTCCGGGCAGAGCCCCTGCAAGCCGCCCGCGGAGGCCCCGCTGGGGAC
>NW_011889037.1:1354657-1356714 GCF_000151845.1 Pteropus vampyrus | reverse complement strand
AGTAACTAATTCCAGAGCATCTGGAATCGCCAGGGCAGAAAACATTAAGCCCACAGATGACTGGCCCCAACCTCAGAGGTTCAGCCAGGCGCCCAGCTCGGGCTCTGAAAACCACGAGGCTCCTGCTGAGAGGCCGGCCGGGTGCCCGCGCAGACACGGGGGAGGCTGGGAATGCCACGACGGCCAGGCACTTGCTGAGATATGACGAGGGACAAGGTGCAGGCCTGGCATCAGCAAGCACGGGTCCCCTGGAGTTCCTGCCCACGAGACTGGACATCACATACTTGTTACCTATGGGACAACGGGGGGGCCACCAAGTGCTTGGTTTGCCCACAGCGAAGGCGAGGGAGGAGAGAGAGCCGAAGGTGAACCCCCCGCCACGTGCCACGGGGCCTCCTCCAGCCAGGGCAGGGCGGGGATGGGGACAGGCTGGGTGACAACAAGCCAAGTGAGGAAAGGTCCTCAGGTCCAAGCCAGCACTCGGTGTGACCTTGTGGAGTGCCGGGCTCAGCTCTACCCAAGCTCCCCAGGCCTCCCCGAGGCCCTAGCAGCCCAAGGAGCCTCCTCCCAAAGCATCCAGGTCCGCAGAGGACACGGCCAGACTCCAGAGCACACGCAGTAAGGCCCGGTTTATATGAAGTTCCAGAACAGATAGCGGGAACCTAAGGTGCCCCTGGGCCGGGGACTTCCGGGGCAAGAGTCACCTGTACCCCCAGACGGGAGGCACTGGCTAAAAGCCCCTGAACGACGCTGCGCCAGGCGGAGCTGCAGAGGCTGAGTGAGGCCAGCGGGCGGGGCCAGGGCTCCGGGCAGAGCCCCTGCAAGCCGCCCGCGGAGGCCCCGCTGGGGACGGAAGCGGCGGCAGGTGCCCTGGCTATCCTGACAGCCGCGGGCAGCCGCGGGTTTGGTGGACACCCGGAGCCGCCGCGGGCAGGCCGCAGGGGGAGGAGGAGGCGCGCCGAGGATCCGGGCGAGGACGCCAGGCCCAGGAACCCCGAAAGGTGCCAGTCCTCCACCAGGTCCGACCTCCTTCCCCGCGGAAATCTGGGAGGCGCGTGGGATGCCCCTGGGGCCCGGGCGAGGCCCAAGGGCAGCTCCAGTTGTCCCCGCAGACCCAGGCTCCCCTGTCTTGGGCGCATGGCCACCAGCCGCAGAGGGCACTTCCCGGCCTTCCTTGCAGCTGAGAGTGGACAGTGCCCGTGGGACTGGATTCCCGCCATGTCCCCTCGCGTTTCCAAAGGAACCTGCCAGCCTGCGATCCCCCCTGCCCCCCACCACACCCCCCAGGTGAAGGCAGCACGAGGCAGGGGCCACCGCTGGAGGAGTCTGGGCAGCTGCCTGGGGGAGAAGAGGGATCCCCCGACTGGGCGGCTCTGCTGCAGCAGCGTGACCTCGTCTGTGCCCAGCACACGAAGCAGCAGCGCTAAGGAAAGGCTGGGCGCCCGCCGGACACCTGTGTCAGCGAACTGCGCGCCGCGAGGCCGGCGGAGGCTCTGCGAGCCACTCTGCGAGCTGCCACCCACGCTCCCGGGTCTCACAACCCGCGGGGGGCGGGGGGACACTGCAGGAATATCAATCGAGCCTCTGCATCTAGCACAGGTGACAAATGACAGGGCTCGAATTTGGGCGGAGGCAAGGGCACAGAGAGGGACATCAGAGGTCCTGGGGAAAGAGCTGGTGTCTTCGCGTCCACTGTGCCCAGGCGTCTGGTCAGCACGACCAGTGTGGAGGGGGCCGTTCACCACAGGAAACGCAGGAGAAAAGGGCACACGGTACGGAGGCGCAGTGCCAGCTGCGGGCAGCGTGGGGTTGACTCCCAGGTCAGAGGCAGGCGATGGAAACAGGAATTTGGGGGCCAACGGTACAGAGAAATTAAGATAAAAAAAAAAATAAGCCTCGTTCTCATGAAACAGGCATGGCACTAGAGAGGACTCAGCTCCCGTCACCAGGGGGCAGGCCCAGCACCACCCGCCCCACCAGCAGCTACGTTCCGGCCACCATTTGCCACCCTGC
Source organism: Pteropus vampyrus (assembly GCF_000151845.1). Lineage (NCBI taxonomy): Eukaryota > Metazoa > Chordata > Mammalia > Chiroptera > Pteropodidae > Pteropus > Pteropus vampyrus. The sequence goes on along the minus strand of NW_011889037.1, from coordinate 1,354,701 downwards.
GAGAACAGACTCCAAGTCGCCCAGCTTTCCCCGCAGAGCGAGGA
>NW_011889037.1:1341989-1349498 GCF_000151845.1 Pteropus vampyrus | reverse complement strand
CCCTGGCTATCCTGACAGCCGCGGGCAGCCGCGGGTTTGGTGGACACCCGGAGCCGCCGCGGGCAGGCCGCAGGGGCAGGAGGAGGCGCGCCGAGGTTCCGGGCGAGGACGCCAGGCCCAGGAACCCCGACAGGCGCCAGTCCTCCACCAGGTCCGACCTCCTTCCCCGCGGAAATCTGGGAGGCGCGTGGGAGGCGCGTGGGACGCCCCTGGGGCCCGGGCGAGGCCCACGGGCAGCTCCAGCTGTCCCCACAGACCCAGGCTCCCCTGTCTTGGGCGCACGGCCACCAGCCGCAGAGGGCACTTCCCGGCCTTCCTTGCAGCCAAGAGTGGACAGTGCCCGTGGGACTGGATTCCCACCGTGGAGGCTAAGGAGTGACGTGGCCATGTCCCCTCACGTTTCCAAAGGAACCTGCCAGCCTGCGATCCCCCCTGCCCCCCACCACACCCCCCAGGTGAAGGTAGCACGAGGCAGGGGCCACCGCTGGAGGAGTCTGGGCAGCTGCCTGGGGGAGACGAGGGATCCCCCGACTGGGCGGCTCTGCTGCAGCAGCGTGACCTCGTCTGTGCCCAGCACACGAAGCAGCAGCGCTAAGGAAAGGCTGGGCGCCCGCCGGACACCTGTGTCAGCGAACTGCGCGCCGCGAGGCCGGCGGAGGCTCTGCGAGCCACTCTGCGAGCTGCCACCCACGCTACCGGGTCTCGCAACCCGCGGGGGGCAGGGGGACACTGCAGGAATATCGATTGAGCCTCTGCATCTAGCACAGGTGACAAATGACAGGGCTCGAATTTGGGCAGAGGCAAGGGCACAGAGAGGGACATCAGAGGTCCTGGGGAAAGAGCTGGTGTCTTCGCGTCCACTGTGCCCAGACGTCTGGTCAGCACGACCAGTGTGGAGGGGGCCGTTCACCACAGGAAACACAGGAGAAACGGGCACACGGTACGGAGGCGCAGTGCCAGCTGCGGGCAGCGTGGGGTTGACTCCCACGTCAGAGGCAGGCGATGGAAACAGGAATTTGGGGGCCAACGGTACAGAGAAATTAAGATAAAAAAATAAGCCTCGTTCTCATGAAACAGGCATGGCACTAGAGAGGACTCAGCTCCCGTCACCAGGGGGCAGGCCCAGCACCACCCGCCCCACCAGCAGCTACGTTCCGGCCACCATTTGCCACCCTGCGAGAACAGACTCCAAGTCGCCCAGCTTTCCCCGCAGAGCGAGGAAGAGGCCCCCGTGGGGCCCGGTGTCTCTGGCCCAGGAGATGGACACCAGAGGTCCTGGCGGCTTCCCTGCAGCAGGAGCTCTAGGACCCTTACCCGGTCCCCTTGGCCCGTGGACAAACACACGTCTGTGTGTAGAACGGAGAGACCCCACCTGCCCAGGCAAAGGGCGGCTTCTGAGGAGCGAGGTCTGACCAGGGAGCGGTCACGCGGGAAGAGGGTGGATGAGACCTCACTGAGCGCACGGGGCACCCAGCAGTGACCGCGGAGGGTCACGTATTAGGAGCTGAATTTGTTAGGGTTAAGACTGCCCTAGGGTGCCCTGAAAGATTTTTAAAATAAGCCTTGAAGAGATCAAGGTGACCCGCGGGTGACCTAATGGACCTGGAACACAGTCCAATTCTCCTCCAAGGGAAACAATCAAATCCAACACAAAAGGACACGAAATTCACAATTCAAACTTCCCAGACATGTGAAGAGGCAAGGAAATGTGACCCCCAACCACGAGGACAATCGGTCAACGGAAAATCAGACCCAGAAGGGCCAGCAGGGCTGAGGTCACAGAGAAGGGCACTGACCGGAGGCACAGACGCACTCACGCGCACGGAGCAGAGGGGGCACGGGACGGCTCTCGGAGGGTACAAAGGGGACACATGGGGCGAAGCTTCTACTGCCCGGGTGGGCAGACGAGACACTGAAGACAAAGATCAGTGAACGTGGGGACGAGCCACGGATGCTCGACGAACTGAAGCGGAGTGGGCAAGACAGCAAAGGTGACCGCGGCAGGGTCCACGGGGCCCGTCCAGCAACAGGGTCACACGGGAGAGCCGCGGAATGGGGAGCAAGCGAACGACAAGCATTTCAAGAAATAAGGACGAAAGGACCCAAATTGTATGCAATAACAAACACTCGGTTCCAGGAATTTCAATACATTCCAAGCAGAATACTTATTAGAAATACGAAGCCCAAGGCGCATTACAGTCAAAACTGCAGGAAACCCGTGATAAGGAAGAAACTTTAAAGGGGCCAGAGAAAAACGCGCGCATCACGCAGAACAGAACGTGGAAAGCGCTTCGTCCTTCCAGCAGGAACCACGGGCGCCGAGAGACAACGCGGCGACACCTGCACAGCGCCGAGGGAAAGGGGGAAACTTTCCTCCAGAATGCGATACCCAGTGGAAAAATATTCCAAAAATACGGGCAAAACAAAGATTCATTTGACACACACGAAAGAAGCTGAGAGACTCTGCTCCAGCCAGATGTGCACTACGGGAAATGTTTTCAAAAAGTCCGTCAGGTCACAGGAAACACGGAAGCGGGCTGGGACAGTGAGTGTGACGGCAGACGAAAAAGGCACTTGGTCTCGTTTCTGATTTATTTAAAAGACGACTGATTATTGAAGCAGAATCGACAGTGCGCGGTCAGCAACGATGTGCTATCACGAACGCGTGCCGTGGTAAATGCACGAAAACCACCTGGGGGACGGGAAGGGGACACGGAAGTCAACAGCCGTGACGTCTGCACACCGTGTGCAAAACGAGGCAATGCATTCGAAGGCAGGCGTGAAAAACTCAAGATACGTAGCATAAACTCTAAAGCAAGCAGTGACGAACAATGCACAGGTGTAACTCAGAAGCCGACAGTGGCGGTAAAATGGAAAACTCAACAACACCCGACCACCCTCAAAAAGGAAGGAAGAAAAGAGAGAACAAACGGAAACAGAGACAGCAAACGTCGAGATGCGAGATAACCCTAAAAATACTGGTGTTTACACTAAAGATAAATGGTCTAAACCTAAGTCGTCCAATACAGTCCACGCGTGGCCAATGGCTGCCACGCTGGCGCGCAGGTGACGGGCCTTGTCCACCGTCACCGGAAGCTCCGGTGGACGTTCCCCTCCAAAGCAGACGTGGTCGGGTGGGATGCGAAGCAAACCCCACCAGACTCCACACGAGAAACCCGCTCTGCACACGGAAGCAGAGGGAGCTGATGAACGGGAGGCTGGGGACACCCCGTGCAACGGCAGGCACGAGAAAGCTGGTGTGGCTGCGCCGGCCTCACAGTGGAGCTCAGAACAGCACACACAGCTGCGGATGAAAAGGACATTTTTAAATGATAAAGGAGTCAACAGATCGAGAAGACAAAACGCTCCCAAACACGCATGCCCCTATGATCACAGCTTGAAAACACGGGACGCAGAAACTGCCAGAACCGAAAGGAGAAACAGACAAATCCGCAGACCGTCGGAGCTGCCGGCGTCTCGGTGGCTAACAGACCGGTCAACAGAATGTCAAGGCATACTCGGACGCGAGCACCGTTGGTCACCTTGACCTGGATGACATTTATCGGAGAGTCCAGCAGATCGGGTACACACTGCTGCCAAGTGACCAGAAAGCCAGTCTCGACATATTAATAATAGCTGAAACCACACAAAAGACATTCTCTGATTGCAACAGAATTAAACTAGAAAGAGGACCAGAAAGATATCTGGAAATAGAATTATTTGAAAATTAAACAACGTACTTCTAAATAACCATTAGCAAAAGAAGTTATCACAAAGGAACATAGAGGATATTTTTAACTGAACGAAAACACAGCATATGCAAGTTTGCGAGCAAAGCCGTGCACGGGGGAGAATGTTTAGCAGTAAACACGTTAGAAGGGACTCAAGTCAACAGTCTGACGAGAGCGGATGAACCCCAAAGCAGGCAGAAGGAAGACAATGATACAGACTGGCAGAAATCAATCACGCACGCTGACACCGGACAAACAGAAAAGCTACGAAATCCAATCTGGCTCTTTGAAACAATCGACGAAATTGATAGACTGAAAGTCAGACTAATCGACAACTAAATACAGAGGATACAAATTAGCAACATCAGGAAGGCGAGAGGCCTCGCCCCCGACCCCACAGGCGCTCAGCGCGCGCCGTGCTGCTGTGAACAACTCCCCACGATCAACCTGAAAACTCAGATGAAACGGGTTAGTTCCCGGGAAAACATAAAGGATCAAAGCTCCTCTGAGCAGAAACAGCACAGACAGCACTAGAGCATTAATGAAGCGGTAGTTTAAATCTTCCCACGGCGAAGGCGCCGGGCTCAGGCGGCTGCTTTGGGGAGGGCTGCCAAGCATTCAAGGGAAGGATGAGACCAGTTCTACACAGACTCCCTCGCAAAACAGGAGGAAGTGGGTCCCAAGCCATCTCTACGTACTGTGTAGTCACCGTAACCGAGACAGCGTGGGACGCGCAGACGCGCAGGAGCAGAGACGAGGCGGCGGTGCAGGCGACGCAGTCCACCTGTGGCCAGAAGCGCGAGGAACTCAGTGGGGAAGAGACAGTCTTCACCCGACCGAGCAGCGAGACGGCCACTCAGACGGGACCGCGGCGTGGGTCACGGGCAGCAATGCGAAAGCTAAAAGCATAAAGCTCTCGGCGACCCTGGGACCTCGCAGCAGGCAGGCTTTCGAGATGGAGTACAACAGCGGAACCACCAGAGAAGACGCCCACGACATCGAAACGTGACTCCTGACCTTCCGAAAAGACAAAACTAACAAAATAAAAGACCACAGACAGCTGACCGGCCCCCGCATCCAGAACGGACACGGAGCTCACGGAGCAGGGGTCCGCGGCTGGGAGCACGGGAGGACTCGCGGGCCACCCGGAGAGGGCGTCTGCACGACCATGACCACGAGGCCGGGAACCCGGCCCCATCCCGGCCTGTGGGTGCGGCCCTGCGGGCAGGCCACTCGACGGGCACTCCTGACCCTGACCGGCCCCGCACTGACCCTGCACGAGGGGCCGGGACACAAGCTCCCACGGGCGAGGGGTCAGCAAACAGGCAGAGGCTCACACGCAGCTCACTCCCCTCACCCAGGGAGGCGGTGGCCTTGTCCGAATGCGCACCCCACGCCCCATGGGCCGGCAGCAGAGCAGGGGACAAAGTCCGTGCTGGCTGTTGGTCAAAAATGTGTGTTGCTTCCACTTTGTTTTAAAGTTCTTCATGTATTTTCTGGCCCTGTTTCAAGGTCAAGGACAAGGGGAGGAATTAGAAATGCCCCATGCACCTAACTCAGCACCTACCTGGGCCCCGGGCGTGGGGAAGCTCAGAGAAATGACCCACGTTGCCCCTCGTCCCCGCTCACCTCCCTCCAGGCCCCTCCTGTCTATAACTGCATCGCGTCAGCGGCTCGGCCGAGGCCCGGGCACCACAGCCGTCACCCGTCACCCTCACTGTCGCATCGCTCCGCTGCAGGTCCGTGACGAGGGGGAGGGCGCCAAGAACGCAGAGGACACTGACGGAGCCAGACACACAAGCGAACAAGCCCCAGCGACCCCGCCCCCACCCCCTTCCGTGTCTAGGACACCTGCACAGGGTGACAGTCCAGACACGTGTGTCCTGGGCAGGACGGGCAGGGGGTTCTCGTCAGTGACCAGCAGGGACGGCGGCGGAGGGGCGAAGGGAGAAGCAGCGGACCGGCCCCTCGGCCCTGGGTCTGGGCCTGCCCTGCGGCCCTTGTCCTCCGACCCCAAGCCAAAGAGCACGTTCCCAGGGTTCAGGACAGAAGGCCAGGGGAACAGAGGCCTGGGACACGGGCTGGACGACAGGCAGAGAGAGGAGCGCCCGGCTGGCCCCCGTCTGCACAGCTGCTCTGCCGTCAATGGCACGTCCGCTCAGCCACGCGCTCGCCCGGCCCCCCTGTGGCCCCAGCACAACCACCCCTCAGCCCTCATCAGCCTCCGACCGACAGTGCCACAAGCCCCCAAGCCCGTGAGGAGGCAGGAGGGCTTCTCCGCGTGAAAGGCAGAGGCCGAGGAGCCCAGGGCCCCAGGACAGAAACCCTAGTGTGGCCGCAGCCCTGGAGGTCACCACTGCCTCACTACTGTCACCACCGTCACCACCCTGATGCCATCTGAGCCACTGTGCGCCCGCCCCATAAAAGGCAGAAGGGGCTGAACACGGGCTCCTAGGCCCCCGCATGGGGGCAGTGACGGCCCGGGGGAGAACGTCTCTGGGCTCCGCCCGCGATGAGGCGGGGCAGGAACTCGCCTCTGGGCAGTGCAGGCCAAGCCCCTGGGGGACAGAGCCTGGCAGGAGAAGGTTCTGGCCACCCCCTGCTCCACAGCATGAAGGCCAGGACCAGGGGCCGCCCGGTGCAGGTCGCCCAGCTTGTGCCGCACGGCATCCGGCAGCCCCGCCACTCGAGGTCCCCAAGGGTGTGGCAGCGGCCACACAGTGCATTCACAGCCCGCGGGATGCGGCTCCACACAGGCACCAGCGCGTGGGCTCGGCCCTCCGCAGCCCCGAGCCGAACAGCAGCCGGCACTGCTCACTAACCCTGGACACCGGCACCTCTGTCTCCAGGGGCAGAAGCTGGGCTTCCTCTTCCGGGCCCGGGGTTCGGGGCGTGCCTGCCGGCCCCCGACCGCCTGCCCGTCTGGCCCACCTGGGTCCTGCAGGCTGCACTCTGGCAACGGGCAGGGAAAGGGGGCGATTCCACACTCCGTCCAACACTAGCGCACTCTAGGGCCAGCGAGGGATGGTCACGGGGACACTGGCCTGCCCGCAGGGCCGCCCGGGGCACCGCGCCCTGGGCCCTCTGAGCTCCACGCGGAGCAGCGGCACCACTTGGGCCCACCTCCTCCAGGAAGCCCTCCCTGGCTGCCGCACCCTCTGAATGCCCCTTTAGCTGAAAGCCAGCACAGACTTCAGAACTTCAGATGTTCTGGGTCTTTCTCTGCACCGCGGTCCTTCTGAAAGGTGATTCCAAACCAGGACAAAACTCCTTGGAGCAGGTCCCTCGGGTATGGCCCTGAGATCAGGTCAGGCCCTTGACAGGTGCTACCTGGCTACGAAAAAATGGAAAATAAAGCTTCGGGAGGGTGTGTGGCAATCCGAAGTCGCCACGACACCCAAGCACGGGACTGGCCCGCCATGTTTCATAGAAACGCTCTTCCATGCACTGGGAGTGAAACGCAAACAGCTCGTCCTCGCTGACACACGGCTGCTGAGCTGGGGCGTGACCATGCGGGGCTGGGGGACGGGCTATGAGGCCTCTGCGCATCTGCCCCGGTGCCCCGACAGGCCGCAGGCGCAGGGCTGGGTCCCCAAGGAGGATGCAGTCTTCTCTTCGATGACTGTCATTTATTCCTGGACACAGTTTGCTGGACCTGCTCAACACCGAGCACTTTGTAGACATTTTGACATCTCCGGGACCGCGAGGCCTTCCGATCGCAGCGCCTGGGAGTCGGTGACGCCAGGCTGAGGCCTCACGCCCCCGCTGCGGGCTGTCC
>NW_011889037.1:1339117-1341739 GCF_000151845.1 Pteropus vampyrus | reverse complement strand
AGGGGGCGATTCCACACTCCGTCCAATACTAGCGCACTCTAGGGCCAGCGAGGGACGGTCACGGGGACACTGCCCACAGGGCCGCCCGGGGCACCGCGCCCTGGGCCCTCTGAGCTCCACGCGGAGCAGCGGCACCACTTGGGCCCACCTCCTCCAGGAAGCCCTCCCTGGCTGCCACACCCTCTGAATGCCCCTTTAGCTGAAAGCCAGCACGGACTTCAGAACTTCAGATGTTCTGGGTCTTTCTCTGCACCGCGGTCCTTCTGAAAGGTGATTCCAACCCAGGACAAAACTCCTTGGAGCAGGTCCCTCGGGTAAGCTTCGGGAGGGTGTGTGGCAATCCAAAGTCGCCACGACACTCGAGCACGGGACTGGCCCGCCATGTTTCATAGAAACGCTCTTCCATGCACTGGGAGTGAAACGCAAACAGCTCGTCCTCGCTGACACACGGCTGCTGAGCTGGGGCGTGACCGTGCGGGGCTGGGGGACGGGCTATGAGGCCTCTGCGCATCTGCCCCGGTGCCCTGACAGGCCGCAGGCGCAGGGCTGGGTCCCCAAGGAGGATGCAGTCTTCTCTTCGATGACTGTCATTTATTCCTGGACACATTTTGCTGGACCTGCTCAACACCGAGCACTTTGTAGACATTTTGACATCTCCGGGACCGCGAGGCCTTCCGATCGCAGCGCCTGGGAGTCGGTGACGCCAGGCTGAGGCCTCACGCCCCCGCTGCGGGCTGTCCTGCCTGGCGCTCCCTTGGTGAAGGCCGGTTTCCGGGAAGGTGCTCCGGGAGGGGTGGCTGACCGGCTGCCTCGAATACCGTCCGACCCCACGGACGGCTGGTGGTGCCCCCGGGTTGACACCTCCGTCCCCAGGCCAGTGTCACGCCCAGTGCCCACAGCGGAGCTCCTCAGAAATGGCCTCAGAGGAGGGAGGCCGCCTGTGCATCTCCTGCTCTGCATGCACCCTGCTGGGGACACTGCAGCCCAGCGTGACTGCGACAGGACTGTCCCGGAGGCTCCCAACTGGACTCACCTGGGGGTGGGGGAGGGCGCAAAAGGCCATGTCATCCATCCCCTGCCTCCAGGTAGCACCGCCCCAAACTACAGGCAGGCAGCCCATGCCCCGGGGAGCCTGCGCCCCTCCTCCGGCTCTGGCGCCCGGGGCAGGGAGGACGGGGAAGGAAGCACAGGGCGCGGCCGGCTGTCTGGGGATGGAGATTCCCGTGCCGCAGAGAACTGCAGTGTCTGGGTCGCCACAGAGCCCTCTCCGCGGCACGTGGGGAGGCAGACGTGGCCCGGCAGTCACAGCCGGTGACACGCCAGGCCGAGGCCCCACCGTCCCGGCGACCCTGGGTCTCTGCCGGTCCACCCCTAACCTCCAGGAAAGGGTCCATCTCCCAGCGGGGCTGGGCCTGTCGATTCCCCGCTCCCCAAAGGTCTCGGTGGGCAGCCTGCGGGAAGGGCCTCCTCCCCAGAGGCAGCCCAGGCTCCCTGCAGGCAGACAGTCCCCAGGCCCCCAACCCCAGCCGAGTGACTGCTGCCCAGACGACGGTGTGTAAGGGGGCAGCCCGGCACTGCAGGTACCCGGTGATGGGGTCAACGTACTCTCGGGGCCCCCCAGAGCTGCTCCTATAGGGGCAAGGAGGCCAGAGGCCCAGCCAGCAGCCCACACTGCCACCCAATGACCTCGCCGCACGGCCATCTGGTCACCGGACACCCAGGCCCTCCCATCTCTGTCTGGTTTCTCCATACAGCCCATCCGGACACTCCCGGAGGGGCCCATCTGGTCCGCCCTCTGGCATCACGTGACCCTTAACTCTGCAGTGGAGGGGTACCCAGGAACAATTACTGTTTGTTTCTGGTTATTAGAATAATACACACAATTACAGGAAAACACTTCAGTGTAGACGATTATGAGAAAACAATAAAGATCACTTGGAACCACAGCATCCAGCAGAGTTGAATGCCGTCAGCACCGGGGGCGGCGGTCTTGCAGGAGAAGGCTGGGGGGCGTGGCTTTGCGGGCACTCGTCCCGTCTGTCCCCACACCGGACGTCTGTCCCCACACCAGACGTGTGCAGAGGTTGTCCGGCATTCTTCCCCAGCTCACCCTGACGACCACGTCACCCCCCGTCACGACTGTAATCACTGCGCTATCCCCTGGCATTTCAGAATTCTCTCTCGTAGGTCACGCTGCAGCCAACCCCCGTCTACATCTCTGCTGGTTTCCCCACAGTCCGAGAAGAGGCGCGGCCGGCAGGGAGGCCGGCAGGGAGGCCGGGGTCCGGGAGCAGCAGGCGCACTCAGCGCCAGCAGCCCCCACATGCCTCGGGGCCGGCCTGTCCCGCTGCCTGGCGTGGCGCCCATTAACTCAGTACCAGTGAGGCTGACTTCCCCTGCAGTGTGAGCCAACCGTGTCCCCATCTCCTTGCGGACCCAGCGCACCTGGGTGAGATTTGGGAGTTTCCCTCCCATTTACGTGAGTTCTTCATGCGTCAATAAGCTTCCGGGTGGCTTCGCTTCATGTGACGGTTACACCACGAAGAGCCCACCCAAGCTCTGCAGAACTACCCAGGGTCTCGTGTACCCCGCACGGCAGGGCCTGGCGCACAGCGGTCCTGG
>NW_011889037.1:1331205-1336942 GCF_000151845.1 Pteropus vampyrus | reverse complement strand
ATAGTACCGTCGCATAGAGAGTAAAGCTATAGAATTTGTCAATTCTATAGACAAATTATTCCATAATAAAAAGAGTTTTCAGCAAAATGGCGAGATATAAAGTCAGTGGACAGACATCGGTTCCACTGCTCAGGGAAAACCTGGTTCCTTCCAGAAATAAACTTCAAGGGAAAGAAAAAGATGGAGGAGACTCGAGAAAGGGAGACCGAACGGCGTCTCAACAGACTGCGACGTGTGGCGCTGACGGGGACCGCGTGGCGATGCTGCCGTGTGACGGCGGGGAAGCTGGCCGCCGCGGACACACGCCGACTGCCAGGTCTACGTACGGAAAACAAACCGTCGGCTTTCGAGGAAAGTAAAAGTAAAATCACTACCGTCTTGTAACAGATTAAACGAGACAAAGAAACGCAAACCGTGACAGAAATGACTGTCAGCCCTCGCCGCCCGGTGGCTGCGGCGTGTGTGTGTCCCATGTGTGACGCGAGCACGGCACACGCCCCAGAAACAGACCTCAGTCCCCACCTTACAAGTCAATAAATAATGTCTAAATCCTGAAAATCACACAGCGGCAACAAGGGCACGGGCGTCAGAAGAGACGAGAGTCCCCAGATCCACGGTCGGACGACACGGCACTGACGCGGGCCGGGATGACCTTTCCTTACTTAACCGCGTAGATCTCATTTGCTCTCTAAACTTGACGCATGCGCAATTCTAAAACTTTACAGCTTAATTTGTAAACTTCCAGTGAAATCGTCATCGAGAAAGATCGGTCTGGAAGCGGAGCCTCCTTGAGCGTGAAACAAGGTCCGGGTGGGGACGTGGCGGGCGCTCTCCTCGGATCTCGGGGAGGTGGCCCTGGAGAACCACCAGCGTCGTCCTGGGCGGCCAGGCGGAGCCCACGCAGGCAGGCACAGCGACCCGGGAGGACTCGGCCCAACCCGACACCCCGCACACCCACTGCGTGCCAGGTGCTGCGTCCACTGGGGTCCACTGTGAACGCTGGTAGGGAGTCAGCTGGAATACCTAGGGACGGGGCTCCAACAGGAGCGCAGAGACCTTGGGAGCACCGCAGGAGCCCGGCCTGGGGGCGGAGGCAGCTTCCTGAGGAGGGAGCAGGGCCTGAGCGGGAGCGGGAAGGAGGCGGCCAGGCTGGGTGTGACCGGAGAGGGGCAGGAGCAGCTCCGGGAACACAGAAGGGACAGTGAGTGCAAAGGAGAGACCATGGCCAACTGGAGGGAGTGGCAGAGGCTGTGAGGGCAGCACTGGGGCCCTCCCAGCCTGAGCGCCCAGGGCCCACAGAGCCGGGCTGCAGGCGGGGCAGCTGGGAGGGGCCGAGGGGCCGCAGCACCGCAGCGCGCCCAGGGTCACACGGCTGTGGCCGCCGAGGCAGGAGAGAGGAAGGACCCAGCCCGCCACCTCGTCCGACTTGCGCTCTCACTTTGCTGGAGCATGTCACCTCTGTGTTTGCTCAGTGGACTGGGAGCCACAGAGACCCCCCAGCCAGAGGGCACTGTCTGGGAACAGCAAACATCCGCGCACATCCCGTCTGCTGCTCGGTGCCCAACCCGGCCAGCAGTGCTGGGCCCCCACTGCTGGGAGGCCCCAAGGGGCCGTGGGGCACTCAGCGGCCAGCCCGAACCCCATGCCCTGTGCCCGGGCTGTGCCCTCTGCTTCCCCCTGCTGCTGCCGGCCGCTCGCCCGCAACCACTTCATGCCGAGACGTCTCCACCAAGCGGCCCCCGCCGGCCAGGGAGCCGGGTGAGGAGGGCAGAGGGGGCAGCGGGACGAAGGCCGGGGGCGCTGCTGGCAGCCCGGGGAGCGGAAGCCGCAGCAGGGTCAGGCCGGGGGCTGGGCGGACACTGAGGGCTGTGGTGCCAGGAATGGCCCTACGCTGCCCTAAAGCTGCCAGACGGAGCTCTTGGGAACAATGTCCGCTCCCAAGGAAACCTCCTACCGAGCGGCTTCCGTGACCCCCCGCCAGGGCTGCCAGCCTCCTCCGGCCCTGTGCCCCCGGGCTGGCACGGGGCTCTTCCCTCGCCACCATCCCCCCAGCAGCCTGAAGGGAGCCGTCTGTCCTCATGCTGCCCAGATCCTGTTTACAGGGCACCGGAGGAAGTAAGGGTGCCAGGGAATGCCCCAGCAGCACGGCCCTGCCCTCAGGACAAAGCCCTCCGGCCCAGGAGGAGGGAGCAGCCGCCAGCAGGACGCCAGGGACCCCAGGAGGGAGGGAGCACCGAGCCACAGCTCCAGGCTGGGCTCCAACGACCTGGAGCCCAGGGCCAGTGTCAGGGCTAGGACAGGGCCGGAGGAGTACAGCCCTGCGGCGAGCTCTGGCCCCCAGCCCTACTGTCTTTCGGGGGACAAAACAGTGACACAGCCGAGCTGAACCCCCTCCAGGAGTCCCAGGCTCCCGCAGCCAGGCCGGGGCCGCTGCGTTCACTCACAACCTGACCGCGCCACGGGGCGGACAGGCCGAGCGAGGGCTGGACCGTCCCAGATCAGTGCTGGCCTGAGGATGGCCTCAGCCCCTTCGACAGGCCCCCAGGCCCACGGCAAACGGACAGACTGTCCTGGATCAATATGACTCACTCCTCCCCAAAGCCTGCCCTTGGGGGAAATCTGTTTCCTAGGGCAAAACGAAACTGCCAAGTTAAAGAGGAGGAAATGAGCCCCCAGCACCTGCGGCTGTGAGGGGCTCGGCTAGGTGCCCACCAAGGCCCGCCCCCAGCAGCCGCCCACCCACCAGCGCAGGGAGCCTCTCCAAGCATGGGCAGGGCCGAGGCCCACTCTGCCAGCTCAACACCTGTCATCCCATTTGTAACCTGGCAGCTCCTCGACAGGTGGCAGCTAGAGGACAGCACAGGTGACAGCATGTTGCTCCCAGGCAGCAGGCTGGGCCCTTCTGGAGCCACTGTGGGGTCTTCCCAATGTGACAACAGGAAGCATTTCTCCCCCACCCCCGCCCTGGATGCCTCTGACCTCCGCAGACCTCACTGAGGGCAGAGCACACGGTCCAGTCCCGGCCTGCCCCAGCTGGCCAGTGCCCCGTTGTCCTGAGCCCAGGACCCCAGCCCCTCCCTGTAAGAGGTCCCAGGAGGGCAGCCCTGGGCTCCGACACACAAGGCCTGTAAGGAGCACTCACTGGAAGCAGGTGCTGGCCGCCCTCAAAACACCTGTGCCCACGCTCAGGTCCTTCCACACCGTTCCTGCTCCCGCATGAGCACCTGCAAGTCCAGAAGGGCTCTCAGTCACCCGCAGCCACCAGGCTGGACAACAGAGTCGAGTCTCCCAGCTGCCCTCGGGGCCTTCCCACCCTCCCTCCAGGCGGCCATAGACCCCGCTCTCGGTGGGGAAGGCCCCGCTGGGGCCCTGGGCCGCCCGGCCAGAGGAAACACGGGGCCTGGTGAGCAGGAAGCTGCCGGACCAGGCTGCACGGGAAGCACGCCCGGCCTTCCCCGCTGCAGCCTGCATCTCCGGCCACCCTGGCGCCCTCCGGAGGGGCCTCAGTTCCAAGGAATCCGGGCGATACTGGGGCCCCAGACTCCCTTGGCACATCCCCGCTGAGGCACCCCACAGGAGGCCGCCCACGCCCCCGGCCCAGGCAGCGGGGCCCACGTGCCACAGAGTCATGAGCTCCCTCCCCCCGCCAATGCCCTCCCCCTGCCCCCCCACCACTAGTGACAGCCCTGGGGACCTCCAGGGGCCAGGGGCCCTCCAGTCCCAACCCCGGCACCCAGGACATCTGCCGGATCACAGTCCTTCACCCCCATGTCCCCTGTACCCCCTGTGCCCTGCGTCACCCCAGGGCTCACCCCGCCACCCTCCCCTGCCCTTCCTCCCCCGGCCGCACAACCGCAATGCTGGCTGACTGGCTCTCGGGACTGCGGCCACCCGCCACCCAGGGGCCACATGGCGGACACAGCCCCCTCACCAGACGCACAGCGAGCCTTCCCGCGGCCCCCGCCTGGAAGTGAGCAGTGACCCCATGGGGCTGAGCTCCCAGGTCCATCACCTGACTCCAGGGGTGCTCTCTGCTCTGCTTCTCTGGGATCCCTGTCCTTGCCCAGCCCCCTCCCTGCCCTACTGAACCAAAACAGACAAGCTGGGGGCCATGCCCAGAAATGGTCCAAGACAGAGGCTGGAGGACAGCCCCCCACCCTGCACTCCCCAGCGCCCTCTCTGTGAGGAAACTGGAGGGGGGGCGGGAAGGGGGAGGGCATCCTGGAAGCTTCCTGGAGGAGGCAGGGCTGGGGGCAGAAGAGGCTCATGCTGCACAGTGCAGGAGGAAAGCTCGCCAGTGGCCTTACCCACGGCCTGACGCTCCTGCTTCAGTGGCCAGCCACTTACCTGGTCATGTCTGGCACTGCCAGGAGGCCTGCGGGCAGGTGACCTGCAGCGACATTACCCTGTGCTCTGCTGCACACTAGGCCCAGCCACCAGTCCCAGCCTCTGAGGCCCCAGGGAGGCAGGAGGCCCTGGGCTGCGTTGCTTAGAGACCACCGAGCTGCACCCAGGGAGGGCGAGGAGAGAGGCTCAGTGATGCTCAGGCCCGCCCGCGCTGTTCCAGAGGGGTGCTGGGCGGCCCAGGCTGCCTGCCCACCAGCGGGCCGGCAGACTCCGTGAGTCAGCCGTGCGGGAGCCCTCAGGCTGGACGGATGCCATCTGGCCCTGCACGCTGCCCTCACTGTCCCTGCCCACACACCCACCAAATGCTCCAGCCACAGCAAGGTGCCCTGGGTGCCCCTGATGCCCTGAGTGCCTTGGGTGCTCCTGGGTGCTCTGGATGCCATGGGTGCTCTGGGTGCTCTGGGTGCCCTGGAAGCCGAACCAGCTTGGAAACCCCGGGTGAAGGTCACCATAGCCCTGAGACCAGGCTGCCCCACGGACTGGGCCCCAAATCTGCTCACACCTGGTGTCAAAAACGGAGTGTCACGTGAAGACAGCTGGGACCCGTCTGGGGTCGCGGGGGCCTGGGATGACGAGCGTCTGCCATGGGCTGTGGGGAGGGAGCGCCAGTGCCAGGTGCTCCCGGGCCCAGCTCAAATCCTCGTTTTTAAGATGAGAAAACTGAACTCAGGAAGAAAAAGTGACAGACCCAAAGTCACAGAGACAGACAGGGTCTAGGGCAAGGCTGCCGGGGCCGCAGCTCCCTCCACCCGCCCCTCCGCAGAGCTCTCTCTGCACCGCCTCCCGCAGGACCAGGTGCCACCAAGGAAGAGGACCGCATCTGCCCCCCGCCCCCGCCCCCAGGCAGCTGCTGGACCGGAGGAGGCAGCGCGGGAGCGCCCAGTTTCACTGTGCACAGACGGTGCGGACAGAGACGTGAGCGGGCGGACGTGACCCCACCCAGGCACACTCACTCACAGTGTGTGTGCGCACGACACACACGGCCTCCGGGCTTTGTGGCACCGCGCACGCCCAGCACACAGATCTCAGTCACGAGCAGCATTCTTCCCCTCAAGGAGGACGCGGGACTCCTGCGAGAGGCAGCGGACTCCAGGGCTGGCAGGCGCTGGGCTGGGGGACGGAGAAGTGGAAGATGAGCCTGGAGCACCGTGGAGCAGAGCGCGAGGAGGGACCGCTCAGAGCACGGAAGCAGCGGGAAGAGGCTTCCGCTGGCCACGTCTGGGACAGTCTGATCGGGAAAAAAGGAAAAGTTCTCCCTTAGAGTAGAAACTGATCATTGCGAAAGGAATGATGAAATTAACTATCAAAAATAACCGATTCAGGCAGGAAC
>NW_011889037.1:1328184-1330150 GCF_000151845.1 Pteropus vampyrus | reverse complement strand
AGAGGCGGCGGACTCCAGGGCTGGCAGGCGCTGGGCTGGGGGACGGAGAAGTGGAAGATGAGCCTGGAGCACCGTGGAGCAGAGAGCGAGGAGGGACCGCTCAGAGCACGGAAGCAGCGGGAAGAGGCTTCCGCTGGCCACGTCTGGGACAGTCTGATCGGGAAAATACACAACGGCGATAAAGGATTATAAAAACCCGTAAGTCCACAGTTATAAATAAGCAAATAAGGAAAAAAGGAAAAGTTCTCCCTTAGAGTAGAAACTGATCATTGCGAAAGGAATGATGAAATTAACTATCAAAAATAACCGATTCAGGCGGGAACGTCCAGCGTTTGTCAGCAGTAGTGAGTGGAAGTCTGACGGACGAGGGGGTATTCGTATAGTCACAAAGCATCTTTCCTAACAGAGACTTAAGGGCACAGACAGTGGCTCAGCGGTGACCTGGGGAAAGGGGGTGGGGGGGAGGCATAGGGGTAAAGGGGGGTCAAATATTTGATGACAGGAAATTTAACTCTGGGTGGTGAACACACGATGCGATATACGGACGACGTAGGATTGAACTGTACACTTGAAACCTATTTAATTTTATTAACCAACATCACCCCAATAATTTTAATTTTTAGAAAATGTACCTTCCCTGAGACACTTATTAAAAATGGAAAAGTAATAACTTTACAAAAGAGAAACTTGGCAAACGTCACCTTCACCAAATGATCTAAGGCAGCATCATCGGGGACGGAACAAGCCCACATCATGCGCTTCCCGATGCCAGGTGCTGAGGACACAGCGGCGCTTCCGTGACAATCCTGCCAAAAGCGTGCGACCATGAGAGACGTCAGAAACACAGTCACACAAGAACGGACCTGCAGTCCTCCCAAATGTCAATTTCAGGAAACACAGAAACTCCGAGGAACTAACTGTCCCCAAGGGCAAGGGGAGGCGAGAGACGTCATCGCCAAAACCAGCACAGACGCCGGCTCCGCTCCGCTAACGTGGGTGCCGACAAGACACTCGCGAGCTTCGCCCTAGGGATGCGAACGGGCCCTCGGGGTAGACCGCACCATCGGGGTAACGTGCTGGGGTTACGTGAGACCACGCCTTTGGGGGACGAGGGGCATCGTGTCTGCAACTCGGTGACCAGCAATTCAGAGCACGTGTGTGCGTACGTCCGCACAGAGAAGGGGGCAGAGTAAATTGGGGGCGTGGCGGTCGGCGTCAAAACAGGTCTTTCTGTTAACCTGGTGACTTTTAAAAAATCTAGAATGATTGTGCCCAAAGGTTTTGAGTTAAAAACAAAATAAAAACACCCCGGAGATTTTTGTAAATCCTAGAAATAAATTTAAGAAAGGTATACGATCTGCATATTGAAAACTAAAAGCCATTATTTCCAAAAAATCCAGACAACACGAGTGAACGGGGACACATCGGGCTCAGGGACGGGCGCACTCGGGGCCATAACACTCAGGGGCGGAGGCCCGGGGCTGCCCGATGCAGACGCGCACTTAAAACAGTTTCGAAAGCCAAGAAGCCGCTCTCATTTTAAAATCGACCTATTAAACCACTCTTGGAGAAAAAAAGGAAAAACAAACTAAAATTAAGGAATTTCTAAAAAAATAACAGTGAAAATGTTACATATGAAAATCGGTAAGATACATTTAAGGCAATGATCAGAGAAAAATTCGTAACAAAGCATTTTAAGAAAAAAACATTTTAATAAAAACAAATGAACTAAATTCTTAATTCAAGAGGTTAGAAAAAGAACAATAAAATAATTCAAAAGTAACCGCAAGGAAGGAAGCAGAAGAAATAAAAGCAATGTTAATAGGGTAGGAAACAAACGAAAAGCCTAACTACAAATCAAAATCATTTTCTAAAAACCGCTGACAAAAAAGACAACCAACTAGCCAACTTAGCTAAGAAAAGAGGGAGGGAGAAAGCCCTGACACACAATCGAAAGAATTAAAAA
>NW_011889037.1:1325450-1328134 GCF_000151845.1 Pteropus vampyrus | reverse complement strand
GGCAATGATCAGAGAAAAATTCGTAACAAAGCATTTTAAGAAAAAAACATTTTAATAAAAACAAATGAACTAAATTCTTAATTCAAGAGGTTAGAAAAAGAACAATAAAATAATTCAAAAGCAACCGCAAGGAAGGAAGCAGAAGAAATAAAAGCAATGTTAATAGGGTAGGAAACAAACGAAAAGCCTAACTACAAATCAAAATCATTTTCTAAAAACCGCTGACAAAAAAGACAACCAACTAGCCAACTTAGCTAAGAAAAGAGGGAGGGAGAAAGCCCTGACACACAATCGAAAGAATTAAAAAGGAGAAAAAAAATCACCGAAACAGAAAAATAGTCCAGGAACTGTAAGACTCTACTTTCAAACCTCTACGCAAAGAAACGACAAAACACAGAAGAAATGAGTAACGTCCTGGGAGACACGACGCTTACGCAGACAAAGCTGCGCAGCGGAGACAGACGGTCAGCAGGGCTGCTGGCTTTGCAGGGTGACCGTCACACTGCCAAAGCCAAATGCGTCCACTGCTCCGTGAACTATGCCGGGCACCGACGATGAGCAGGAGCCTCCTGACCACTGCGAAGCAGCAGGACCCTGGCACCGAAACCTGCAGTCCAGAAAGATCGCCAGAAAACGCCAAACCGGTTCCAGTTATGAATAGACACAAAAATACTAAACGAAACACTAGGAAACAAAATTCAAAACCCGCTTTGTTTACTTTTCCAGGAAACTCACAAACGCTAAACACCACGGCGACGGGCCGGAGGGAAAAGCTTATGAGTTTCTCCACAGACGCTAAAAGCGACATCAACATATCTTGACGCAAACACTCAAGAACCTGTCTTAAGAAGATGAAGTGAGTATCTTTCGGTCCTAAAAGAAGCACCTCATTTAAAGGGGGAAACACTGGGAGCTGCCCGAGATCCAGGAGGCAGCGAAGGTGCCGGCGTCTTCGGCACCACCCAGCGCTGCTCTGGAGGCGACGGCAATGCAGGCCCTTCCACGGGAGACACGACCAGGGGCACGAGAAACAGGGGGACCGATCTCTCTGCAGAGGATGAGACGGAAAACTTGGAAAACGCTAGAGACACCAAAATTCAACAAATTAAAGATGGTGGTCGAGAGGCCGGGTAGAAAATTCACAGAGAGCGGAGCCTTCATATACACAAATAACCAGTTAGGCCAGCGGTCCCCAACCTTTGTGGCATCAGGGACCGGCGCTCCCATGAGAATCTAACGCCTCAGGATCTGAGGCAGAGCTGAGGCGCTGGGAGCGGCTGCGAACACAGACGAAGCTTCAAGCTTCGCTGGCCTGCCCGCCGCTCACCTCCTGCTGTGCGGCCCAGTTCCTAACGGGCCATGGACCGGTACTGGTGGGTGGCCTGGGGGTCGGGGACCGCTGAGTTAGAGAACAGAATGGTAAAGAAAATCCCATTTACAATAGCAACAAAAAAGATAATGTACCTCGGAATAAGGTGCGTTTATTTAACATGAAATGGGGGGACTCCGAGAGACTTGAAAACGGCCAGGAGGACAGAGAGACGTGGTCAGCAAAAAGCCGGCCTCGGACAGGACGAGCCTCCTTCACAGAGGTGTCCGTCCTTCCGCCCCCATAAGACGCCGGCCAGCTGGCAGGGAGCTCGTGTGGGGAAACAAAGGCACGGCCACGGCCCAGGAGACACCGGCCGCAGAAAGGCCCGCTGCTGGCAGACTGGGACACCCAGAGAACGCAGCGCTGACCCCTGCCACGTGGACGGGCCCTGAAACGCCGTGCCAGCCGAGAGCAGCGGATGCGAAAGGCCACGCGTGCGCGCTCCACCGACTAGAAGTGTCCGCGACAGGCAAATCCGCAGAAGGCAAAGCAGACAGGTGGCCGAGAGGCTGGCGCGGGCGGGCGGGCTGCGATGCACAGCTGCGGGGTGTCTTTTAGGATGATGACTCTGCTATGGAGCTTGACAGTCGCGATGGATAGACACGCTAGAAACCACCGACCTATACACTTAAAAGAGTGAGTTATAGCTCAATAAAGCTATTATAACAAGTGCAGGAAAGCCTCCATAATTAAAACTCTGCGCATGAAAACATACAATGGAATAGGAAAGTCTAAAAACAGACCCACGTACGCATGGACATTTAGTATATAATAAACGCGGCAGCTCACGTCAAAGAACTTGTTAATAAATACGCTGGAACATCTGGTTAGCCAGGCGGGGAAGGGCTGGCCCACGCCTGACGTAACAAGACTCCCTCTCGATGGACCGTGGCTGCCACGGAAGAGGACAGCTCCCGGGAGGGGCGGGCTGTGGGACCCCCGCGTGTGGGAGCAGAGCCCAAGCAGGACCGAGACCAAACGCCCGAAGGGGAGGCTGCTGCGGGCCTGGCACCCCGAGCTGTCCTGGTCCCCTTCCCCATGACCTGGGGCTCGATGACACATATTCCTGGAGGCCAGGGGCCTCCCTGCTCCCCGCCCGCCCCTGCTCCTGGATTCTTTCTCACCTTCGGCCCCCGCCCCCTCCTGCACGCACCTGGGATCCCCAAGCCCAGCACTTCGGGGCTCTGTTCCCCTCACCTCTGCTGAGACAGACTCTCTGGGACAAAGTCTGTGGATCTCCCTGGCCTCCCAGCTTCTTTGCTGCGGGCAGAAAACAGAGGAGGGGGGCGGCCCCCAGGCCCAGGCGGGAGGC
>NW_011889037.1:1321191-1324210 GCF_000151845.1 Pteropus vampyrus | reverse complement strand
ACCCGGCCCGGGCTGGTGCCCGAACACTGTGAGCTCCTGCCCGCTCCCCCCAGGGAGCACCCAGGCTGAGTGGAAAGACGACGTGCAAAGTCAGCAGCAGCTCTGCACGGCGGCCAGCACGCTCCGAGCCGCCACGAGCCGGGCCATTGGGGGAGCTGCCGTTCACCTTACAGGGCTTGCGGGCACCCACGGTGGACATCTGCACCCAGGGCCCCAGGTGCTGCCCCCAAGGGACCTGGCCCACACTGGGCGGGACAGCAGCTGGTCCATGCCTGTGAGGGGCAGGGGCCACCACACTGCAAAGCAGTACAAGCGGCAGCGGGCCTGTCCCCCACAGGCCTCTGAGTCTCTGCCTGAGCTGTTCCCACCCAGGGGGGAGGAAGGTGGGCTGGCAGAGGAGGGGGCGGGCGCCCGTGCCCCTGCCCTGCGGGATTTGCCAGAAAGGCCTGGCAGCAACCCCGGATGCATGCCCTGGGCCAGTCCACCCTCCAATTTGTCCCACCGCACACGGCAGGGTCTCCCGAGGCCCTGGCCCTGACATTTAGCAAATCGAGTCATTCACAGTGAAAAAATGAAATCACGCCCACCACCAGTGCACGCCATGACCACAGCGGCGAAGCCTCCTGACGCGGACCAGCTTCCGCCCCGCCCCACCCCGCACACCAGGGCCCCGCACCCGAGACGCGGCTCACGCCCACCAGGCCCGGGCCCAGGCGGCAGTGAAGAAACATCGACACGTCACAGACGCACGGAGGGAGGACGCAGGGGAGGCGGGAGGACGGGAGACCCCACGGCCTCTCTCCGCCTCTCCTGGAGGGGAGCCAGGCCGGGGGCTTGCGACCTGCTTCCTCCTTAAAGATGATGCCGGGGCAGTCAGGAGACTGCAGGCCGCACCAGGCCTGAGTCCCTACTCTGCTATGACCGGACATGTGGCCTTAACAAAGTCACTCCCCGCTCCCAGTCTGTGCTCTGACTCCGTCTCTCATGGGGTCACCGGAGAAGGGAGTGAGACAGAAAGCAGGTGCGCTGCCCGAGGGGAGGCACAGGGAGCACTGCTCAGCGCTCCCCTGCAGGGAGCCCTGAGCCCACAACGGTGGCCCTGAGCCCCAGTGGGCTCTGTGCCCTGGAGACAAGGACAAGGGCTGAACGGCCCGCCAGACACAGGACTCCAGGGCCCCGGGCACGGGGGCAGTAAGAGGAAGAGCGTGCCGGACCCACCGTGGACACCACAGCAGAGAGTCCACCTCCCTTCGTGAAGAAGCGGCCGGGCTCTTTCTGGAGGCCCAGGGGGCAAGAGTGCCCCGATCTCGAGGCGAGCGGGGAGAAGTGGGTCCCCAGCATGCGGACGAAGCTTCCTGTGCAGGTGGCCAGGGAGCAGCTCTCGGGGACAGATGCTGGAGCACCTTCTGTCCACAGCTGTGCTGCTGCCTCAGGCCAGCCGCCCAGGGCCCAGGGCCGGAGGGGCAGGACACACCAAAAAGAGGAGGCACCAGTCAGCGGTGCAGATGACTGAGCTTGTTCCCTGGGTGGGAGAGCTGACTGCAGGCTGGGAGCAGGTCCCCCCTCACGGGGGCCTTGGGCACATGCCCTGACCTCCCAGAGGTCCGTCTGGCTGTGGTGTCCCTGTGTCACAGAGCTCCGGCTCGTGTCCGTGCCCACTGTCAGCCAGCACTCCCCCACCCCACGCACACCCAGGCCAGACGCTCGGCCCCACGCGTGTGTGCCCGTGTGCGCCACAGAGCCAGAGGCAGAGGACGGCCCGGCTGGGGGAGTTGCAATGACACGCATCAGAGTGTTGTCATAGCAACTGGGATCACGTCAAACAGAACGCCAGCCGGGCGCCCCAGGCACCTCTCAGAACGACACTCACAATGGGCCAGAGAGAAGCAGGTTTGCCGACAGCACCAAAGGGTGGTCAGGATGCCAGCCACGCACGCCCTTCACTCTCTCCCTTCACCCTTCACCCTTCACCCTCTCCACCCGCCACGCACCTCCCCACCTCCCGCCCCAGAAGGCCACAGGGGCCAGGCTTCTGGCATGGCCCTGCCCACCGCCCAGCTGCTCGCTTTTCAGCGGGTCCTCTCCCACGATGGTGGCAGCTGAGGAGCAAGACTGTGCCTGGGTCACAAGGGCGGAGGTGGGGACTTCAGGCACCCAGAAGTCATGCTCCCCCTCAGACCCCCAGACTTCTGGTGGGGTGTAGGGGTGGGCTGTGGGGGCATCTGGAGGAGCACAGCAGCCTAAAGAGGGGAGCCACGGCCCCGTTTGCTTGGGCACAGCAGCCTCCCCAGACAGCCCGGCTTCCCAGGGGAGAGCCCCCAACCGGGACCACCTCCCCCTGCAGCCTGCAGAGCAGCGATGCTGGCGGAGGGGTGACTGCCCGGGGCTTGTCGAATGGTAGTAACTTCAGCAACCAGACTAGCTGAGGAGGGCAAGGCCCCCTCCTACAGGAGAGGGGCTGCAGCGAGGTCTCGGAGAAGACCGGGTCCCCCTTTTCACAGATGGCAGGAGTTAAGGCACAGAGGGGTGCCACCATTTGTGCAGGGTGACAGGCAGCAGGCATGGGTGGGCCCCCAAAGTGCAGACTCAGCTGAGAGGGGTCGCCTAGGGAACGGAGAGCTCACCCTCACCCCCAATCCACAGCCAACACCACACTGCCCCATCTCCAATTGCCTGCCCACCCCAGGCACCGAGTTCGAGGCCAGCCAGTGGCGCAGACACCAGGGCACTGTGCACCCAGCCGCCCACCGGGGAAGCCTGCAGGGAGGAGACGTCCCAGCAGACACACGGGCCTCCTGGGATGGAGGTGAGGCCGCCTTTCAGCCATCAGAGCCTGAGGCGCCGGCTCAGCAGTCCTGGAGCTGTCCACGGTGCTGAGCAGCACCAACCCTGAGCCGGCCCCACTGGCTCTGCCCGCGCCCCACGGAGGCCTCTGACTCGGGGGTTACCTGTTTCCACAGTGGTCAGGGCCTTTCACTCAAGGCTTCATGGTGGTGAGCGCTGGACTGCAGACTCTGGT
>NW_011889037.1:1313016-1320791 GCF_000151845.1 Pteropus vampyrus | reverse complement strand
CAAGGCCCCCTCCTACAGGAGAGGGGCTGCAGCGAGGTCTCGGAGAAGACCGGGTCCCCCTTTTCACAGATGGCAGGAGTTAAGGCACAGAGGGGCACCACCATTTGTGCAGAGTGACAGGCAGCAGGCATGGGTGGGCCCCCAAAGTGCAGACTCAGCTGAGAGGGGTCGCCTAGGGAACGAAGAGCTCACCCTCACCCCCAATCCATAGCCAACACCACACTGCCCCATCTCCAATTGCCTGCCCACCCCAGGCACCGAGTTCGAGGCCAGCCAGTGGCGCAGACACCAGGGCACTCTGCACCCAGCCGCCCACCGGGGAAGCCTGCAGGGAGCAGACACACGGGCCTTCTGGGATGGAGGCGAGGCCGCCTTTCAGCCATCAGAGTCTGAGGCGCCAGCTCAGCAGTCCTGGAGCTGTCCACGGTGCTGAGCAGCACCAACCCTGAGCCGGCCCCACTGGCTCTGCCCGCGCCCCACGCAGAGCCTGGGAGTCGACCCACCCCTCAGCCTGGAACTAAGCCCTGCCAGGGCTGGTGGCCCTACTGCCATGGCAGGAGGGAGCAAGTACTCACTGTGTGCAAGCGCCAGGTCAGCCATGTGAACCACATTATCCTTTTTTCTGATTTTCACAGTTCTTAGAGTTTATTGAATATGAATAAGAGAAAACTAACTTCAAGCATAAACGTGGCTAATTCATTAGCATATTTTTCCTATTTCCTTCTAGATGTCTCATTAAGATCACGAGGAGAATGACCCCAAAAAACAATCAAACACAAAATTTGAAAGCTCACACTTCAAAGCTAGAGAAAGTAGAAAATGAATACAATCCGCAGGCCCCAAGCGTAGGTAAGGGCGCCGAGAGCAGAAGCACCTGGCAGCACCCTCAGAGGCAGAAGTGAAGGACACACATGCGTGGCAAGGTGTGACACAGGGCGGCAGTGCGACTCTCAGAAAGCACCTGGGCATCACGGGCTGGCCCTGGACGCCGAGCCTTGCCTCACCACACCACTGAGCAACAGGGCTGGGCGGGACGGCTGGCATCGGAAGCCCCCCGAGGCGTCACCAAGCTCAAGCAGCAGAGGGGCTGGGACCGCAGCAAGAGGCGCCGGCAGCCGTGTCTGCACGAAGCAGCAGCCTCTGCGGCAGCCACGACGGCGCCCCTGGAAGCTACCCCCCCTCCAGGTCCAAGACATGAAGACAGGACAGAAAGAGTACGAGGGAGAAAAGACATTTCAGGGGGACGAAAAGGCATCGCCAAGGACAGAAACAAGTAAATGAACGAACTAAGGTAAAAAGAAAGAAATCACTTATGAAGGGACCAGGCAGGTGTCAGATTTTCCCAAAGCAACGTTCAGAGTCAGACATCGGTGGAATCACGTCTACAAGAACAATGGTCTGAGCTGCAGAGTCCCCCAGTATGCGAGCTGTCCTTCGAGCCCGGAGTAGAGTGCTGAACGCCCTCAGCGACCACGGTTCTCATCAGCCTTTCTGAGAAGGCACCTCAAGACAAACCTCAGCCCCCCGAAGGCTGACAGAGAAAACTCAACCAAAACGGCCATCGGTAAGTGAACATGAAACACATTTACCTGCAGAAATAGGACTAAAACAAACACGGGACTGGAGTGGCAGACAGAAGCAAACATAATGCTCTGACTATAAAGAAATCACTCAATTAATAAAAATCGAGAGGGAAACGAGAAAAGAAAAAAGGTAGAATGATTAGCTCATCGCCTCTACAGTAGGAACTCGAAGTCAGAGGCCACGATTTCCAGCTGGCGCTTCACCAACAGAAATACAAGTAGATTTACAGTGCAGAGGTAAACACTGAGACAGGTACCATTACTGACTAAACAGGATACAACAGAATACAAGACTCCCTATAGCAACAACAAAGAGAGTAAAATTCCTGCAAATAAAGAAAATTTGAAAACACTACAAAACACAAAAGGAAACCAAAACAAACCTGGAGAAAATATACCACCTCCTTGTGAAAGATTCAGTATCATAAAGGTGTCATTCTCTCTCGGTTAATTTATAAATTTAACACGATTTCAACCGAAAACCAGTCGGGTTTAAGAGTCTGGATGCGGGTATGTGTGTGCTTGGTGGGGCCGGGCAGGGCAGAGGAGAGACGAGCCAGCTCCAAGTCCGTATGCAAAGGTGAACAACCCAGAACAGGCGAACGAGATGACGCAGCAAAGCGATCAGTCCTTGGAGATGTTAAAACACAGCACGAGGCCTTAATTAAAAGTGATCACGACTGCACGCGTGGACAACGGAACAGCTTTAAAGAACAAATACAATCCATCTTGAGAAAGAACCAGAAAGTTGGAGACATCACATTTCCTGATTTCAAAACACATTACAAAGCTACGGTAATCAAAACAGTATCCTTCTGGCATAAAGACAGACATGTAAACCAATGGAACAGAACAGGGAGCACAGAGCTAAATCCCCACATATATGGTCGCCTGATCTTGGACAAGGGTGCCAAGAATACGCAGCGAGGGAAGGGCAGTCCCTTCCACAGATGACGTTGGGGAAACTCAAGAAACACAAGCAAAAGAATGAAACTGTACCATCATTTTATACTACGCACAGAAACCGACTCAAAATGAATTAAAGACTACATTCCTGGAAGAAAACGGGGAACGCGTCGTGATGCGGGTCTTGGCAGTGACGTCATGAACAGGACACCAAAAGCACGAGGTGACAAAGCAAGAACGAGCAGGGGCTGCATCGCACGGAGACACTCTGGAGAGCAAAGGAGACCACCGGCTAAGGGAGGGGAGGGGACATCTGCAAGCCACGCGTGCGATAAGGGATTAATCCCAAAATATGTAAGGGACTCCTACAACTCAGCAGTAAAAAAAAAATCTAACTACCTGATTATAAAATGGGCCGAGGACCTGAATAGACATTTTCCAAAGACGATACACAAATGGCCAACAAGTGTATGAAAAAATGCTCACGTCGCTCATCATCAGGGAAATGCAAATCAAAACCACAATGACATCACCTCGCATCCTTCAGGATGGCTGTTACCACAACAACAGCGATAAGTGCTGGCAAAGATATGGAGAAGCGGGGCCCCTCGCACACTGTTGGTGGTGACGTGAAATGGCAGAGCTGCTGGAAAACGGTATGGCGTTTCCTCAAACAATTAAAAGCAGGACTACCACGTGGTCCGGCAACCCCACTTCTGGGTGTTTGTCCAGAAGAACTGAAACCAGGATCTCAAAGAGACACCTGCACCCCGTGTTCACTGCAGCACTGATCCCAACAGCCAAAACGTGGGAACAGCCTAGGCGTCCACCAGACGGACAGATAAAGAACTGAGGCACATCCCCACAGCGCGACAGCAGTCAGCCGTAACGTGTGACAACGCGGACCCCTCGAGAACAAGAAGCTGAGTGAGCAGGCCGGTCTCAGAAGGCTAATACTGCAGGACACCACCTATGTGAGGGGCCTAACGTAGTGGAGTCATGGAGCAGGGAGCGGCGCTGGCTGCCAGGGGCTGGGGAGGAGGACAGAGCAGGTCGCTAGTCACAGGGGGGAAGGTGCCAGTCAAGCGAGACGTGTGAGCTCGAGACCCGCTGGACGGCCCCACACGCTTCAGCATCTGTCCGGATCGCACACAAAGGGCTTTATTACAATAAAATGAATATTTTAAAAATCTAAATACAAGCGGGAATTTGGGGCATTAAATTAGACAGTAAAATCAGTGGGGAGGAGCTGGATTATTTCACAGTTCAGGGAGGACTATTGGTAAAACACCTGGAAAATATTCAAGTCAGACCCACACCTCACGCCGACACCAGGATAAAAGACAAACGGATCAAAACTTTAAAAGTGAAACCATGAAAACCAGAAGAAAACACAGGACACTCTTTACTCTTGAAGAAAAGCGCTTCCTAATCGACTCGAAACCCAAAGCCACAGCAGGACAGGTGACGCGCTCAACGGCGTAAAACGTGCCACACGGCAGAGCCGCCACAGTGACCAGTAAGAAGCCGAATGCTCTGCGTTCCCCTGACTTTCAAACGGCTCATTTCCATAATCATCGGGAAAAAGATCGACGATGCAGTTTTTAAAAAATGAACAGTCAAGGAACAGAAAGTTCACAGAAAAAAATACAAACAGCTCTTGATATACAGAAAGATACCAAAGCCATTTCTAATGACGGAGAGGCGGACGTGTCCCGTCTGCAGCTGGGGCCAGGCGCCCCCACTCGTCCCTGCTGTGTGGACCGGGGCGCCCCGCCGGAGGGCAGTTGGGGGCTGGGCGTCAGGAGAAAAGAGAAAGCAGGTCTCTGAGCAGCGCTCACCCTGGGGAGCACGTCTGGCCCACGTCCCGAGGGGCACGTTAACGAGGTTATTCAGTCTGTGACTGGCAAAGATGGAAAATAACCTGCATTTTCAGCAACGAAGGACTACGGACCCAATGCTGGCACGTCCGCCCTTGAACTAGCCCACGGCCGTGAGCAGGGGACGGGGCTGTGCGCGCTGCCGTGAACCAGGGAGGGCGTGCGAGCGGGGGCGAACGTGCCCTAACACAGCGTGGGAAAGGACAACGGAAATGAAAGGTGACGCTGCGCGGGCATCGGAGGCGGCCGGGCTGCACGTGGTTGCTACCTGTGCCCTCGTGTAGCTGGGAGGACGGATGAAAGCCGGCAACAGTGCCACCCGCTTCTTCTTTTCAATCACGTAAACGATTCAAACTTCTAGAACGCGAGGACGCTGTAAGAGTTAAACTGCAGTCCGTCCGCACCCTGGAACGGGGCTCGGTGACGAAAAGAAACTGCTGAAACGGGCGACAACCTTGGGAGATCTCCGGGGAATCTCGCCAGTGTAGACGGCCAGTCCCCTGAGGTCACACGCTGTACGATTCCATTTATGTAACGTTCTCCAACCGACAAGAGGGAGGACAGGCCAGTGGTCCCCGGGAGCTGGGGGCGGGGGCAGCAGGGAAGTGGGCGTGGCTACGAAGGACAACAGTGAAGGGCCCTGGAGACGGCACTGCCTGCTGTCTGACCGCAGCCACGGGGCCACCCTGGGTGCGACACTGCACTGGGCTCCCCAAGACGCCGCCGCTGGGGAAGCTCGGTGCCGCTGCACGCGGTGGCTCAGAACTGCTTCTTACAACTGCGTGTGAACGCACAATCGTCTCCAAATCCAAAATTTAATGAAAAGAAAAAGACACCAGGCTGTCGATACCCGTGCCTGAGGTCACCAAGCAGAGAGCAAAGGCGGTATTTAACCGGATCCGGTTTCCCCAGAGCCGGCTTCCTGGAACCGGAGGACCAGAAGGGAGGCGGGCCAGCAGGGGAGCCCATGGAGGCAGAAGGGGAGCGCCCAGGAAGGAAGGGTGTCCTTCCCAGGGCACAGAGCCGCCCGGCCCTGTCTCCAGCTCCCTCCGAGAGGCAGGACGGCGCTGCGCTTCCTGGCCCCTTGAGGTGGAGCCATTCGATCCTCGAGGCCAGTGGACTGAGCAAAAGCGACTGACTCCCTCAGAGCCAGCGTTCAGCTCCCAGGAGAGACCCCCGGAGCTTGGCGCCCCCCTCCAACAGCTGCTCCTCGACAAAGCCACAGCAGCGGGGTCTCCGACCACACTGGGCCAGTTTCGCCAGGCCCCGGGCACAGGGCTTTTCCTGCTTCAGGCGCCTGACACTCGGGAGATGCTTGTCACCGCAGGGAGACCCAGCCTACGCTGTGAGGACCTCAGCCACCCCATCACATTCGTGCCCACGTCTGGCTGCCCAGCTTCACTCCTGCCAATCTGACCCCAAGCCCCACAACATCAAACCCACATGCTGCCCGTGGGGCTCCTCCCCTCTACTGGCCTCCAAACCCCTCCTGCAGGTAAGCGGAGGACCAGAAAGGTGGCAGGTGCCCCGCCCTGCCACACTGTCACGCCAAAGGGGGCCGGGCACGGCTGCACCTGCCAGCAGCAGGCGGCCCTGGCCTCTGCCTCCGCATGTGCACTCTGAGGGCTGAGCCACTCGTGGAGCTATTGCCAGCCACGGGCCCCCCTCGGACACCGGGGCGCTCAGTAGACACAGGTGGACACGGGAGACCAGAGCCGCGGTGGAGAAAGGCGGGGTACAGTACGGGGGTGACTAGAGCCCTCCCAGTTCCCAGGAACTATCCCCAGGCTACTGGCCCAGCAGCTCTCCACAGCTGGGGGCCACAGTGCAGGGGGGCAGCGTGGGAAAGCCAGGCCCTGGCTTCTACGGCCAGACACCCAGGCTCTGCCGCAGCCCTGCTCTGGCTTGCTTTGTGGCCTTGAGGAAATGACGTCACCTCTGGCGGACCAAGAGAAAATGGCTCCCTCCTTCCCTGTTCTCATCAGTGGCACTAAGACCATCTCACGGCGCCACCTGCCAAGTGCCTGTCGGGTCAGCTCTCTAACCTGGACCCCGGGGCGCCGGGAGCTGCAGGCTCTGAGGCCCCGCGGCACTGAGGCCAGGGGCGGGCCGTCCTCTCCAAGCCCCGTCCTCCGCTGCTCTGAGCGGCAGGAGCTGTGCGTGGAGCACCTGCTCAGGGCCAGTCTGGCAAGGCTGTCAGTGCCCCACGCCGCGGCCGGCTAGCTGGGACGTGCGGGTGGCCCCAGGGCCCAGTGGCCTGGCAGACAGTGCCGCTGGCTGAGAACCAGCCAGCACGAGTGTTTATTGAGTGCCTACTCCATGCCCTCCCCGTCCCGGGGCCACAGGGACAGAAAACACACAGGTGGCCCAGGGGAGTGCACGGGAGCCCGACGTTGAGACAAATGAACACAAGGCAATGAGGGCCCTGCCCCTCGAGACCACACCGGTCAGCAGACCTTCTGGTGCCCGGCCTCCTGAAGGACCTGAGCGAACAGGAGGGACAGGCCGGGCTCCCACGGGGCAGCCGCCAGGAGAGCCCTGAACGGAGGGAGGGGTCGCCAGGTGGGGTCAGCCCCCAGCCATGCCAGACAGGGGGCAGTGAGCTCAGACCAGGCTCGGGCGGCCAAGACATAGGCCCAGCCAGTGGACTAGAGGCTGGGAAGCACGTTGGGTCGAAGCACGCCGCAAACGCTGAGGGACGCGGCAGCAGTGACCGCCAGAGCTGCGCCTTGGCAAGAGCTGGGACAGGCAGAGGGAATGCAGGGGCCCAGGCAGAGCCACGGCCTGCCGGAGCATCCACCCCTGCAACTGAAGGTCCCCAGGATCCTGGACCCCGGACCCGGGACCAGGCAGCAGCAGAGCCGCCTCCCCTCCCCAAGCCCATCCCCAGCCACCCTCCCCAGCTCATTAGCACCTTGGCTGTGGGACGTGGGCGGAAGGAGGTCAGCCCTGAGTAATGAATCCAGCTCCTCATTAGCACTGCTACTAAGCTCGCTGCCGAGGGCGGCCAAGCCAGGAAGGAGGCTCTGTCGTGTTGTTTCAATGTGGGCAGAGACTGACTCTGGGCTGCTGGTTTAAAAAGACGTCCCTTCCCAAATACTTGGCCAGACCGGATACGGATCCAGGGAGAGCAGCCAGAGGGGGGCGGGGCGGGAGGGGGTGGAGGGACGGGCTTGCACCCCACTGCCTCCTGTCCAGCACTGGTTCCCAGAGCAGAGCTCTAACGTCCCCCCATCTTCCCCAGATGACACTCCATCCTCCCCCTTCAGTGCCACCCTGCACCCAACCATGTCTGGCTTTCTAGCCCGCACAGGCTCAGTCTGCACCCCCCAGACCACACCCAGAGTCTGGCTCAGGTGACAGGACAGACGTGGACAGACAGATGCTTGAGCACGGTACCCGGGCC
>NW_011889037.1:1310131-1311551 GCF_000151845.1 Pteropus vampyrus | reverse complement strand
CCTGGGGACAGCTGCTGTCTCCCAGAGGCAAGAACACTGACCGTCGGCGGTGACGGCCTCTGGGGAGACAGGACAGGCCCATGCGTTCATTTCTTCTCACTCTCCCTCCCTCGGGCTCCCTCGCCCACCTTCCAGGGTCCACACACACACAGGAGCCAGGCGGCGCTGGGCGGTAGGACCGAAAACCAACAGCCCCGAGAGAAACCGACGGATCCGAGGAGGGCTGCCTTCGAGCGCCGGCGTGGCTGTCGTCCCTGACGCGGCCCGAAGCAGATTTTAAAGGATATGACGAATTACAGCCACACTGAGCCACGCGGTCAAATTCCGCTGGTAGCAAACAACACGATCGAAGCAAAGCCAGCAGGTGCCAACCCGCCTGTGTGCGCTAGGAGCTGTTCAGCCCTGGCCACCCGGCCAAGTATCCCAACACCCGCCAGAGCAGCGAATGCCCAGCCATCTCAGACGCAGCCCACGTGTCAGGGTGGAGCAGATGGCACCTTAGAGCTTCGCGTTTAGGGGGCTCTGGCAAGCTCACTCCTCTATGCCTCAGTTTCTCAGCTGTAATATAGAGTGATAACGGGCTCTGAGGGTGACCTGCATTACTGGGTAGAATCGCTCAGGACAGAGCCTGCCATCCAGGGGGCTGAGTGAACACAGCAGGTACGATCAGTGTCACCACCCCCAGGACGCCCACCCATCCTTTCTGGCCAACCAAAGCATGCCTTGCTTCCTGGCCCAGCTCATCCCACATCCTGGGAAGGCTCACTTCTTCAGGCTGCTGTAGCACACACCTAGTCCTCGTCATTAATGGCTCAGCACACCCCTGGTCACAGCATGAGCCTTTTCCACCTAGCTGGAAAGTAAGTCTCTGCTTTGAGCTCTCTGCCTGAACAGACATGCCCCTTGCCCTTGCCACAAGTGTGTGTCTCAGTGTGCCTCACAGAGACTAAAAGTAAAACAGAACACCAGGAACAAGCAGCAGAGGCAGAACGGGACATGCTGAAAAGGAACGGAGACAGAACCTGAGTCAGGAAACAGGTGGCACGGGGTGGTCAGAAGAGTGAGCAGAGACCCGCCCAGAGGATGCTGAGCGGCCACCCTGCCAGGAACTAGGAGAGGGCAGGAAGCCGGCAGGTGAGGAAGGAAAGGAAGCCAGGTGTGGCTTGATGGCAGAAGGCCCATCTGTCCAGTAGCCTGGCACGCAGAACTTTCTGCGACGGCTCCAGTGTTCCATCCAGTGCCACGTGAGGCCAGTGCCGCCACACTGGACGTGTGCTGTGGCCTTGGCCTTGGAGGGTGTCCAGGTGCAGCACAGATCGGGGTCACCTGGATGCTCCTCGGGCACGAGGCTCCAGCCGTCAGGGCGAGAGAGAACAGGAAAGCACGGAGGGAACTGCACGGGCGCCGGCTCGCTCTCTCT
>NW_011889037.1:1300620-1306986 GCF_000151845.1 Pteropus vampyrus | reverse complement strand
GAGTGAATGAATGAGCGACAGACTCAGAGTGGTTGAGCTGAAGGGATCCTGATCATCTGCTCTATTCTGGGGACACCGAGGCCCTGAGCTCCTGGCTCTTCTCTCCTTGGTGGTTGTGGTGAAGCCCAGGCCCGGGGGCCCTGCCCTCACCATGACTGTCTCTCCCCTCCCCTGAGGTCCCCACTGCTCCATCGGCTCTCTCTGAGGCAGAGACCCCTAGCTGTCCCTGGCCAAGCCATGGGCTCTGAAGAACAGAGAAGGGGCATTTGGGCTGGGCGGCGAAGGGCACAACTGGAGACTCCTCCCCATGCTCCTCCATCCTCCTGACCCCATGGAGCCTGGGAGCTGGAAGGTGGCTGGTACCAGCATAGACAGCACCTCTGGCCCAGCTACTGGGGGAGTGTCCTGGCGCTGACCACGTGGCAGGCTACGCAGCGTCTCCCCTGGGTTTCCACCCAAGCAGGAGGTTCACGACCCACAGGTGTGTTACAAAGACCGGACGTGTGGGGTCCAGCTCAGCCCTGTGACAGTAGGAAGGGCCTGGGCAGTTCGTCCTTGGGGTGGGGGCCACATGGTACCAAGGTAGCCCCTCTTTGCCTGGCCCCAGGCTGAGCCCCACAGGGCCAGCCAGGCCCAGGGGACGGTCAGTGAGGTGAGCTCAGTGTGGACCACAGGAGAAGGAGTCGAGGCCTGAGGTCCACCCAGCCCGACCTGACTCCCCGTGTCCTGAGCCACGCCGCAATTTCCGACATCTCTGCCCTCTCTGGATGAGGAGGGCATTGGCTCCGGTGTCATTTCTTCCTGGGGACACCATCACCTTGGAGGACAGTGAGTCTCCTGGCCGGGGAGGTCCTGCAAGTTCAATCCAGGAAGAACTCACTTGTGAATCTGTCCAGGCCCCGGGTGTAGGGAGCAGGACAGGGGCCCCCAGCTGGGGGCAGGTGAGGGGACGGTCTCAGGGGACAGGGAGAACCCTTCGGAACTGCTTCTGACCGTGATTCCCCAGTCTGGAGACTCTGCTGTTCAGGGTCTCTCTCCGCCAGCATCTGCAGAGCTCGAGCCAGCAAGGGGCTACGGGAAGGACATCGGGCTGAGGGTCTGGGGGCGAGGCTCGGAGGGGCACCCAGCTGCGGCAGCCCCGTGATGACCACCCCTGAGCCGTCTGAGCTCGTCTCAGCAGCTGGGAGCCGTGCCGTCCCCTGTCCCTGCTGCCCCAGTGAGCTGTGGCTTCCAGAGGTACCAGGATCTTTGTCGGGGTCCAGACCTGCTCTTCCTCTCCCTTGCTGTGTGACCCTGAGCAAGCGCTCCGCCTCTCTGGGCCTGGGCCTCGGGGCATCAGGCTTATCAGGGAAAGAGGCACCGCCTGCCCCCAGCACCAAGCCCTCACGCACTTTAGAGCCATTGTTTTGAGTCACCCAATCACCCGTCTACCCACTCACTTGAACGTTCACAGGGGGTCTTGACCAAAGCTCTGGGGGCAGCAGTGGCTGAAACCGGTGAAGCTTGTGCCCCTGGCAGTAGGCATCGGGGTGCGGGTAGGAAGACCACACACAGCCTCCACCAGCGGCTCCAGTGTGGGGAATACGCGGTTTACTTGGCACCAGAAGGGCGCCAGGCTGTCCAAGTGGGGAGGGGACATGGGGTCTGTCCTGGGGGGTTGGGCTGTGGATCTGCCTCCGCTCCCCAGGGGCGTCTGTCCCTCTGCCCTGGGTCCCCGGCCGTGCGGGTGTGCCGCCCGCCGGCCTCCGACTGGCGACCATGGGCCAGCGCCGGGAACGGGAGGCGCTGGGCATATCGACTGTATTTGGTGATCACTGCTGTATTTATAGGGCTTGAAGGGGACAAAAATAAAGCGAGGAGGGGCCGCTGAGTCACCGTGAGCGCTCCAAAGCGTGGGCTCTGCGCAGAGCGGGATCCAGGGGTGGGGCTCCCACGACCACGCCTTCCGGGTCCAGGGGTGGGGCCCCATGACCACGCCCTCCGGGTCCAGGGGTGGGGCCCCCATGACCACGCCCACCGGATCCAGGGGTGGGGCCCCCATGGCCACGCCCTCCGGGTCCAGGGGTGGGGCCCCCATGACCACGCCCTCCGGATCCAGGGGTGGGGATCCAGAGGCCGGGGACGATGCGAGCCCTGCGTGGGGTCCCCCAGCCTGTCCTCCAGAGGGCCCGGCTCGTCCCCACACCACCCCACTCCACCTGTCTCCACCTAGAGCTCAGGTCCGGGCGTCCAGGAGAGATGAGCGGCCGGAGCAGTCTCCTCGCCTGTGAGCACCTGGCCGCGGGAAGGCGCGGGGCGGTGTTTGGCCGCCTCATGGGCCCCCCCTTCCGGATTGCGCTTGCGGTGGCTTCCATGACACACACTCCCAGATCCCCCTTCGGACCGGGCATCCCACGCCCTGCCGGCTCCCTCCGTGGGTCTGGCCCTGGCTGAAAGGAGCTCTCTTGCCTCCCAGGGCGGCCCGCACCCCAGGACCGGTCTGCGTGCACTGCAGAGGCCCGAACCCCTGGCCCCAGGTCGGGACAGCTCTGCAGGGCCCTCCCGACTCCCGCGGGACAGCTGAGGCCTCTGGGACATCGTGCCCAGCACAGTCTCTCCCTCTGCCCAGCCCCTCCACGACCCCATCCTATCAGCTTTCCTAGTAAACCCCGAAGTGTGAGTCTGCCTCTGGGCTGAACCTCCTCCGGGGGACCCCGTCCTGTGTGGACCCCATTGCCAGCAATCCCCTGCCCCAGTGAGGGCCTCTCTGACTTCTGCCTCTTTCCTGCTGGGGCTGCTCCACCGGTGGGCCTGGGGCCATCAGCTTTTGTGCCACAGGCAGGAGCTCGTCTGCAAGCTGGAGAGCACCATGGGGTGCTTACGGCACCACGCGAGCCTCTGGGTCCACCGAGTCCCGGGCAGGATCCTGCGGGGAATTATGGGGGCGCCTCGTTCATTGCTGCTCAAATGGGCTTGAGTCATGGTATTTTTCCCTCTGAGTCAGGCTCAGAGGAGCCCCATGAAGGGGAGGCACCTCAGATGTGGGGCGACTTGGGAAACGGAAGGGCTGTCGTTCGGGACCTGCCCGGGCTGCCCAAGCCCCCAGGAGCTTGGGAAGGTAGCTGCTGGGCCCTGGGAGGTCCCTCTGGCCAGCACAGCCCACCACCCCTGGCTCCAGGAAGCAGTGCTGGGGGCGTCTCTGTCTCCAGGGGAGGGGCAGTGAAGGGCCCCTCCATCCGCTGACCTGGACCCCATGGCGAGGCCCCGCATGAGGGGTGATGGCCACTGTCAGAACCGGCCCGCCCTGCCCCGGCTGGAGCAGGAGCCTGAGGGAGGCAGGAAATCGCAGGGCAGCGGGCGGGGCGGAGGCCGGAAAGCGGGGCCGGGGTGGGCACCTCGCGGGGGCCGGCACGAGGGACTCTTGTCTCTTTCACTGCCGGTCTCAGGCCCTCGCCCAGCACCGTGCCCAGTGTCCAGCACCCCGAAGCTCGGGCAAACGGGACGTCACCGGGTGACTGTCTCACACGCGGGGTGATGACTCGGCCCGGCGGTCAAGCCCCGACCGTCTGTAGCGCCGGCGGATCACAGGTCTACGACTCCTCACCATTGGGAAGACGGACCTTTGAGGAGGAGGGACCCCACCCTCTTTTGTCTCTCCCCAGAGGAAACCCCATGTGGAGACAGGCGGGTGGCCTAGTGGTTGCAGCCGTGGGGAGGGCCGGTCTGGTTCCAGGTAAGAGGGACAGGCACACTCTCCACCGCCACCCCAACTGAACGTGGCCATGAAACCCAGACCGGGTCCCCGGAGCAGCTGTATGAGGCTCGGGAAAGCACGTGTTAGCAGGCGATTGGGCAAGAGGACTAGAGTTCGAAGCACCCTCACGTCACCTGTGAGCAACCCCTTTTCCCCTCCGGTGTCTTCCAGCTTGGACTCGAGGCAGCCTGAAGCCTGGAAGCGGGCACGCCTCCGTGCTGAGAGAGAGTTCGCGCAGTGTCTGCCCGGTCTCTCTCAAGGAGCAGGAGAGAGGACCCGACAGGCGGTGGGAGAAAGTCCCCGTTTATGCTCCCTTTTCTCTGTCGGCTCAGCCCCAGTCCCCCACGGTCCCCTGGCCGTGGCCGGCATGGCGGCAGCAGCCGCGGGGCCCACGGGCACTCAAAGAGCAAACGGAAGGAAACCTCTCCGTCATCGAGAGCTGTCATGTCGGGAAGGCAAGGCAGACCCGCGTTTCTCCTCTTTCGCTCCATCCTTGCACCACGGGGCCCGACGCGGGCGCAGTCGTGGGAAGTCCACAGCGGACTGTCCCGATGACGGCCCCACCTTTTGGCCAGAGGACCAAAGAGAGGGGTCCCCGGAGAACAGAAAGTATCAGCAGGACACAGAGAGGGGCTCAGGCATGTGACCCCTACCGTTTTATGATTGCAAGGACCAGCCCGAGCCTAGCATGCATGGGCCCCAAACAGAACAGCAAACCTATGAAATCAGCTGCAGACGGACGCTGCCCAATCCCACAAGGGCCGCTGGATGCTTGTGCAGGATGGATCTGAATAGCACAGGAAGACTTTAAACTCTGACCTGGCAGAGCAATCAGAGCCCCTGAGATGGCAGAAGCTTGCAGCCTGGACCCAACTGGGCCGCTTCTCTGCTGAAACAAACATATCCAAGTCTTCGTAGGACTTAGAACACATCCAGAGCCTTAGATAATAATATTCAAAATTCCCAGGATACAATCCAAAACGATTTGGCATGCGAAGAAACAAGAAAATAGCAACATGCATTCGCATGGAACAAAACAATAAACAGAAGCCAAGTCGAGATAACACAGATGTTAGAATTATCAAACAAAGACTTAAAAGCAGCTGTTATAAAAATGTTCCAGCAAGTAAGGGCAAACACTCTTGAAGTAAACAAAAATATAAACAGCCCGAGAGAGGAGAGACAGAGAGACAGAGAGACAGAGAGACAGAAAGAGACCAAATGGAAACATTAGAACTGAAAAAACACAACCAAAATAAAAATACTCGTGACATGACTTCAATAGCAGAACGGAGGTGACAGAAGAAACAAGCGGTAAACATGAACACGGATCAGTGGAAAGTATCTGATATGAACGAGAAGGGAGGAGAGATTAAAAGAAGCAAAACTCAGCCTCTGGGACCCGTGGGTCAATGTCGGGTCTAATGTTCATGAGCTCGGGGGCCCAGAAGGAGGCGAGAAAGAGTGTGATGCAGAAAAAAATATTTGAAGAATAGCTGAAATTTCCCCAAATTTCATAAAATACAAAAAGCTGCAGATTCGAGAAGATCGGTGAACCAAAGACATTCATTCTCAGGTGTGCCAGAGTCAAACTGCTAAACATTAAAGACGAAGAGTAAACTCTTAAAAGCAGACAGAGAAAAACAACAAATTGTTTATAAGGGGAGAAATTATCCAAATGACTTGGGATGTCTCATCGGAAACCAGGAAGGCCAGATGGAAGTGGAGAGAGATTTTCAAAGTGCCAGCAAAAAAGAACTGTGGGCTCGAATTGGACATCCAGTGGAAATACTTTTCAGGAAAGAAGGCGAGATAAAGATATTCCTAGATCAAAGAAAGCCAGGAGACCTCTCTCTGTGTGCGAATCCTGCAGCTTGAGCCTGGCATTGCTTTGAAGCAAAAAGTCAAGGGAAAAAAGGCAAAAGACTGGCACAGACACTTCACCAAAGAGGATGTTCAGATTCTAAATAAACACACGGAGAGGCCTTGCGCATCATTAGTCAGTAGGGGATTCAACTTCAAACCACTACGAGATACCGCTTTGCGACCATCGGGACAGCTGAATGAATGCTGCTGGCCACACCCAGTGCTGTGGCCACGCGGAGCATCGGGAACCGGGCGGCGCTGGGAGCGCACACGGTGCGCCACTCGGGAAACCGGCTCGGCGGTTCCTTGTCGCGTTAGGCACGCGTGTACTGAGACCCACAGGATCCAGGAAGTGGGTACCGATCCGGGTGAAACACGGGGATGCTCGCCGAACCCTGCACGACATGTGAAGCGTCCTTCCTTGTAACAGCCCCACACTGGAAACTACCCGACGGTGGCCTGCGGTCATCCACGCCCGTGGTGCCCGGCGGACAAAGGAACAAGCTGGGCACGTGCGACCGTGCCGGTGGATTTCGAAGGTGGCATGCTGTGTGACTCTATGGACATGACAGCCTCCGAAAGACGAAACTGTCGTCATGGAGGACGCATGAGCGGTGGCCAGGCTTAGGGGTGGGGGAGGGTGTGACTGCAGACGGATAGCGCGGGAGAGTTTTAGGGGCGAAGAAACCATGCTTGATCGCGGAGGTGGCTGAACAGACACAAAACTATGTTAAAACTGCTAGGACTCCACGTGTGGACCAGTCGCC
>NW_011889037.1:1290193-1299635 GCF_000151845.1 Pteropus vampyrus | reverse complement strand
AGCCCCCTGCCCAATGTAGGGGTCTTCCCCACCTTGACCTGCCCTGCCTCCTCCCCGCCCAGAGCTTGTAAAGGGGTCAGTCAGTTCCTCAGCATCTGTCTGACCATCTCTGTGTCCCTCACCACCCCTGCCCTGGGTCCAAGGCTTTTCTCCCTACCAGTTTGTAAGTGACCAAGGGTAGCACAGTGCCTGAGTCATCCCCAGCCAAGACTCCCGGAGCAAGGTGGCCTGGTTGCCAACGGGCCTTGAGGGCAGGCGCTGTGCTGGGACCCTACAGACACTTCCAGGGAGTGGGGCTAGAGCCACCTGCTGAGCTGCCATCGTGCAGTGCCCCTTGTCTCTTCGGACTAGAAACCTCTAGAAACCTTGGTCTTTAGCTGAGGGAGTAGCTGCCAGGATCAAGACCCTGCCGCCCAGCCTGCCTCCAGCTGCGCCCGAGTTCTGACCAACGGAATTCGTGGCACGTGACGTGTGCAACTTTGGGGGGTGCTTGTGAAGAGCGGGCGGATCTCCTTCTCTCCCCCGCGCTGGGCACAAGGCAGCTGTGACCGCCCGAGCTCAAGGAGTCACCTGGGCCTGTGAGGCACCAGAGAGAGGATGAGGGAGGTCCGTGCAGGGTGCGGGTGAGGCCGGGGGTGCGGGATCGCCCTGCTCTGGGGAGGGGGTCATCATGACGACAAGACGAGAATTTCGGAGGACAGCTGGCGCCGTGGTCGCAGTCTGCCTGGAGCCCACGCAGCCCAGACCTCCCGTGGGCATGGGTCCATCCGTTCCTTCCTGTGACAGGCCCCCGAGACTGTCCTCGAAGACGCCGCAGGGGACACGGTGCTATGGGAGACGGCACGCTCAGCCGTGCTGTGTGGGCAGGGGCCTGGGACACATGGGGCGGGTAGGGACACTCCAAGAGGCGGGGTGAGGGCATGGGGGTCTGGTGTCCCCTGGACACGGTGGGCGTGTGACGGACAACCTGGCAGCCCTTGGTTGCCAAGCCCAGGACACCTCACCAGTCTCCATTTGGCCCAATTTAAAATTCACAGGTAGCACCTCACACCTTCCCTGACTGTGAAAAGCACAGTGTGACCTTTACACAACCTGCGAGGTTTATTCACAGCACCACCAGGGGGACCGGCCACTCCTCCCTCCTCCAGCCACACACGATGACAGACACACAGACGCACATGTGACGAGCACATGGGCACGTGCACTTGCACCCGTGAGGTCTGCACGCAGCTCGTGCGTTCATATTCACATGCACGTGTGCACCCCGTGCATGCACGTGTGTGAGCATGGCAGCTGTACTTGTGCAATGCACTTGTACACAGGTCTGTGTCCGTGTGTGGGTGCACACGCATGCACGCGTGGTGAGCACGGGCGTGTACGTCTGTGTGTGCACACACACAGGAAGCACTGTGCTTGGTGTATGCACGCAAGATGCACATCATGTGAGCACATGCATGTGTACACACGCACACACCAGCTCACACACGCACACATGGTGGCACACACAGGCACGTGTCAATACACCTACCCCCCTTCTGAGACTAGCAGTGCCTAAAGCACGCTGAGGGCGCGGGGCAGCGAGGGCCCTGCCCGCCCCCGTGGGCCCCACTGTGGCAGAGCCAGAGGGTCTCTGTCCAGGCTCCGTGCAGCTGCGGGCAGGACAGAGGTCAGGGCCTCCTGCCCCTCTATGCCCAGGCGGCACCAAAGCTCAGGCCCACCCCTCAGATCAGGCCCTGTTCCTGGTCTGAAAAGCGGGCCTCCCACCTGCGGGAGGGGTGTGGGCGGTGGGCACACAGACGCCCGCCCTGCTCCGCCCCCCAGAGCTGGGAAGCGGCCTCCTCTCCTCATTTGCTGAGATGAGGCTTCCAGAGGCGAGAGGTGGGTGTGTGGACGTCCCAGGAGCTGGTGGCACTGAAGCCCTAGGGCATCCTGGCCCCAGCCCCAGCTCTGGGGGAGACCAGGAGGCCCCTCCCCAGTACCCCGAGGACCTCAGCACCACTGGGGGTCGCAGTGAGCAGAATCTCCCAGATGCGGCCTGTGGCCAGGCTGAGTCCACATCTCGCTGGCTGCGCTGGGAGGTGGGGATGGCCAGCTGCAGGGGCCACCCGTGGCTGAGTGTGGGGAAGCATCCGGCACCTTCAGATCAGCTCTGGGCCCCAAGGGCCTCATCTGGCCTGTGACCCCCACCCCAATCCCAGGAGGGGGACCAGCAGGAGAGAAGTACTACCTTCTCCTTTGACTCCCCCACCTTCTCAGGATTTGGGGAGCTGCTGTTCTTCACGCCATCTAAATCTGGGGCCGCGGGAGCTGGTGGCCATGGGCAGTAAGGAGGTCAGCCCAGGGGAGTGAGCGCCACAGCAGTGGCCCTGTTTGTGACCCACATCGCCTGCCCTTCCCACCCTGGGCACCGCGGGAGGGCACGCCAGGGTGTGATGCTGGGGTGTGGGTGGGCGTGGGTGTGTGCTAAGCCTGTCACTTCTTTACGCACACATTCTTACAGCCGCCCTTGGGAGTGTGCCCGGTCCCCTCCCTTACGCCCGGCCCAGGAAGCCGGGCTCTGGGCCGACCGTGCAGCCCCCTCCCACGAGGCCTGGCGGTGCCCGGCCCAGGAAAGGGTCTTTTCCACGCGGGTACCTCTGCTGCCCTCTGTCTGGCAACTCTGCCAGCTACACGGCCCCACCTGCCAAGTCCGCTCCCTCCCTCCCCCGCAGCAGGCCCGGGGGAGGATTCCAACTGCATAAAGGTGACTTTGAGGAGCAGGAGCACAGAAGTAAAGGGCTTGGCCCCAGGCCGGCGACCTTCAGGGATCGGAGCTGGGGTCCGAGCCTGCTTGGCCTAGCAGAAGGGGGGTCTCCCATCACCTGCCCGACACAAGCATCACCCCAACCCGTAATGCCACCCCTTCCTCACAACCAGCCACCAGCAGCAGCACCTCAGTCACCACCTCCTTAACGTCATGTCACGTCGTCATCCTCCTCCGACCCAGATGAC
This sequence comes from Pteropus vampyrus, assembly GCF_000151845.1. Lineage (NCBI taxonomy): Eukaryota > Metazoa > Chordata > Mammalia > Chiroptera > Pteropodidae > Pteropus > Pteropus vampyrus. The sequence continues at coordinate 1,296,644 of NW_011889037.1, read as the reverse complement.
GACCCCCCCTCCCCAGCAGCCCCACCCACGTCTTTATTTCTGTCAGGTCACACATCGCAGCACCGGAGAAGGTCACCGGGCAGCAGCGGCTCTCTCCGGCCAGCTCGCCCTCCCTGGCTGCCACCAGCAGCAGCCCGGGTGCCAGGCCCCGAAGCGCGGGTCTCTGCTGCGCGCTCACACCCTCGGGGCCTGCGCAGGCTCCGCTGGCCCAGGCCCCAGGCCCCAGGCTGCGTCCTCCACCCTCTCCACGGGGAAATGCTGCTGCTGGGCCCTTCGAGGCTGGCTGGGTGGTTTTTGTTGCCTGTTTATTTTTTCCCTCTCTGCGTCTAACTCCTTTTTTTCCCTCGAAATTGGCACGGTGCAGGAATTCAGAATGCGCCCCCAGCCCGCCCCCGCCCGGCCCGCATGCTCGCCTCTCCGCTGCCTTAATTATCTAATTTGTAATATTTTATCTCCCTCCCTTTCATCTCCCTCCAAACACCCCGACCGGTTAAAATAAATATGTATTTTTAATTTCGAGGCGCCTAATTTAATCCGGCAGGCAGCGCTCCGCCATCCCCGGCACACGTCTCCATCTGAGTCACATTCTGGGCCACCAGGCGCATGGGCCTCCTGCCCACCCTGCAGCGGGCGCGTGGGGAGAGGCTCAGGGGCCATGCACCCCAGGGGGCAGGCCCAGGACAGTGGGCAGGACCCTGACCCCAAGAAGGGCACTTTCCCAGAAAGGCCACAGGACGCTGCCGTGGAATCCCACGGGAAACTCCATGGCCACGGGGACAGAGATGGTCAGCCGCAGCCTCCGGCCTCACCCACCCGCTTCTCTGCAGGCTCAGGTGAGACAGAGGGCCTGTCACAGGCAGGGAGACGGGGCCCCCAGGCAAGCAGGTCACACCCGGACCGGAGCCTCACTGCCACTGCCCGTCCTTCCTGCCATTCCAGGGCCTCTGGCCGCGGGTCTGCAGGCTTCTGCAGGCCCTGTCCGCTGACCCGCCCCAGCTTCTCTGTCTCTCGTCCCTTTCTTTCTTGGCCTCCAAGGCCAGCAGGAATATCTGAGGAACAGGGAAAGGCCAGTGGAAACCGAAATGAGGTGTCCATCAATGCCCCTGGCTGGACCGGCTACGGCGACAAGGGTAACGATGGCTGGCATCGGGCGTGTGCGCCACCGAGGAGCAGCCACGTCCGACAGCAAGCTCAAGCCACACGTGCCCGGAGACCCAGCGCCTCCGCTCCCAGATGCGCGCCCAAGAGCAACTCCACCCAGGGGGCGTCTGTGCGGCTGTCATGGAGCCAGTGAGTCCACCACCGTGGCTGCACAGCGAGACGCTGCTCTCAGCATTGTCTACGTGACGACTCACGTAATGCAGACGACACCTGGGGAGTGGAAGCTCGGGGCGTGGGGCCACGCACGGAAGACGGCATAAAGGACTGGCCCAGTCCACGATGGAGCGTCTCCGTGTCTAAGCCCCTCTTACGGGTCTAGAGAACCCGTCCCCAAGCTGCCCATGAAGCATGGGCTCTGCCTTCCCACGCCCTATGGCACTGGCCACCGCCAGCTCCTAGAGAAGACTCTAGTTGGTTGATTCTCAGACAGGTCCTTGTGCAGCCACAGCTCCCTCCCAGGGAATGGTCAGACTTGGGCCGGGGGACACCCATCAGGGGTCCCTGCGGAGGCTCGGGGGTGGCATTCAAGGCCACATGACGCACCGCAGGATGAACAGGATCCTGGGTTCAGGAGAACAGCCCCCTAGGCTGGCCCCGCTCTGCCTGGTTGTGTGACCTGGGCCCGGCGTGCCAGGCCGTGTGATAAGTGAGGGTATGTGCTTGTGTTTATGTGGTGGGTGTGGTGTCCACATGTTTGCAGGATTTACAGAGGGACAGGTGGAGCCCAAGGCCCTGCAGAGCCAGGTTCTAGAGTGAGGGCAGGGGAGGCAGAGCAGATGCCTGCTTGGCCTGGGACGAGGTGGGGACGAGGGCTGCAGCGTGATGGAGGTTGTTGGGGTCTAAGGAGCTGCTCCCCGAATCTTACAGTATCTCCGTATCTGGACCCATTTGGGCTTCTGCTCATCAGACAGTGCGGAGTAAGGCAGCAGTAGCTGGCCACAGTAGCTGCAGAAATTCGGATGCCCCAGGCCACACCCTGAGAGCTGAGAGACAGACAGCACAGCCAGACCAGGGCTGCCTGGAGAACAAGACGTGGGAACACGCTGACGGGAGCATCTCTCCCCCAGAGACAGAGCTCCAGGCTGGAGGAGGGGATGGCAGACTGACCACTCTAGAAGGACATTACATTAAGTCAGGCAGCCACTGGCTCTAGAAGCATCAGGAAAAAGCCACACAGATTCTTGTTTTTAGATCCCGCAGTCATAGGCAGACCCATTCTCTTTAACACCATCAACATCAGCATTGTTATCGCCCTCACCACCATCACCATAAACATCACCATCACCACCACCACCATCATTACCACCATCACCACCATTGTCACCACCATCACCACCGTCACCATCACCACCACCATCACCATCATCACCACCATCGTCACCACCATCACCACCACCATCACCACCATCATCACCACCATCATCGCCATCATCACCATCACCACCATCATCACCATCACCATCACCATCACCATCACCATCACCACCATCACCATCACCACCATCACTGTCACCACCATCACCATCATCACCATCATCACCATCATCACCACCATCACCACCATCATCGCCATCACCATCACCATCACCATCACCACCATCACCACCATCATCACCATCACCATCACCACCATCACCATCATCACTATCACCACCATCACCATCACCATCACCATCACCACCACCACTATCTCCTCCCCTTAGGTTCTGGGCAGAGGACAGCCTAAGCCAAGTTGGAGCAGGCAGCTGAAGAAACAAGCTTACTGAGAAGCACAGGAGAGGATTTGCAGGACCAAGAACCTTGCCAGGCTACTCGTTTGTCATCTCGCCTTGCGATTGACTTGCCATCTCTGAGCCTCAGTTTCTCTACCTTTAAGAGGGAAATTATGCTCCCTGACCTCCCTGCTTTTCAATGTTGTCGTGAGTGAAATAATTTGAAATATTCGGTGGAGTCATGTGAACGCTGAAGTGCTGAGCGGATGTTGTACGGTATCATCGCCATGTAAAGTCCATGCCCAGTCGGAGCCCCCTCTCAGCCCCAGTCCCAGCCACCACATATTTGCCAGTTCTTGGGGGGCTGCAGTTCCAGGGAGCAACCCTAGGAGCTGGAAGGTCGATTTCACCTTTGACTGGAATGCAAACAATATGCAAATGACATGCAAATTTCCTCTGTTCTTTTGGGAGACCCTGGCCTGGCCTGGCGCTGGGGTGGGCTGCCCTGCCTCTGGTTCAGAATGGGCAGTGGAGGGACAGGGCTGTGGGGGTCAGGGGAGGAAGGAAAAGGCGTGGACACATCAGCCCTTGGCTGAGAACTCAACGGCTCAACGTTCTCACCGCGTTTCTTGCACAGAACGTCGACGCGTCTTTCCGAAGGCGCAAGCTCCCCGTCGCTGTCTCAGACGTCGGCATCTGTCCGCGGCTCCCATCACCCCTCCCTCTCTTTTCTCCTCCCTTCCTCCGTCCCCCCAGCTCTCCCTGAGCCCCTCGCAGGCCCTGGGTCCAGTCTCCGCCAATGGCCCTAGGGCTTCGGAGAGAGACAAACCGGAAGTGATGTCCCCTCATGATCCTCACCTCTCCCACCCCTCAGCTCCACCCCCCCCCAAGGACAGTGATTTAATACGTGGAGACACCGAGGTAGGGGGTCCTCCTCATGCTGGGGAAAGACAGGTGACAGGGAGCCAGAGGTCAGCTCGCCCCAGAGGACACGGCAGACGGGGCTTCCCAGAACGAGGGGGAACCTGGCTCGGGCGGGATGGCAGGAGTGGGTGGGGAGGGGAGGAAGGACAGGAAGGGAAGGACAGGGCTGTGCTGCAGATGAGGCAGGTGCCACTCAAGCAGACCAGAACAGATGGCCCCGGTCACACCTGCGCTTCGGGAGGACCTCAGCTGTGGGAGGAGGGCAGCTGGAGGAGGGCCAGAGTTCATCTTAACAGCCCCCGAAATTCGACCCAACTGTCACTGAACATACGGGGAAACTGAAGCCCAGGGGACTTGGGGGGCTGACTCACACCTGGGCTTCAGGAGTCCCGGATCCTGAGGCGGAGAGCACGTCTGGCCAGCGGGCAGGCGGGCCGCGCCGTGGGGACTCATCCCCCGCGGGCCCACACCGCATCTGCTGGACCGGTCGCATACGTGCCACGGCTGGTGCAGGGGCGCGGGGAGACGGGGGTACCCCGTGAGTGCTGCCGTGGGGGCGAGTCGGCGTTGGCAGCATCGGTGCGCTGAGGGATCGCGTCGAGCGCACGGGACTGCCTCGGCTGGGCCCTGCTGGCACAGGCCGGTGGGAAGAGGTGGCCACGAGGATGGCAGGGATGGCTCGGGGCGTGGCGTGGGGGCCACTCTTCCGGCCCAGGCTCTGTTCTCCCCCAGCTGCATCTCAGACCTCAGGGCTGTGGGGACCCCTGGGGCCCACCCCTAGAATGTCCCCCCTGTAGACATCCGGGGACCCAATACCGCTCTTTGAGAAACCCTGGTGTGGAGGTGATGTGTCTAGTGATGTGTCTGCTGCCCTCAGCGTGTGTCTGTCCACCTGCCACCCAGGCTGGGCTGATGTGTCTAGTGATGTGTCTGCTGCGTGTGTCTGTCCACCCGCCACCCAGGCTGGGCTGCGTCCTGGGGTTCCCAGACCAGGCCCCCGCCCAGTGATAGCTGGAGATAGTGAGGCCACCTGGTGAGGTGTGGGGATGGGAGTCAGGGCCTGGGGTGTGGGGGAGGCTCGCTGGAGACCGGGGCAGTAGCTAAGGTCCCTGTGACCCCCGGGGCCTCTTTGAGGCCAGCGTGCTGAGTGCACAGAGGCAGTGACTGTGTGGGAACACGTCTGTCTTAGTGGGGGACCCGGGCAGGGCACTGGTGGGTGGGGAGAGCCCGGCCTGTGCCTGGGAGGGCAAAGGGGCCCACTAAGCGTCTATGCCACTTGGAGCCACTTTGTGGAGTGTGGCAGGGCCACGAGGCCACCTTGAACCTCCACTCCTGGTAGCTCCCAGATCGCTCTGATTGTCTATATTGATTTTCACTGTGCTGTTTATTAAATGCTTAATCTCCCTCCACTGAAAGCTCCCAGAGCTCGCTTGGCATCCTGCTAAGCCCAGAGGGAGGGCCTTGCGGGGACACTGGGCAGCTGTTTGCACGGCCCCTGATGTCCACACAGCCTCTGCTTTAGAAACCAGGGCAGTGGGGGTGGGGGTCGTGGCCTAGCGTGGGCGGGGGACCAGGCCCATAAAAAGGGCTTAATGGAAACTGGTCAAATGAGTGCAGTTGATGCCCGGGTGTGTGACGAGGGTCAGGACTCAGTCCGAGATCAGGGATCTAGGCCAGTGTGCGGCCAGGACCAGGGCCCAGTCAGGATGCTGTGAGGACTGGAAATAGTGCTTTGGAAGTGTTCAGTGCAGCTCCTGGCCCGAGGCCGAAACCCTACACATAACAGTCCCCTCTCCACTCCCGCGCTGTCAATCTTGAAGACCCCTTTGAAGAGCAAGTCTGTGACTCTGGGTCCATCCCTGGTCGGAGTGAAGACTTGGGTGTCGATCCTCGCCTTTGGCTATGTGACCTTGGGCAAGTCCCATCGCCTCTCTGAGCCCGTTTGTCCAGCTTTGGAATGACCGTGCCTTGCAGCCTGTGGCCGCTGCCACGAGGGCAGATGGAGACAGGGAACAAAGTCAGCTTGGCCGGCACGGCTGCCGTGGCGGCATCAGGTGACTGCACGTCAGGCTTCGCCAGCAGTGGGGCCCTCGGAGGCCCCAGGGGTTCCCCAGCCCGTCCCCAGCCCTGGAACCCCACGGCAGCACCGGCTGGCGCCCCCTCACCTCTCCCTGACCTGCGTTTCCTCTGCCAGAGGGGGTGTGGGGAACACCCGCCAGTGCCACCTGGTTCTCGCAGAGGAGCTGTGAGGACGCGCTGCTCGCGGCCCGCCTCGGGCTCCGGCCAGCACCGCCAGCACCGTGGGCGCCCGAGGGCGGGACCGGGCAAGCTCTTCAAAGCACTGCGTCCCGAGTCCCCTCTTCCTCCCACGGCCTGCCCAGGGGCCCACCTGATGGGGACCTGCGCCTTCACGTCTCTGAGCCTTTCCTACCATAGGGCACAGAGAAATAATGCAGTCCAGCCCCCACGGGGCGGACGCCGCCACAGTTACGGACTCGCAGAGTCCAAGATAGGACTGGCCGTGTCCCCACCCCGCCACCGGCTACGCCCAAGCTCTCCCTGCTCACCTCTACCTCTGCGGCCCCTCCCAACCTCCCAGTGACGGGACTAACTCTCAAGAAGCGTGTCTGCTCCTGGGCGCCCCCCACAGGCTG
>NW_011889037.1:1287413-1289271 GCF_000151845.1 Pteropus vampyrus | reverse complement strand
GGGCTTTTAAGGTGGCAAGGGCCATGCTCCTTCTGGGGCTGAGTGAGCAGGTCCTGGGACCCGGTGTCCGGTCGGACGGGGTTGGCCCGGCAGGGGACAATCAGTTTCCTCTTCCCGTGTCGAGCCACGTCTGGGTGAGAAGCAGGTCGGCAGTGACGGCCAGGGCTCTGAGACAGGCGTTGGCGGAGGGGACCTGAAGTGAGCTGCCAGCTAATCTCCCGAAGAGGGGCCGTGGGTTTGGGGCCCAGACTCCGGGAGCATCTGGGCTGTAAGGAGCCTTCCAGACCCTCCAGCCAGCACACTGGTGTCCCAGCAGGGAAACCGAGGCCACGGCACGTGAGCGTGACCCTCTGTTTCCTGGACTTCAGCTGGGAGCAGGGCGGGGGTCGTCGAGCTGAATTCCCTACACCTGATCAGGGGCCCCGCTGACTCTTCTTTCTCCCAAGGGAGAGCAAAGGGTGAAGGGGGTGGGGGGGTCCTCTTCCTCTTTTTGAGGGTGTTCTGGTTCAGGAACTGGGGCAAGGGGACAATTTTCTAAATGTGGCAAGTCCTGGCAAGGACTCCTCCGTGGGGAGGGAGGGGAGGCTTGGCCCTGCCGAGATTCTCCAGGCGTGGGGGACACCGAGTTGCCCTGGATGGCCTGCTTAGAGGGGCCCCAGCCTTGCCTGGTCCCAAGCGGAGGAGGCAGGGATGGCTGCTACCCTCCCCCACGGCAGGGAGGGGGGCTGGTGGCGAAGCAGCCACTGAAATCCTGACTCAGAGCGGCCCGCACCCTTGGCGCTGCCTCGTGGCCTAATATCAGAGGCCCCCTGGTGGCCACGGGCTGCTGGTGCAGCGAAGGGAACCGGCAGCAAGGGCAGCTGCAGTGAGGACCTGGGCGCAGGAAGGGCAGGTGGATGCAGCCCGGTGTCCTCAGAGGCAGCCCAGGGCACCACCTCCATCTCTTCCTCCAGATGTGGAGAAGGCCCTTTCCCAGGAGGGTGGGGGAAGAAAAAGGTTGCCCAGGAGGTCAGATTAGGAAGGGGGTCTCCCCTGCCCCCTCCAGCTGCCTCATGGTCTGTGGCCCTTCTGACCAGCCCCTCAGGACACCCCTAGAGGTTTAGGCCGTAAGCTGGCTTTCAAAGGAGTCTGGTGGGGACAGAGCTCCACCCGGTGAAATGCCCCCGATGTCTGGGTAGTCGGTTGACTTCAGTTGCTTGATGGCTGGGGGTGAGAGTGCTGGCTGTGACCGGTGACGGTGACGGTGACGGTGACGGAGAGGCTTGGTTATAGTGATGGTCACAGGGGGAGCAGTGGGGGGTGGGTGCTGACATTCATGTTGAGAATGGTGACAGTGACCGGGAATCGATGTTTGATGGTGACAGCGGTGATACCCTGAGGCAGCCTCCTGCTGAGTCTGAGGAGAAGGGCTGACAGCTGGACCAGATGTTGGACTTGGGCGGCAAAGGCATTAGTGGCCCGCTAAGGCGGTAAGTGTGTAAAGAACTGGGTGTTCGAGCAGAGGCAAAGAGGATCTTACACTCAGAGTGGACCACAAGTTACGAAAAAGTAGCAAAAGGATGGGAGGCAGACTCATCCCAGCAGAGAAGGTCCCCGAAGGAATCGCCCCAGGGCTGTTCCCCCAGGATTCTGGATTTCATTCTGGAGAGGCCCCCTGCAGCCATCTGGCCAAAAGTCCCACAAGAAGAGGGACTACAGATGCTTTACGATGGGAGAAGCAGGGGCGAAAGGGGCATCTCTGCCAGCTTATGGAAGTCAAAATCCAAATATGGGACTGGAGTGTCCCCACTGTCACCAAGTCACAGAGGACAGGTGCAGAATGAGCACGAGGAGGGCATGGCCGAGAGCAGGCCTCACG
>NW_011889037.1:1283928-1286087 GCF_000151845.1 Pteropus vampyrus | reverse complement strand
GGCGCCCGGCTCGGACGCCGGCGACGCGGGGCGCTCCTGGGGATTTTGCAACTCGCCGGATCAAGTCTCCACCGGCGGGGCCGCTGCTGCTGGGGAAGGTAAGGAAGGCTCAGGCTGGGGGCTGGGGGAGCGACGAGAGGGGGCGCAGCGAGGGTGGGGGGCCGGGGGAGGAGCGGGCGCCCGGACTTCCTAACTTCGCCGTTTGGGGCTTCGCAGCTCCGAGGTTTGCGCTCGGAGCTCGGGAGTTTGGACCCCCTCACCCCCTGCCTCCTCCAGCGGCGGCGGCGGAATCTGGCAGGTCTCCGCGTGCCCGCGCCGGGCAGGCTGAGGAGGGGGCGCCCCTGCCCGTGGGAGAGGCCCCTCGCGCTGCTCACCTCCCCCAAATATACACGCACGCAGCCTGGCCAAGCTGGGCTGGTGAAGGCGCCCCCTCCAGTCACGTGCACAGACCCGGGCAGGGCAGGCTGGGGAAGGTGTTCCCGTTGTGTCCCCGACACACAGACGCTGGCAAGGGTCTTTGACAGCCCAAGACGTGACACCCCCCAGCCACATTTAGACCCAGGTAGGCTGAGGAGAGACACCCAGTGTGTCCCTTTTCACCCAATCACACCCGGAGCTCCCCCAGACATTTCGGGGCCAGAAATGTCCTTCCGCCAGGCATAGAGCCCGGGGGCGGGCACGAGAGGCCCCCGGCCTCCCTCTGGCATTCCTCACCGAAGACCCGACATTGGCAGCTGAAGACTCCTCGGAGGCTCTCCCCCCAGATCGGGGGAAAGGCTACCCTAGCGCCCCCCTCCCCACACACACGCACACAAACGCCTTGGCTGTTTCCTTCTCATCTTCTTTTCCACTCGGTCGGACAGGCCGCGCGGATAAGCCGCTTCGAACTTTGGGTCGGCCCTGCGCCCTCTCCGCGCGAAGCGGCGAGGCAGAGGCCGCCGGCCCTGCGCGGCCACTGCGCTCGCTCAGAGCGGCGCCCAGCAGCCTCGAGGAATGGGCATGGCCCCCGCCGCCTCCCGAGGAGCTGGGGGCTCCGGCTCGGCCAGGCGCCCTGGGCAGGGCGGAGCGGGCCTGTGCTCTGCCTCAGGAGGGGGCGGCAGAGCTGAAAATCGCTTGTCGGAGGCTGCGGTTCTGAGCCCGGGTTCCTCCGCCGGGCCGCGTTGGCCCCTGCTGGGTCACCTCCCAGGCAGCCCGGAGAGAGCGCCCGGCCTGGCACCCAGGCCCCGGGCTCTGGGCACCTGTCCCTCCTCACTTTTATTTTGGGCTTCCAAGTTTCCTGGAACGCGGGGACGCAGGCTGGGACCGGACGAGCTCTAACCCACCCCCCTCCGGCACCCTTTCCCTCCGCGCGCTCCCATCACGTCTCCTTTCCACCGGGTCTGAGGCGAAGGTTCCTTAGCCGCAACTCCCGACGAGTAGAAAGGCGCAACGGCGTGTGGGTGGGCAGGGGGCGCGCACTACCCCCCCCCCAGAAGGCGCTTGGCAAACGTGTTAGGGAGGGGCCTGGGAGGCCTGTGCTCCCACCCCACCCTCAGGACCCAAGAGACCCTCGGCGCCCTTCCCCGCAGACACAGACACACGCCCCCTCCGTGCAAGAGCTTCCGCGGGGGACGGGCAGCGGCCGCGCGGGCGGGAGCGTGGGGTGGGGAGACGTGAAGCTGGGGTCCTTTTTCACATCTTGGAGGTGATATGCGGTGTGTGGGGTCTGGGAGGCGGCCACAGAGTCTTCTAGAGCCCTGAAGCTTTCTCATTCCTATGCGACCCCCGCAACAGAGGAGGCACCGAGGGAAGTGGAGGGAGGGAGCCGCCCCCTCCCGACCGCAGGCAGCCCCGAAACTCTGCGCCCTGCGCCCGGACGCCCGGGTGCCGCCGGTCCGGCTTTGAGTACCCGAGCAAGGTCAAGCCAGCGAAGGAGGGGGCGGGGGCTCCCGGGCGCGTCCCCGCCCGCGCCAAGTCAGAGCCTTGGGAGCGGTTGTGGGTCGCCCGCCCCGGCTCCCCGGAGGCGGATGTTGCGCGCGTTCGGGGATCCCCGAGCGCCCCGCGCAGGGCCCTGCGCCCTCCCGCCCGGATCCACCGCGGCTCCTTCGCGCTGCTTTCAGACTTGTTGCGCCTGGATCTGGGGGCAGGAGCCGGGCCGGGAGCCCCGGAGGCCGGGCGGC
>NW_011889037.1:1281475-1283191 GCF_000151845.1 Pteropus vampyrus | reverse complement strand
GAGCCCTGGTCACCCGCCTCTCCCCAAACTCTCCTGGCCCCGTGCACGTGCACAGGCGTGAGCGAGCGTGTTTGTGTACATGCCTGCGTGTGTGCAGGTGAGCCAGGCACGCACGTGCGTGGAGGGCCACAGGCCGCGGGCATGTGTGTGTGCAGGCATGTAAACTGCCATGCGTGTGCGTGGCGAGGTGCAGGCCTTGTGGTGGCAGCCCCGTTCTGTGGGCAGGTCCTGTGTCTGGGCTGTGTTGTGTGCAGGAGCTGGACCCCTGGGAATAAAGCTGTAAACCCCCCCATGAAGAAAGACCCCCCAGCCTAGAGGGGTTCTTATCCCCATCCTGCCCCCACTCTTACTGTCCTCTGGACCCCTGTGGCCTCCAGCCGCCCTGTGGCAGCTGCGCCATGGGCAGAGCTGCGATCTCTGGGTGAACAGAAGCCTCCAGGCCACATGCACACGTGCTGAATGAGTGGGTGCCCACGGATACACACTCTCACTGGGGGCGCCTCGCATGCCAGGCTGAGGGCGTGGTCCCCTCAGGGCTGGTGGGACTGTGGGAGGAGAGAGGCCCTGACAAGCTCTGTGAACCGGCTCCAGGGGTAGAGGACAGTGGCCTGCAGGTGTCCACAGGTGGGGCTCCCGGGAGCCTGCGGCAAGGAAGCTACAGCTACACTGGGCCCCTCAGAGGCGTGGGCGGATGGGTGGGTGGGGTGGAGGGATTGGAAGGTTCTCTGTGGAGGGCTCGGCCGTTTCAAGGCCTGTGGCTGGCGAGTGCAGGTGCGTGGGCCAGACAGGAGCCGGAGAGGTGACTGGCGGCCCCGGGCTTCAGAGGGAGCAGACCGGACCGCAGAGCCCTGTAGGCCTCTGGCTCTGCCCTGGAGGACCATGGGAGGGTCCTAAACAGAAGTGCTGATTCAGCCTGGTGGACATGCCAGAGAGAGAGTGGCCGCTCGTGGGGCAGCAGGATCGCAGGAAGCAGAATGCACCCCCCACACACACACCTGGACTGCGCTCACACTGCGTTCACGCCAACAGCGCAGCCCTGACCCCCCCCTCACCAGTGTGGCACGTGAACAGGTGCACGGTGCAGCATGCGCACCCCATAAAGAAAAGGAAGGCACTGCAGGCGAGGGTGCCACTGCCCGGCTGGGGGCCCCTGCGATATCCACATCCCGAGGACCTCGGGGTGGCAGGGCGCGGCACGGGAGAGCCCTCCGCCCGCCACCACCCGCCTCCCTCACTGGAGAGAGTCAGAGCGTCAGCTGGAACTCTGACCGCGGGCCCCAGCACGGGTCAGGGCCCCGGCACAGGACCCTCCCCCGCAGGAGGCCGCCCGGGCCGCCGCTGATCATAAACCCCGAGTTCCGATCTCCGTTCCGCCAGGAGGTCCCCTGCACCGGACTCGGCGGTGCGGTGGGGCCGGGGCCTGCTGCCTGGAGCGAGGATGGACGAGAGCATGGGGCAGAGTGCAGCGCAGCCTGGGAGGCTCCTGCGTCCCGCTCTGTGCCCCCCGCCCTCCTCCTGTTCCCACTAACTCATTTCTGTGAATTGAAAAAGTGACAAATGTGGGAACGGTGCCGAAGGGCTAGACCGTCAGGGGTCCCCTGTTACTCCAGGCCCCGGGCCCTCCCACCCTGTGCGACCTTGCTCATGATTTCCTTGTCCTTCCAGAATGTTCTGTAAGTTTAGACAGGTGGGAGTGTTCTGTGTACCCCCCCCCCG
>NW_011889037.1:1279229-1281009 GCF_000151845.1 Pteropus vampyrus | reverse complement strand
GCCCCGGGCTTCAGAGGGAGCAGACCGGACCGCAGAGCCCTGTAGGCCTCTGGCTCTGCCCTGGAGGGCCATGGGAGGGTCCTAAACAGAAGTGCTGATTCGGCCTGGGGGACATGCCAGAGAGAGAGTGGCCGCTGGTGGGGCAGCAGGATCGCAGGAAGCAGAATGCGCCCCCCACACACACACCTGGACTGCGCTCACACTGCGTTCATGCCAACAGCGCAGCCCTGACCCCCCCCTCACCAGTGTGGCACGTGAACAGGTGCATGGTGCAGCATGCGCACCCCATAAAGAAAAGGAAGGCACTGCAGGCGAGGGTGCCACTGCCCGGCTGGGGGCCCCTGCGATGTCCACATCCGGAGGACCTCGGGGTGGCAGGGCGCGGCACGGGAGAGCCCTCCGCCCGCCACCACCCACCTGTCTCACTGGAGAGAGTCAGAGCGTCAGCTGGAACTCTGACCGCGGGCCCCAGCACGGGCCAGGGCCCCGGCACAGGACCCTCCCCCGCAGGAGGCCGCCCGGGCCGCCGCTGATCGTAAACCCCGAGTTCCGATCTCCGTTCCGCCAGGAGGTCCCCTGCACCGGACTCGGCGGTGCGGTGGGGCCGGGGCCTGCTGCCTGGAGCGAGGACGGACGAGAGCATGGGGCAGAGTGCAGCGCAGCCAGGGGGGCTCCTGCGTCCTGCTCTGTGCCCCCCGCCCTCCTCCTGTTCCCACTAACTCATTTCTGTGAATTGAAAAAGTGACAAGTGTGGGAACGGTGCCGAAGGGCTAGACCGTCTGGGGTCCCCTGTTACTCCAGGCCCCAGGCCCTCCTACCCTGTTCGACCTTGCTCATGATTTCCTTGTCCTTCCAGAATGTTCTGTAAGTTTAGACAGGTGGGAGTGTTCTGTGTATCCCCCCCGATCTTTGCCCCCTACCCCATCCCACGGCCGCCGGCGCGCTCCCCAACTCCTTCGGCCTCCCTGTCCGCTTCATCCTCCTGCCCACGGAGGTCTGCGGCATCCTCTAGGGCTCCCTCAGAGGGGGTGCAGACGGGGTCCCCGCCGCCCGCTGGCCCTGCTGGGTGGCTGGGGGTCCTAGCACCAGCACCGTTGGAGGCCAGGGGAGACCTCCAGGGCGGGCGGCCAGAGTCAGGCTCCAGCCCAGGCAGTTTCCTTGGGGCTCAGAGGCTGGTTTTCGGGTGCTGAGACTTGGGCTGAGGGTCCCTCAGGTAGAGAAGAGGTGGGGAAATGGCAGGGGGTGGGGACCCCGAGGGGCTGGGGACCCCGAGGGGCTGGGGAGCAGGGACTTGGAGCTCTGCAGGGCAATACAGAGGTGGCCTGGCCTTGTCACTGATCCAAACCCTTGTGGGAGATGAGGGCGCATGCGAAGCCCCGCAGCCCCGCCCCCTGCAGTCCGTGCCCCCCACCTTAGTAGCGACTCACGCTTCCAGAGCCCAGAGCCCCCTGGGAGTCAGACAGGAGCCTCCCACTCACCTGGCAAGGTGACTTTGACCGATGACTCCGTGGTAGCAGTCGGGAACCCTGCCACCTGTGACCAGCGTGCCCCGGCAGGGGTGGAGCTGTGCGGGGCAAGTCTGAGCGAGAACCGTGTTCATCTCCAGGAAGGGCATCCCGTCCCCTGGGGAAGGCGAGGGGTCGTGCCTTCAGAATCGGAGTAGAAAGAAGCAGGAGCCAATGAGAGGGAGAGCCCCCTCTGGCGCTGCCCTGTGCCCCGCCCAGCCCTGACCCGTCCCGGGCCCCACACCACTGCCCTGTGCCCCGCCCTGACCCGTCCC
>NW_011889037.1:1274845-1278383 GCF_000151845.1 Pteropus vampyrus | reverse complement strand
AAGCCTCGTCGGCTCAGGTAAGGCTTTCTCAGGCAGCCGCCCTGCCCCACATCCTGCAGGATGAATGGGTGTGTGCCAGGCAGGGGGCGGGGGCGTGGGGCCAGCCCAGGAGGGGGCGTGACTTAGCACAGGCCCAGGGCACGGGGTCGGGGGCAGCCCAGGACGGAGTGGCCTTACCAGAGGCCCAGGAGCTTGAGTGCCTGCAGGTGACTGGGTCCTCAGTGAGAAGAGCTACGATGAGGCCTGGGGCTGAGAGCTGGCCATCGACCCCAGGGCCAGGCAGTCTGGGGCAGGGGGGTGGGACGGAGGGTGACCATGTCTCACCTCATGGTTACCTGGGGTCCGTCTGTCTCCCTTGTGAAATAGAGGCAGTGACCACCTGGCCCATGTGGGGGGAGCAGGTGAGGGTCTGTGCCCCCTTCCAGGGGGGTCTCCTCCTGGGCAGTTCTGCCTGGCTTCCAGCCAGATTCACACAGGCCCCTGTGCCCAAGCCTGGGTGGGGTGGGCGGGGAGAGGCCTGCCATGGGGCTAGGCCTGGCAGGTGTAGTGGCCAAGGTGGGCCTCTAGGGGCCCAGCCCTGCCCCGGCACCCCCTCCCAGCTCCAGGGGATGCCTCATCTGTCTGCTCCCACGTCTTTGCTTTGAGTGGAATATGACCCTGGGGTCCCTTAGGACCAGCCCAGGATGCCCCGCAGGTCAGCCAGGGGGTCACTCGGGCCTGGCTGTTGGCCACGGGGAAAGGCAGTGGTTCTCCCAGGGCCCCCTGGCTCTTTGCTCATGGACCGAAGCCCACCCAGCTCTCCTGACCATTCCTCGTGGCCTCAAGCCCAAGGTCACCCAGATGGGTTGTCCTGGGCCTGTGTCAGGGGCCCCTGCCAGAGCTGCCTCTGCCAGCCAGGTGAGCAGGCTGCCCAACCTGCCATGGCCCAGGAGGCATCTGTGTGGCTCATGGGGCACCTGAGCAGGGAGGCCAGGCTGCCATGGTCTGGGGGTCGGGGGGCCCTGGGCAGCCTCTCCTGCCTGCTCCTTCCCAGCCCCTGCCGCGCCCCTCCCCCCACGCAGCCTTTTCCCAGGACACACAGGCAGGCACTGTTCAGAGGGCCAGGCAGGACAACAGAGCGCCTTTTGTGGCTGGTGTCTGGGGACGCCATTGGCAGCCTGGGGCGGGTGGGGAGGGGATGCGGAGGCCAGCCTGGTGGGGGGAGGAGGGTCGGCAGGATGGACTGAGGTGAAGCTGGAGCACTAGGGGCAGCTCCCAGCCCTGCCCTCGTCCGTGGGGAAACCGAGGCACCGGGGCTTCTGACCATGGGGCGGGGGCGCAGCGGTTCGCATACGCGTGGACGTGCCTGGGATGAGGTGGGAGGTGGGTGCAGCGTCCCTCGGCTGACGGTGACCCCAGAGCCTCGATGTGGGGTCCACACCCCTCCTACCTCGTGGTGGGCCCATGAGATTAACCAGTGGGGGGTCCTCGAAAGATGTCAGACCTGTTCCTGGTGCACAGCAGTCATTGTCACCCTTTGTCCTTGATGCCACCTCCAGCCCCGCACCCTCACCCGGTGTGGCTGGCTCGCTCAGGTCCTCCACCTCCACTGTCTCCCCGCTCCTTTCTCCGGCGGCCTCCAGCCGTCGCCCCAGGCCACCCTGCAGGCTGTGAGAGGCCCTGTGGCAGGGGCGGGGCAGAGGCTGACCAGAGGGATGCGGGCCACACACCGGGAAGAACTTCTGAGCAGCGAGGGATGCTGGGCCCTGAGGAGGTGGCAGGAGGGGTGGGGTCCTGAGGGAGCTTGGGGGCTAATTGGCTGCTGTCTCCGGGAGCCCAAGAGGGGCCGTGGCCGAGGAAAGCTGCGGCGACCCAGGCGGGGATGTGGGGGCGCCCATCACCAGACCAGCAGCCTGTGGTTTGTGGGGTGGGGAGACAGTCACCCTGTGAGAACTCAGGAGAGAAATGGCCGCCGACTGCACGGCCCCCAGCACTGGGGTCAGCACCCAGGGCCTGCCCCAGCCCCTCCCCTTTGGCCGGCAGGCTCAGTGCCCAGGGGAGGTCTGGGCGCTGAGTGTGGCCGAGGGGAGGGGTGGGAACCAGTCCGGGAGCCAGCGCGGAGGGCCCCCGGTGTGAGCCAGCCTGCGCTCGGCCTGGCTCTCGTCCCCCGAGGCCCTGCCTTGGCTCCTCGGGGCTCCAGCCTGGCCGCCGGGCTCTCCGTGAACGGTCCCTTCCAGCAGGGCCTCGGCCTCCCCGCACTGCCCCGCACATGCTGTGTGGTGAGCCCGGCTCTTCTGCTGCCGTGTGACCTTGGACAAGCATGCCACATACGTGCGCACACAGGCGTATACACTGACATGTGCACACACGTCTGCTCCCCCACCTCAGCGAGGGCTCCCAGCACCCTGTGCCCACGTGTCCGAGCCGGAAGCCTGGTCATCTCCGTGACCCTGTGCCCCTCTAACTGCCCTCCCGGCCCAGACACCGCCTCCCCCCAGCTCTCCCTGCCTGCCCCTACCCCGAGCAGTCCTAAGAACCCTGCCCCCACTTACCCCAGGACCCCACCAGGCACGGCCCCTCTAGACCACCCTGGTGCCATTTAGGGTCAGGACCTCCCCTCATGCCCCTGCCCACCTCAGATCTAACTGCCCAGGCCCAGGATGGACTCAGCCGGTCGGCCTCCCTCGGGGCTGCGTGACCTGGGGCCTGGCACTGGTGTGTCCGGGCCTGCCCAGCGCTCTGCCCTCCTGGGCCTGCATGGCAGTGAGAAGGCTCAGAGGGGCCTCTGAACCATTGATCTCTTGCTGGAGGGCATCAGGCAAGTAGTTACGGGCACGGAGGGGCCTCAGCCCGCTGGACAGGGCTCGTGGGTCTGTTGGGGGCGGAGAGGGGGTGAGCGACCGCTGGCAGGTGCAGGAGCTGTCCGCGCTGACAGCCTCGGCCTCCTGCCCAGTCCTTCCCTGTGACCCAGCCAGCAGAGGCAGGGCCAGGCCAGTTACGTGGTGCTCAGACTCGTGGCTGGGACAGCCTCTGGCCAGCAGAGCCAGGGCCTGCGGCAGCTCGAGCCAGAGATGTCCCAGAGGATGCCAGGGTGCCAGGAAGTGACCTCAGCCCTGCTGCTCCCCTCCCACCGCGGCTCTCTGGGGGCCTTTGTGGTCCCCTCTGTGGGGCTCAGGGCTGCCAGGGACCTTGTATGAGAACCCCAGGCTGTCTTCTGGCCCCAGGCGTCCGTCGAAGGCTCACCCCAGAGCCTCGGTTCCCGGGGGTGCAGCTGCCCGAAAGCGCTCGGGCTCTGCCCTGCCCTCTGCTTCCCGCCCTCCCGCGGGCGCCGCCCACCTCTTCAGTGTCCAGCGCAGAGCCGTCCCCACCACGCTCGCCGCACGGCCTTGCTGGCCACCTGGGCCTCTCTCTCCTGTCTCCCGAGCATCCTCCCTCTGCCTCCGTCCCCACCGCCACCCCAGCCTGCCAGTGCCTCCCTCCCCGCCCCCGGTACCGTCCCCGGCTGCCAGGGTGGCCTTGTAAGGGGCAGTGCTGTCCCGCTCCGACCCTCCCTGCCACC
>NW_011889037.1:1272264-1274220 GCF_000151845.1 Pteropus vampyrus | reverse complement strand
GGCAAGTAGTTACGGGCACGGAGGGGCCTCAGCCCGCTGGACAGGGCTCGTGGGTCTGTTGGGGGCGGAGAGGGGGTGAGCGACCGCTGGCAGGTGCAGGAGCTGTCCGCGCTGACAGCCTCGGCCTCCTGCCCAGTCCTTCCCTGTGACCCAGCCAGCAGAGGCAGGGCCAGGCCAGTTACGTGGTGCTCAGACTCGTGGCTGGGACAGCCTCTGGCCAGCAGAGCCAGGGCCTGAGGCAGCTCGAGCCAGAGATGTCCCAGAGGATGCCAGGGTGCCAGGAAGTGACCTCAGCCCTGCTGCTCCTCTCCCACCACGGCTCTCTGGGGGCCTTTGTGGTCCCCTCTGTGGGGCCCAGGGCTGCCAGGGACCTTGTATGAGAACCCCAGGCTGTCTTCTGGCCCCAGGCGTCCGTCGAAGGCTCACCCCAGAGCCTCGGTCCCGGGGGTGCAGCTGCCCGAAAGCGCTCGGGCTCTGCCCTGCCCTCTGCTTCCCGCCCTCCCGCGGGCGCCGCCCACCTCTTCAGCGTCCAGCGCAGAGCCGTCCCCACCACGCTCGCCGCACGGCCTGGCTGGCCACCTGGGCCTCTCTCTCCTGTCTCCCGAGCATCCTCCCTCTGCCTCCGTCCCCACCGCCACCCCAGCCCGCCAGTGCCTCCCTCCCCGCCCCCGGTACCGTCCCCGGCTGCCAGGGTGGCCTTGTAAGGGGCAGTGCTGTCCCGCTCCGACCCTCCCTGCCACCTCTTGCCCACTGCGAGGCACAGCAGGCAGGCCTCACGCTCAAGGAGTGGATCCGGTTCCAGCTGCGGTCAGTTTCCGCTGGGCTGAGTCCCTGGGCCTCTCTGGGGCATTAGGGCGCATCTGTCCCGGAGCTGGGTCCCAGCCTGCAGTAAGGAAGGGACGCTGTAGCCAGGCTGGCTCGCGTGAGCTTAGGAGCACACTGTCCCCTCTGCAGCGAGGCTGGGCAGCTGGCCTTCTGGGCCTGGGATGGGCTGTGGAACCCTGGCCATGGCCTCGCCATCCCCACACCGTGGGGCAAGCGGCTCTGCTGCGACACGTCCAAGGCCGACCCTGAGTGGTCTGGACGTGGGAGGGACAAAGGGCTTCCTGAAGGTGGAGGCCAACCGCGGGGCTGCCCATCTCAGCCCAGGGGCACCAGGATGAGAAGCTTGCAACATCCCTCCTCAGGGGACCTGAACGTTGGCTACCCAAGGGCCCCCAGAGGGCCGAGTCTGGCCACGCTGCCCCTGGTGACCCAGACCCCTACCCAGCCTTCTCCCCACTGGGGTCTCGACCCGTCTCTGGGTAAACCCCAGGCCCAGCGCTTGCCCCTAGCTGAGCACGAGGCTTCACCCCATTCAACAGGCGAAGAAACTGAGATGGGGAGGCAGGGACTTGCCCGAGGCCACACAGCGAGAGGGGACAGCCGGAGTCCAAGCCCCGGGGTCCCGCCCGCGCTAGCTCCCTGCTCTGTCTCCACGGCCCCCGCAGGAAAGATGCCAGGAGGGGACCGCAGAACGGTGACCGACCTTGTGTCGCCAGCCAGCTGGGCCTGGGCGGCAGGAAGCGGTGAGCCCCTGCGGGCAAGCGGCCAGCCTGTGCGTGGCCAGCCGAGCAGAGGCGCTGGCACCAGGAGGCCAGGCGGGCTCTGGGGACTGGCGGCTGCTGTCCCTCACCCGCCCACTGGTTGAGCTGCCGCGGGGCCGGATGGGCAGCCCTGGCTTCCTGAAGCCTGACGGCTCCTCCGTGTCCCTGCTCACACTCCCCTGGAGTGGCCTTCCTGTCCCCGGGGCGTGAGCAGCGGGAGTGGCACAGGAGTGGGGTCAGCCCGGGGCTGCAAGTGGGTTCCCCGGCCCCCGCACTATGACCGTGAGCAAGTCACTCAGCCCCTGAGTCTCAGCTCCCCCATCATGAAATGGGGGTTAACAGCTCCGGCCACCGCAGGCTGAACTGGACT
>NW_011889037.1:1269056-1271009 GCF_000151845.1 Pteropus vampyrus | reverse complement strand
GCGGAGCCGTGCGCCACGCTGGTGCAGGGCAAGTTCTTCGGGTACTTCTCGGCGGCCGCCGTGTTCCCGGCCAACGCCTCCCGCTGCTCCTGGACCCTGCGCAACCCCGACCCGCGCCGCTACACGCTGTACCTGAAGGTGGCCAAGGCGCCCGCGCCCTGCCGCCACCCCGGCCGCGTGCGCACCTACCAGTTCGACTCCTTCCTGGAGTCCACGCGCACCTACCTGGGCGTGGAGGGCTTCGACGAGGTGCTGCGCCTCTGCGACCCCTCGGCGCCGCTGGCCTTCCTGCAGGCCGGCAAGCAGTTCCTGCAGATGCAGCGCCAGCAGCCGCCCGCGGGCGACCCGCCCGCAGCCCCGGGCCCCGGCGACGACTTCTCCGTGGAGTACCTGGTCGTAGGCAACCGCAACCCCAGCCGGGCCGCCTGCCAGATGCTGTGCCGCTGGCTGGACGCCTGCCTGGCCGGCAGCCGCAGCTCGCACCCCTGCGGCATCATGCAGACCCCCTGTGCCTGCCTGGGCGGTGACGCCGGTGACCCTGCCTCGGGCCCCCTGGCCCCCCGCGGGGACGTCTGCCTACGGGATGGAGTGGCAGGTGGCCCGGAGAACTGCCTCACCAGCCTGACCCAGGACCGGGGCGGGGACGGTGCTCCAGGTGAGTGACCGGCCGCGAGAGGACCCGGGGTGGCTGTCCGGGCAGAGGGCGGTGGGGCAGGGTCTTCTGCGCAGGGCTGTCCTGGCCCCCGGCCCCCTGAGCACACCACCAGGGAAGCTGGCGGCAGGTGCGCTGAGGGCAGGCGGTCTGGGGACTGGCCGCTGGCCACCAGGGCCCGCATGGGGCCTGGTACCTGGGAGGCGGTCAGTGAATGAATGAAGGAAGGAATGAACCACGGGCCTGATCTCTCTCAGGTGGGGCGGTCTCAAATTCCCGGCCCAGGGGGAGGGTCCTTCCTTGTTCTCAGGCGGATCGATCCAGTGGGCGGCGGCTGCCGTGGCTGGTGGCGGGGTCTGCAGGGGCCTCGTGGGAGGGGGGCTGCGCGGGAAAGCATGAGCAGAGTGGGCCATTTGGAGGTGCAGACAGGTGAACGTTGGGGACCGGGTGTGGTGTGTTCGTACAAGTCATTTTCCGGCCGTTAGTTACTGAGCTCCTGCGAAGTATTCCAGGTGCCAAGGACACAGCAGCGGTGACGGCCAGTGACCCAGCCACGCCCTCACGGAGTTGCCTGGGCAGGGGTGGGGGTGGCAAGGCCCGAGGAAGGCACCATGAAAGCATCTTGGGGACGACACAGGGGAAAGGTCGCTGGTGCTGGGGGTCAGGTCGCTTGGACCACGTCCGTGTCTGAGGTTGGAGAAGCGTGGGCCACAGGAAGGGTACTGCAGGCCGAGGGCGGGCGAGGCTGGCGGTGGGCACGTGCTCGGTGGCCCGGCAGGGGGCCATTAGCCAGACGGGGTGCTGGGCAGGGCTTGGGGGGCAGCTGGGGCAGGGGGCAGAGCCCCCCTTGCAGGACAGCCAGTTTCCCAGGAGCATCTGAAAGGCTAGGACAGTGGCTGGGATGGGACCAGTGGTCGGGGACAGCCTGTCTCAGACCGTGAAGTTTGAGACACCAGGCAGGCAGCTGAGCATGCATGCCCGGCGTCCAGGGGCCAGGCCGGGCTGGGCGTTCCACACTGAGTGGGTCGCCATGGGCTAGGCCACATTGTCAGGGCCCTCACCCCTCCCTGAGCCAGTGAGGCCGACAGGCTGCTTCTCAGAATAACGTCTTCGAAGGCGTGAGATGAACCTGTGGGGTACAAAGGAGCCCAGCAATGCTGGAACCTCGTTCTATGGCCCCTGGGCCCTGGGTTCCAGATGAGAGGCCTCCGTGAGCTGTGAGCAGAGTTGGAATGGGGAGGAAGCGGGGCAGGGCCTGTGGGGTGTCCGCGGAACCAGCAGAAAATGCCCCTTCGAGATGA
>NW_011889037.1:1256742-1267681 GCF_000151845.1 Pteropus vampyrus | reverse complement strand
CCCGTTACGGGGGGCCGGGGGGCCGAGACGGAGGGGCTGGAGGTGGGGGCTGCACAGTCGGGGTTGCATGGAGATTCTAAAAGCGGGGACAGCTGGCGGAGGTGCTCAGGAAGGGGCGCGTGCAGGTGCTCGTGAGTCCGTGCATCCTCAGGCCCGAGCGTGTACGTGTATGTGTGTGTGCATCACGTGCATGTGTGCGAGGGTGCCACATACACACATGCGCACCGGCACGCAGTACGCAGTATTCGCATGGGAGCACGTGTGTGTGCGAGGGCGGTACGTACGTGTGTTAATGCATGTGTGCAGGCATGGTGCGTACGTATGTCACTGTGTGTGTGTGTGCACGTGTGTAGGGGGTGTGTGGTACGTGCGTGTCACTGTGTGTGCACGTGCGTGGTGCGTGTGTGGTGCATGCGTGTGTTAATGCATGTATGAGCACGTGTGTGTGCAGGCATGGTGCGTACGCATGTCACTACTTGTGTGTGCATATGCGTGTGTGGGTGGGGTGCGTACGCATGTCCATGTGTGTGTGAGCACGTGTGTGTGTACGGGCATGGTGTGTACATGTGTCAATGGGTGTGTGAACATGTGCGTGTGAGTATGGTGCATATGTGTGTTAATGCGTGTACGAGCACGTGTGTGTGGGCGTGGTGCATACACGTGTCACTGCGTGTGTGTGCACGTGTGTGCTTTGAGGCTGGCTCTGCATAGGGCCGTTTTCAGTGATTTCGACAACGCACAATGTAGGGGCCGCATGGCAGGGGCCGGTGGCCTTGTGAGAGGGCAGTCTGAGCTGGATCGGCTGGCGACATGACGGGGGTCTGGTCTGCACTGGGCAGAACGTGTCGTCCAGGCCTGGGGCCACCTCAGGCCCCAGTACCCGTGTCCTGGACCCAGAATGCTCCTGGGGCCCGGAGACTGAAGCGATCTCAGTGCCGGGGCAGCAGCCGTGTCTGGGGTGTCTGCTGTGCCCCTGAAGCAGCTGTGGACTGACCAGTTGCTCTCCCCGGACCCCACCGAGGCAGCCTCCTGCCGCAGGCCCTTTCCCCGGCTGCTCCCCCTCTGGGAACGCTCTGCCCCAGGCACCGTGCCGTTTAAACTGGAAAACGGCCCCAGCCCAGCTCTCCATCCCTTCCTCTGTGCACCCATGGGCTGCCTGTGCACACCTGCGATAAGCCCTCGTATTTGTGGGGTCCCTGCCTGAGTCTCTGTCCCGCTGCCAAGTAAGCACCACAGGACAGGGGTTCGCCCACTCACTGGCGTAGCCACCCCCGTGTGCGGAACAGTACCTGGCATACAGCAGGCACTCATAGATGCTTGAGCGGAACGAGGCATTAAGGCAGTGGCCAGAGCCACACAGCCGGCCAGGGTCAGGCGGCAACAGAGCCAGCCCTTGGCCACTTGCTGGTCCTGCCTGGAGCTTCTCCTGCACTGAGCTCGGCTGGGAGGGTCATGTGCACACGCGGACACGGGTGTGGGTGTGAGTGTGTGTGCATGGGGGGAGGCACGTGGACCACAAGCCACTGCAGTCACTCAGACGATGCACGGCCTAGTTGGCCAGGCGCCGGACTCCAGATCGGGCCCGCTGAGCCCTGTGCCAGGAAGCTTCAGCCCCTCACGCCGGCCGGGCACGTCCCTCCGTCTGCTCCCCGAGAAGGCTGTGTGCAGCCAAGCCAGGGAACGGAGCGGGCGGCCCAGGCCAGCCTGTGGCCCATTTTCAGCCCTGCCCCCCGCCCGGCCTGTCCAAACGCCACATGGCCACGTCACGCGTCCTACTCGGCCGGCATTCCTCAGGCCAGAGCAACTGTCCCCTCTCCGCCCTGCCGCCCGCCCGGGCCCGCCTCGGGCGCACCCCACCGGGGTCTCCATGCCTCTCGTCTCTCTCCCCCCATGGTCTCTGCGTTTTTCTGCCTTCGGCGAGATGGGGCCATTTCTCTCAAGGGTGGTTTTAAATATTCATGTTTTAATTAAAGAATTTTATTACAGAAGCGACATGTAAGATAATGAAAAAGCAGCGTCCTGGGGGCTGGGAACAGGCGTGTGTGTCTGTGTGTCCATGGTCCTGTGTGCATGTCCCTGTATGTGTGTCCCCGTGTGCATGCGTGTCCCTGTGTGTGTATGTCCCTACGTGTGTACGTATATCCGTGTGTGTCCCTGTGTGCGTAACGTCTCTGTGTGTGCCTGCATGTGTGTATGTCCTTGTGTTTCCACATGTGTCCCCATGTGCCTACTAGGGGTCGGGGGAGAAGGCTGAGCTGGAGCTTGAGTGGGTGACACCTGGGTGTGTGGCTCTGGAGGGGCGTCATGCTGTGCTACTGGGCCCAGGGGCCTTGACCCGCCCACGGCCATACAGCTGGCAGAGGGCGGGGCTGAGTCCTCACTCTGGCACCATGGGCAGGCGGGCCCCTGGGTGACACGCACAGCCCAGCAGGGCCCTGGAGACCCCGCTCAGGAGGACGCCGGGGGGCCCTCGGCTCCGGGGTCTGCGGGGTATGGACAGAGGTCAGCCTGGAGTGTGAGCGCAGGTTCCAGGCGGTCGGGCTGCGTCTCTGAGCCCTCGAGGCGGCACGGGAGGGACCGGCGGGTTCCCTGCCAAGGGCGTCGGGCAGATCATGTTGTACAAGGACCAGTTTAGAAAAATCTGGAAAACAAGGTTCCATCTCCACTGGAGACAAGGCCCTCTCCAGATAGCAGGTGTGTCCCCAGAACCACGATGCACGCTCGTGTGCCGTCGCCCACAGAGAAATCCAGAGGGAGGGCAGAGACCCCCTCGCCGCCGGGCTGCCAGTGGCCCTGTTCGCGTCCCACGTCCCAGGAAAATGGGAGAGGGATGTCGGCCGAGCAGCTGAAGCCAGGGCACAAGAAGGGACTTGCGGGGTCGCCCGGGCGAAGGGCAGAGCTGGGGTGGAGTCTGGGCCTCCAGGCTCACGGCAGGGCACCATCTTTAGGACCTGACGAGGGAAGGGAGCAGCGCGGACGCGAACCACCCTGCAGACAGGATCGAGCCAGCCAGACGGGCAAGCGTCCACGTCCCTCCTGGGAATCAGGGCAGGACAGGCCTGCTCTCAAGGCCTGCCTGAGGCCGGAGGAGACGCACCTCACACAGGTGCTGGGAGGCGCTCTCCTTGTCCTCACCTGGAGGTGGCCGGCCTCACCCTGGACCGCTGTCACCTGCTGCAGCTGGGCTGGCTGCGGGCCCCCTGGCCCCGACAGTGGGAGTGGGTTAGGGCCTGCCGGGGAGGGGCCGGGCTGGGGCACGGGGCGAAGGACGGGCTTCAGAGCTGTCTCACCCCTGGCGTCCTCATTCCCACATCCACTCAGGGGGCTCAGAGGAGGGTCCTGGGTGCCTGGGACAGGCCCTAACTTGGTGGGAGGTGAGGCAGGGGTCCTCGCGGGAGCTGGACCTGGCTGTGGGTGCTGGGGAGCCCGGCCTGGCGGGTGCGGTGTGGGGGGAATGGGCTGCCTGATGGACTGGGGAGACCTCTGCTGGGGGAGAAGGGAAGTGCACAGTCCCTGTCTGCGAAGGGGGCCCTTCACACACCCAGGAGCAGGAGGGGCTCCCCCAGGGCCCCCATCCTAGCCAACTGGAGGTACAGGGACGGGGAGGTCAAACCTCCAGGCCGGGGCGCCAGGGTGGGAAGGAAGCGGGGAGACCCTCCGTGCGCCCTCTCTTCTGGGTGGCCGGGCGGCCTAGAGGCCATTAATCGGTCCCATTCATCCCGTAATGAGATGGAAATGAAGCTTCCAGACAGAGGGGCATTGAGCTGGGGAAGAATGGAGGCTTCTTCCTGGGCCTGGAGGGGCAGCCCGCCCCCGGCCCTGTCCACTCCTCCGCTGCCCCCCGAAGCCGCCGCGCCAGGAGCACCCCGGCCACGCAGCAGAGGGCGGCCGCGGGCCTCCGTGCCCAGCATCGCAGCCCGGGACTGCTTCCAAGTGTCCGCCTGTGGCGGACACGTGTTTATCCAGTGTCAGCTACGTGTGGGGACACGCACTGAAAAGGAAGTCGGTGACGAAAATGCAGCGGCCGTTGCCTGGGTGGTCGTTGGTGGCGGCGGTGTGGCCGGGGTCAGGGCCCGGTCCATGATGGGAGTCAGGGTTCCGTGTGTGACGGGGACCAGGGGCCCTGCGTCGGGCTCAGAAGACAGCTTGTGATGAGGGTCAGGGCTCAGCATGCGACCAGGGCCAGGGCCAGGCCTGGGGGGCGCTCTGTCCTCAGCGCCCCCCTCCCCCGCCCCTCCCCCCCATCTTCGCCACCTGGGTCACCAAGGTAACCAGCCCTGAAATAGTGGGTGTTTTGGCAGCTGAGGCCTAACCTGAGTATCCTGGAAGCCTGAGCTCTGCAGCAGTTGCCATGGGAACCGAGTGGCATCCTCGCGTTAGCCCGGCGTGGACACCCGCTCTCCCGCCCACTGCTGGTTTCCACGTCACTCAGGCTTCCGCGTGGGGACTGGGCTGGGCGGCAAGGGGCGACAGGCAGGCGTGCCCGTCCTGGCCCCCCCGCTAGGCCTGTCCCCCGGACTCCGGTCCACTCCGCTCCTTCGTCTTGTCACGGCTTGTCACGGGAGGGCTTCGGCAGGCGAGCCCGCCGAGGCCCAGAGCGCAGGGCTGGGGCCTGTGGGCAGTCGTGGCGGACAGCCGCAGTCCGGGGGCACAGGACAGCATCTGGGACCCACTGTGAGTTCCAGGGCCCCTCCTTCCGGGTAACTTGGCCTCCCTGTCTGCGTCCACCACATGGCCGTGGTTCGCGGCTAAATCACCCGGGGGCATGTGAAGCGGCTGCAGCAAAGGCCCACGACCCGGGCAGCCTCGGCCGCCCCACCCGCCCGTCCCGTGCACGGGGACACGTGGAGGCCGTGCTGGGGGCCTGGTCTGCCCCGCGCCTGGGTGTCCCGTGATAGGTGCGGAAGACAGGGTGGCGCCCTCCGTGCTCACAGTTCCTACTCAGCACGCGAGACCCTCCTCACCCGTCGGTGCCAGCTCCGGGGCGGCCCCTCCCGGGCGTGGCCTCACTCCAGCCCCCCGTCTGGACCACCCCTCTCCGAGCCTGTTTCCTCCGCTACAAATGGGGTGAAATGCTGCCTCCCGGGATGGACGAGGCTTACAGTTTCTGGGTGCTGGGTGCCTGGCACGGAGTGGGGCCCGCTGGCAGCAGGGGGGTGGTCGGGGCACCCCTGCCCCGGGCTGCCTGGGGCTTGTCATCTAAACGACGGGAGCAGAGAGGCCTCCCCGTGAACACGGTGACCGACACGTGAGGGCCTTGTGCCCAGACCCAGTAAGGGGCTCAGAACCAGGTCCCGCACCCTCCGAGCAACGGTCCATGCCCGTAGCAGCCCCGCGCACATTCCGTGGCCCTGGCAAGTCCTTCCCCCAGCCTCGCGGCACACCCGGGAGCCACACGTGACGCATGACGCGTGTGAGTGAGGGACGGAGCGGGGTCCACGCCCGCCCGCCAATGAGGAGCCACTAAGGGACATGGGGCCTGAGGGGCGGGAGGGGAAGGTGCCCCCCCCACTCTGTGTCCCCACAGAAGAGCCAGGTGCCCTGTTCCTGCCTCCCATTCCTTTGCCCCTGGCGCCCCCTCCTGGTAGGTTCCCAGCCCGGGTGTGGTGGGGGGGGCCCTGGCCCCTTGGGGTGGCCCCTCGCGGAGCAGATCCGTGCCCCACGGTCCCGTAGACACTGAATCTGTGGCAAATCAATGTAGGTTCTCTGGGGTCGACTCCAACGGCAGTGACAATGCCCACACCCATCTCTCTGACTTCCTTGCCATTTACATCAAGCATCGTCATGGGAAGCAGACGGAGGGGTCCTCAGACGGAGGGGTGCGAGGCCAGGGTGGTGTGGACCTGGTCATCCCACGGCTGGTGGGTTGCGGGGCCACCACGCGAGCCTGGTCCTTCGGCCCTGTTCTTGGGCCCATCTCTGGGATCTCCCAAAGTCCTCATCCTCACCCAGCCATAGATGAGCCAAAGCCGTGAGAGGCATGCTTCTGCTGAGCCCTGTGCGACCTGCCCTGTGACCTGCCCTTGGCCAGCCTGGCTGCCCTGCTCCAGCCTCGTGGGGCAGTGGCCCAGCTCCAGGGTGGGTCCCCGCTGTCTCCTGGCCGCCTCGGTAGTAGGTGGTGCTAGGTGCTGGTGCCGGACGCCTGACTGGGCCTGGGCCATCACGGGCGCGGTGACGCTGCGCTCCGTGACTGAGTCCGCGCTGGCCTGCTTCGCTGGCAGTGCAGGGGCCCAGGTGTCCCTACGGACACACAGGATGGCAGCAGCCAGAGTTCCTTGCAGTGGGAGCCATCTGGGTGGCCTTAAGCATGGCCTTTGGACAGAAGGCCTGGACAAGCAGCCCTTCCTCAGCCCATCAGTGCAGCCCAGAGACCTCCCTGCTCCTTGTCCCTCGGTGGCTCCCCAGGCTTTTGAGGCTGTCCTGCTCAGTGTCCTTGGTGAATCAGGTTTCCAAGGGGCTCAGAGCCTCAGGCACGAGGTCGAGGTCTGGACTGGGGGGGGACAGAACCAGGATGGATGAAGATCCATGAGGGGCTGCAAGGGCGTGGCTGGGGTCAGGGCAAGGGTGGCCGGAGGGGCCTGGGGGCCGAGGTGGAGGCCCTTGTCCCCAGGCGCCCGCGGCAGCCAGTGGCCAGGTCCAGGGGAGGCTCAGCTTGGCTGGGTCCTGGGTGCGAGGCCCCGCCGGGCCCCCAGGTGTGGGACCTTCCTCGCCTCCGTGTTCCTGCGTGGGGTGGGGGACGGTGAGGAAACGGAGGCTCAGGGAACTGGACGGAGGACCATGGGCGGGGGGTCCGGCGGGGCGGGAGGATCCGTGCCCAGGAATGCAAGCCTTACCAGAGGGGCCCTCTGCCCTCCCCTGACACCAGGACCCTGCAGCGCAGCCGCCCCGGTGGCCGGGGTGTGTCATTCTGCAGCCTCAATGGGTCTCCAGCTTTGTACAGTGGGGACCTGGACTCAGAGCCAGGAGAGACCCTGGCACAGGTGCCTGTGGACAAACTGTGGAGAGCACTGTGACCCCAGATGGGTACAGAGGCAGTGGGGTGGACACCGTGCCCCCAAGGCCCTCCCCGGGCCTGTCCTTCCCTGCACCTCTGCCTCACACTGACCTCCTAGCTGACCCTCCACGGTGTCCTGCTGGGTCCCAGGCGGCTCTCACAGTGCAGGTCTCGCCCCTGGGCCGCTGTGACCCCACCCCTGCCTGGGAGACCCCCAGAGATCACTCTCTGAAAGACGCCCTATCCCGTCACTGCTGCCCCGGCCTCTGACCCCCGCCCTCTGGTCCCCACCAGGCGGCTGGAAGCTCTGGTCTCTGTGGGGCGAGTGCACGCGGGACTGCGGGGGAGGCCTGCAGACACGGACACGCACCTGCCTACCTGCCGCCGGCGTCGAGGGCGGCGGCTGCGAGGGGGTGCTGGAGGAGGGCCGCCTGTGCAACCGCAAAGCCTGCGGCCGTGAGTGCGGGGAGGGGCGGGCCGGTGGAGAGGAGGCCTGGGGCGGGGTAAGGCCAGGGGAGGAAGGGGCCTGGGGGTGCGGCCGGGCGGAGGCAGGAGGCCGAGACAAAGGAGGGCCTTGGGGCAAGGCCAGGCAGGAGAGGGGCCGGGCCTGGCGGAGGTGGGCGGGGCCAGACGCGAGGGCGGAGCCTGGCCAAGGGCGTGGCCCAGGCCTGGTCCCGGCGGGGTGGCGAGCAGCAGAGGTAAGGGCCCGGGAGGAGGGGACTGGACCGGCTTCTTTCTCACCTGTGGACTGGGAACGTCGGGGTGGTTGCCGCCTTCACCCCCAGCCCTGGCCAGGCCCGCCTGCCCCAGCCCAGTCCTGCCTCCGGGACGCGTGTTCTCATCAGACACTAATGACCTCATGCATATTGTAACTGCTCCCATAAAGTTAAATCAAGTTATAATGAGGCTGTCATTCTTCGGGCTGGTTTTTCTTTGATGAACTTTCTTGGGGAGAGGAGCTCATCTCAAAATCTCGGGGAGGGGCGGGCCCTGCGATGCCGGGAAGCGGGGGTGGGGGGGGGGGGGGGGGGGGGTGCGGGTCCAGGCAGCAAGAGGCAGAGGTGCTGGTGGGAAGCCGAGCAGGGGAGGGCAGCAGCCACTCAAACGTGCAGGTAACCCCTGCGGGCCCCGGAGAAGAGGAAGGGGCACAGGGAAAGGAAGATGGGACCCCCAGGAATGGCAGCCAGACAGGGGTTGGCGCCAGACCTGGGTGCCCTGGTCCCAGGATTCCCAACTGTCCAGTGGTGCTGCGGAGCCCGGCCCCACGCTGGCCAGCAACTAAGGGACCCAGGGCCCCGAGCGAGGCTCCCGAGGGCCACGGCCTGGACGCTGACCTGTGTCCATCCTGCAGCGGCCGGGCGCACCAACTCCCGGAGCCAGTCCCTGAGGTCCACTGACGCCCGGAGGCGTGAGGAGCTGGGGGACGAGCTACAGCAGTTCGGGTTCCCGTCCCAGCAGACAGGTGAGCTGCAGGGGCGGGTGAGGCTGGCAGGCCAGCGGGAAAGCAGTGGAAAGTGGGGAAGGTTGGTTTCACCGGACTAGGTCTTTGGGCAAATATTTCAAGTTATTAACCGCTGCTGATTATAAGAGGTGACTTTAATAACTTATCATAATTAGACCACTTCCTTGGGTGCCAGGCTCTCGTCTCCAGGCTTAGTAGCTTTGGGTGAAATAGTGCCAGACCCCAGAGAGCGGGAGATGGCACAAGCCCAGCCTCACAGCCTTCCAGGGGAAAGGCAGGTCCGGGTTCAAGCCCCTTGGGCTTAAAAGGCCTCTTGGCGGCCGCCACCTGCTGTCCTGCAGGGCGGCCCTCCTCGGGGGCGGGCGTCCTCCTCAGGGCCTGGCCACCGCCCTGGTTCAGAGGCAGCGGCACGCCTGTGATGCTGTAGGTCTGGGCCCGTAGGTGACCCCGCGGCGGAGGAGTGGTCCCCGTGGAGCGTGTGCTCCAGCACGTGCGGCGAGGGCTGGCAGACTCGCACGCGCTTCTGCGTGTCCTCCTCCTACAGCACGCAGTGCAGCGGGCCCCTGCGCGAGCAGCGCCTGTGCAACAACTCTGCCGTGTGTCCAGGTGGGCGCGCGCCGCGGGGCGGGGCACTGGGGGCGGGGCCTCTGCGCGGGGCACTGGGGGCGGGGCCTCAGGCCCAGGGGTCGCACAGCTCAGCAGCGCCCTCGGGTCACCCCGCAGTGCACGGCGCCTGGGACGAGTGGTCGCCTTGGAGCTTGTGCTCCAGCACCTGCGGCCGCGGCTTCCGGGACCGCACGCGCACCTGCAGGCCCCCCCAGTTTGGAGGCAACCCCTGCGAGGGGCCGGAGAAGCAAACCAAGTTCTGCAACATAGCCCTGTGCCCTGGTAGGTGAGAGGGAGGACGGCAGGCGGGGACGGGATGGGGAAGGGCCCAATGAGTCGCCGGCCAGCCCTGGGGCCTGGCTTTGCCCAGCCCAGAGCCACCTGCTGGGGCGCTCAGAGTTGGAATCTCAGGCTGTGATCAGGCAGGGAGCTGGAGACCCTAGAGCATTCTCGTTGGCGTTGGGGTGCTGGCCTTCGGGGGTGCTCACACTTGTGACTCGGGCTGCACGGTGGGGTGGAGATCCCCAGCAGTGCTCATGCTGCGTCCCACTGTGAGCGCGCAGGAGGCCCTCGGTGTTCACGCTGGTCCCTGTCCCCTTCCTCCCCTGGGCCGGGCAGTGGACGGAAACTGGAACGAGTGGTCCAGCTGGAGCGCGTGCTCCGCCAGCTGCTCTCAGGGCCGGCAGCAGCGCACGCGCGAGTGCAACGGGCCCTCCTACGGCGGCGCCGAGTGCCAGGGCCACTGGGTGGAGACCAGAGACTGCTTCCTGCAGCAGTGCCCAGGTCAGCGCGCGCGCCGGGTCTGCTGCGGGGGCGGGGCAAGCCGCGGAGGCGGGGCGAGGCCCGTGGACCACCCCCCCCCCCCGCATGTGACCCCAGGGGCGTGGGGGACCGGGGGAAGTGGGGGCGGTCCTGGGGGGCCGGTGGGATGTGGGGGCGATTTGGGGGGGTCAGTGGGATGTGGGGGCGATCCTGGGACAGTGGAAAGTAGAGGGCAGTCCTGGGACAGTGGAATGTAGGGGGTGGTCCTGGGGGTCAGTGGGATGTGGGGGTGGTCCTGGGAGACAGTGGGATGTAGGCATGGTCCTGGGGGATGGTGGAATGTAGGGGTGATCCTGGAGGTGGGTGGGAAGTGGAGCGGTTCTGGGGGTCAGTGGGATGTGGGGGCAGTCTTGGAGGGACGGTGGGAAGTGGGGGTGGTCCTGGGGGTCAGTGGGAAGTGGGGCGGTCCTGGGGGACACTGCACACGAGGCCTGTGTTCCTCTGAACCACGCTGAGTTCTGCTTTCTCCTCTCATGGTCTCGATTTCTCCTCACGGCTTCCTGCTTCTACCCTCCTGGGTCCCCACGGCTCTGCCTCCCCGTGTCCCTGTCCCTGTGCCTCCCCACCCGGCGTGCCCTGCAGTGGACGGGAAGTGGCAGGCCTGGGCGTCCTGGGGCGGCTGCAGTGTCACGTGTGGGGGCGGCGCTCAGCGCCGGGAGCGTGCCTGCTCGGGGCCCTTCTTCGGGGGAGCAGCCTGCCAGGGCTCACAGGAAGAGTTCCGCCAGTGTGGTGCCCAACGGTGTCCCGGTGAGTGTGCCCCTCAGCCCACCGCCCGGCTCAGGGGGCAGCTGAGGGACCGGGTGGGCTCGGGGCCGAGCTTCTGGTGGACGACTTCTCCTTGTGACGGCGGATGTCCTGGAGGGGTCTTGGCCCCTTGCCCCCGCCGCCAGCTCTCAGCTGCCCTTCCGGAATCCTGCCCCTGCTCACTGTGTCTGGACCCCGGCAGAGCCGCATGAGATCTGTGACGAAGACAACTTCGGCACTGTGATCTGGAAGGAGACCCCGGCAGGAGAGGTGGCCGCAGTCCGGTGTCCCCGAAACGCCACGGGTGAGGG
>NW_011889037.1:1254140-1255467 GCF_000151845.1 Pteropus vampyrus | reverse complement strand
TGTGACGAAGACAACTTCGGCACTGTGATCTGGAAGGAGACCCCGGCAGGAGAGGTGGCCGCAGTCCGGTGTCCCCGAAACGCCACGGGTGAGGGTTTGCGGGCAGCTGGTGGGGGGGGTCCTGTCCTGTCCTCACAGAGCTGCGTGTGGGCAGTGAGATGCTCCTACAGGCCAGCCCTCGGGGCCTGTCGGAGCAGGCGATGCGTCCCTCCCTGACCGTGGCCCCTGCTGGGTGACAGGGTTCTGGCAGTTCTCTAGGGTCACCAGCGGTGCCCGTTTCCCTGTCCGTTTCCTGTCAGTAGGCACTGGGTCACACTACCTGATGCCAAACGGCCCCGAAGGCTGACCCGTGTCCACCCCAGGGGCTGAGGCTGCAGGCTCTGGATAGGGAGGGGCTCCACAAGAGGCCCCGGGCTGAACTCGAAGCCCCCACTTAGCTGTGGACAAGTTCCTGATTCTGGGGCTGAGGGTCCCATCCAGAGGGCTCAGGCCTGGGAGTCGCGGGCGGGATTCCTGCAGGGCGCTGGGCACCCAGCCGAGAAGTGGAGCCCGCGCTGATCCGCTGCCTCCCCAGGCCTCGTACTGAGACGTTGCGAGCTGGACGAGGACGGCATCGCCTACTGGGAGCCCCCCACCTACATCCGCTGCATCTCCATCGACTACCGGAACATCCAGATGATGGTGGGCGCCGGGCCTGGGCCTCCCGCCCCGCCCCCCTGTCCCTACGGGTGCTCTTCTGCCCCATGTCCTCGGACGCAGCCCTGTGTCCCCACCGGCGTGCCCTGTGGACACAAGTCAGTTATGACCCCTGGCTGGGGGCTGCGGAGAGCTCTCCAGGTGTGGGAGGTCCTTGGCCCCTGCCTTGACGTGTCCTGTAGGGTCACGGCACCCAAACTCCTTGTCTCCCTAGACCCGGGAGCACCTGGCGAAGGCTCAGCGCGGGCTGCCGGGGGAGGGGGTGTCAGAGGTCATCCAGACGCTGGTGGAGATCTCCCAGGACGGCACTAGCTACAGCGGCGACCTGCTGTCCACCATCGACGTCCTGAGGAACATGACCGAGATCTTCAGAAGGGCGTACTACAGCCCCACTCCTGGGGATGTACAGGTGGGTCCCAGCAGGGCCGCCCGGGGGAGGGGCACCTGGGGGGGGCTGGATCCCAGCCTTACTCTGAGCCCGGACGGGGCCCGAACCCCAGATAGAGACCTGAAGGCGCCAGTGTCCATCCCCTCGTCTCACGCAGCCCCGTCCCGGTCACTCACTGATCCCCGGCTTGTGTCACGGGCTGAGCCCAGCCCGTGGCGCCCCGTTCTCGGCTCACTGGCCTTC
>NW_011889037.1:1252184-1252870 GCF_000151845.1 Pteropus vampyrus | reverse complement strand
CTCACGCAGCCCCGTCCCGGTCACTCACTGATCCCCGGCTTGTGTCACGGGCTGAGCCCAGCCCGTGGCGCCCCGTTCTCGGCTCACTGGCCTTCCCCACTCCTTTCCAGAACTTTGTCCAGATCATCAGCAACCTGCTGGCAGAGGAGAACCGCGACAAATGGGAGGAGGCCCAGCTGGTGAGGACGCCGGTTTGGATGGGCACAGCGTCCACGGTGCCCCCCGCAGTCCAGGCTAGCCCGGGGAGCAGGGGCCTGGATTCAAATTCCGGCCCAGCCTCTACCGGTCATGCGACTCTGAGGAAGCCACCCTTCCGAGCCTCAGTTTCCCGTCCCAGGGACGGGAGCTCAGTGGGGGGCGGTGAGGGGCGTGGGAAAGCACGTTGCCTGCGTGGTTCTCGTCAGGGCGACTGGACACGATGGTTCTTTCTCATCTGGAAATAGGGGTCCCCATTCTCCTCCCAGACTGACCTGGAGTCCACCATTACTCCCGTCACCAGAGCAGTACCCAGTGTGGGGACCCCTGCTCCCCGCCCTAGCCTGCGCCCCTGGCCCTGGGGCACAGCAGCCCCTCGGGGCTCAGCGTCCTCATCCACGGTGGCGGAGGACACCCAGAGGTTCTGACCCTGCTTTCCAAGTCTGGTCCAGAGACCACGGTGCTCAGGGCTGAGCGGCCAGACCCAGAAA
>NW_011889037.1:1250546-1251009 GCF_000151845.1 Pteropus vampyrus | reverse complement strand
AAGGGTTTCGTCCATTCGTTCATCCGTCCATTCGTCCATCCATTTCTGATGTGCCACGTCGCGTGCTCAGCCTGGCACTTCAGCTGCCCTTCATCATCCGGGAGGGGTCAGTGGCGGGGGCCGCCTCCTGCCCAAATCTGTGCCTGTCTCTACAGGGGCACGCAGCAGGCTCATGGGTCCTGACTCCAGGTCAAATGATTCTGCAGTGCCCACCAGGCTTCTTCACACAAGTGGCCCTGGTGACCTTGAAGAGGCACAGGAGGGCAGGGGCTGGCGACAGGGGTCTGCAGCACAGGGACGAGCCTGGAGGGCATGCGGGTGGCCCTCCTCACTGACGACCTTGCTTCCCTCTGCTGGGTGTGCCATTACACGTTTCCCAGAAAATTCTTCATCAAGACCCCAGCTCCCCAGGCGGCTCAGTGGGTTGCGCCTCGCGATGATATTGGGTGGATGGTGACTACTG
>NW_011889037.1:1249037-1250496 GCF_000151845.1 Pteropus vampyrus | reverse complement strand
CCTGCCCTGTTTGCTCCCAGCTCCCAGGGGTCACTTAGGGGCACCTGGGCAGTCACCCAGGCCTCCGACTGCAGCACTCTGTCTGGGCCTTCCCCGGAGGTCGCACGCTGGAGCGGGGTCCAGGTTGGGGCACCGGCGGCGGGGAGGAGGGTGACTGGCATTGTCTTCCAGAGGCCGATGACTCGTCTGTGTTCGTGGTGGGCACTGTGCTCTACCGGAACCTGGGCAGCTTCCTGGCCCTGCAGAGGTGGGCGCTGCGGGCACGGGGAGGTGGAGGTGGGGCGAGGCCAGACCTGGGGTGGGGGACACGGGGTGCGGGGTGTCAGAGGCCTTCAGCGAGCGGCCTGCGGGAGCGCGGCTCCCGGACACGCTGACGTGGCTGCTGGCCCTCCCCAGGAACACCACGGTCCTGAACTCCAAGGTCATCTCCGTGACGGTGAAGCCGCCCCCACGCTCCCTGCTCACGCCCTTGGAGATCGAGTTTGCCCACATGCACAACGTGAGTGCCTCCGTGCGTGCGCGTGTGTGCGTCTGCGTGTGTGTGGCTGCTGTCTGACCCCGCGTGTGTGTGCGTGAGGGGGGGCGGTGCTCACACTGCCGGGGTCTCACCTCAGCCTTGCAAGAGAGCGGCTCTCATTCCTGGATGACAGGTGGGTAAACTGAGGCTCAGAGAGGTGCGGTGATTTGCCCAGGGTCACACGGTACAGTGTGTGTGACGCCACATCTGATGCCACTGCCTGAGCCCCAGCCGCAGCAGCCCTGGGCCCCGACAGCTTGCTCGCTCCCTTGGGAAAAGAGCCATCCCCTCTGAGAAACAAGCCTGCCCCGGGCCTCGGGCCCCTCCGTGCCCTGTTACTTGGAGCTCTCTGTAGGGCCGCAGAAGAGCCAGGCCGAGATGTCCCGCGGGCCAGCTGAGAGCTACGAGCCCAGGGGTCATCCGGCCAGCGCCAGGCCTCCTCTTGGCCGCCGTGTGGCCTCGGGCAAGTCGCTCGAGCTCTGTGCCCGGCTCCCGTCCCATCGAGCGTGAATGACAGGGTTGGGCGAGGGCGAGGTCACTCCCACCCGTGAGGGCCCGGCAGCCCGGCGTCACCAGCCCTGTCATCCGGTGCGGGAACGCCACGGCCCGCAGGACAGGGCTTTGCTGAGACCACCCTCTGCCCGCCTGACCCCAGCCCCTCTGGGCTCCCTGCGGGGAGTCGCCCTCTGACTCCATTTTGCGTTAAGCTGGGCTGGCCACCTGGGCACCCAGAGGTGTGTGTTGGTCACTGCTGCCCATTCCTGCTCGGAGAGGGGCAGGAGCGGCATGAGGCCACCAGCAGGAGGAGGAGCTGGGCCCGTCCCTTCCCTGCTCCAGGCCTCAGTTCCCTGCTCCTGAAACACCGCCTCTCGGGGGAACAGAGTAGGCAGAGCACTTGGGGGTGGGCTTGCCTGTGGGTGGGCCCCGCCGGTGACCCTGAGC
>NW_011889037.1:1240225-1243207 GCF_000151845.1 Pteropus vampyrus | reverse complement strand
TGGGGTTAGCAGCCGGGGTCAGTCCTAGTGACAGTCACGGTGCTGGTTCTGAGGAAGTGGCGGTCACGGTGACGTTGCTGATAGTGGAGGTGGTACTGGCGATCATGAAGACAGACACAGTAATGACGGTGACGGTGAAGGGGTGACCGTGGTATAGCATTGGCAGGAATGGTGTCGATGACCATGGTGATGGTGCTGGAGGTTATGGTGGTATGGTCCCGTCATTCTTGATGACAGCGGTGCTGTGGTGCTGTCGATGATGGTTTTGATGCTGGCGGTGGTGGTGGTGACGGTGATGTGCAGGTGCTGTGGTGCTGTCGATGATAGTGGTTTTGATGCTGGCGGTGGTGGTGGTGACGGTGGTGTTGGTAGCATATGGTGGTGGTGATGGTGCTGGCGGTTATGGTGGTATGGTCCTGTCATTCTTGATGACAGCGGTGCTGTGGTGCTGTCGATGATGGTGGTTTTGATGCTGATGGTGGTGGTGGTGACGGTGGTGGTGGTGACGGTGGTGTTGGTAGCGTATGGTGGTGGTGACGGTGATGGCGGTGATAATGACTGCGTTGTTGGTGTTGATGGCGATGTTGTCATTGTTGGTGGCAGTTTCAGCGATAGCTATGAAGGTGGAGGCTGTGGTGACAGTTAAGGTGGTGCTGGTGGTGGGCTCGGCTCTCGGGAGTTTGAGGTGCCCTCCCCACGGGAACCACGACACCCAAGCACAGTGAGAGAACCAGACAGCAGAGGGGCGAGCTCCTGCGGCCACAGCGGTCTGCGAGGGTGTCTTGGAGGAGACAGGCTGGGCCGGCTGTGATGGGTGGTGAGGCCGGGGGTCTGCTGGAGCGGGAGGAGTGCCTGCAGGGTGCCCAGTGCCCGGCACAGGGGCTAGCACGGGTGGGCCAGGGAGGTGCTTGCTGGATGAATGAGTGAGCATGCCGGCTGGAACCCCAGCTGTACCAGTGGCTGAGGCGTGAAAGGGTATGGGTGTTGGCAGGGGTGAATGACAGGCCAGGCAGAGCTGGACGAGAGGTGAAGCCATGAGTGAGGGGCAAAGGGCCTAGGTAGGATCCCTGAGCCGGACTCTGAGCCGGGAAGAGCCAGCAGGTGGAGTGGCATCAGCAGGACCCTAGCCCGCCCAGGCTGGATCACTTCCTCGTGGGCTGGGCAGCCCAGGGCCCGACCCTCTCCAGAAGCCCGGGTCTGCCTGGCAGACTGCGCTGTGCCTCTGTGCCCCTGTCTGGTCGGATGGGGTGCGACGGGATGAGAGCAGGGGACTGGGGAGGGCCAGGTTTCCAGCCCAGGGCAGGCCTGCGGCTCGAAGCCCTGACTCAGAGTGTGGCCGGCGCCGGTGGCAGGGAGCAGGGAGATTGCCATCTCGGATTGTGGGGACATGAGAAGCCCTGGAGGTTCTGGTCACAGACACAGGGATGCTGAGCGAGGCTCAGACACTGTCGACCCTGAAAGGAACACAGGCCTAAGGGGGCGCGGGTCTCACCTGGCAGCCCTCCCAGCAGGACCCAGGTCAGGCAGGCGTCCAGCCCCCAGGCCCCCCCGGTCACTGGCATTGCTCCCAGGCCCTGAACCAGGACGGGATGGAGCTGCCGTGGACTGCCCTGGGCGGTCTCGGTCACTGGCGGCCTCGGTCGCTGGCAGCCAGATGGGACTGGGCGTGCAGGCGGAGGCCGAGGAGGCTTCTTGGAGATGCATCTACTCTGAGGATCCCTGAAGGACGAGGCTGGGTCAGCTTGCAGCCCCGAGACATGTGGTCAGAGGGACCAGCCAAGATCAAGGCCTGGAGGCAGGAGAGGCACCTGCGTCCTGGGTCACCTGTGGTCCTGTCTGGGCCTGGCTGTACAGGCAGGGCCGCCAGGGCCAACGGGGGTCTGGGGAATCAGGATCAGTTTCGGCTGCTGGGTGAGGTGGGGCCCAGGGCAGCAGCAGGCCGGGCCTGACGGAGGGGTCCGTGCCACGTGCAGGGACTCGGGTTGCACGGGCAGGAGCAGATCCAGCCCCAGCCTTGATCTGTGGCTCAGCAGCCAGGAGGCGGAGGCGGGAGGTGGGCACTCCTGATGAGCAGAGTGCGATTTCGCGCGGCTGGGGCCGGGGATGGCTGATTTAGGGAGCACCAATGGAGGCCGCCCACTGAGGATCTTGAAGGCCAGGCTGTGAGATTTTGAGGGACTTCCAGAAGCCCCTGCCTGCAGAGACGCCGTGCCCACTCCTTGTTCCCCCACTGGGGTGTGCTGTGCCCACTCCCGCTTCTTTCTGCCGTGTGGGAGGACACCTATGAGTCATTCACACTCCAGTGTGAATTAGCCCATCAAACCCCAGGGGACTCTGATGGGTATAGTCCCATAATAGCACCTGCTCCGTGGGCTGGCATCGTGAATGCAGCGAAGGCCATGGCTCAGGGTGGGCGGGGCTCTCAGTCGGCCCCGTGTGTTACTGTCCCCTGATGTCCCGTGAGTGTGCCGAGCCCTGCCACGGGCACTGTGCCCCTGTGCTCTCCCTAAACAGTGTGTGGGGTGAGGGTTTGAGTCCACCACACCGGGGCGACAGGAGGGATTTGCCCGAGGCCAGGCACAGGCCTGGCTGCCCAGCCTCCCCCGTCTTGGGGTGGACTGGATGAGCGCCCTCTGGGCACTGGCGGGGGGCAGGAGGGCTGAGCCTCCTCCCCAGGCCTCCGACACCCCTGGCTCCCACCCTCCGGGCCCAGACAGGCGCCTTGAGGGGGCTGCCTGAGCTGGAGGGGGCCCAGGCCTGCACCCCTCTACCCTACTGGTGCTGGGGGCTGGGTGGCCGCCTCTGCCACCCTCGCCTGGGGACACCGGGACCTGGCTGTGGCCTTGTGGTGGGTGACAAGGGCGAAATGAGGTGGTGGTCGGCACTGGGCCGGGACCTGCTGCGGGGGGGCGGGCGCTGCAAGGACTTGGGTTCACAGCCTGAATGTGACCGCAGGGGTGCGCTTAGGGGGAGGCTGGAGGG
>NW_011889037.1:1238313-1240175 GCF_000151845.1 Pteropus vampyrus | reverse complement strand
CCACACCTGGCAGGGCATGGACTGGACTGGCAGTGTCCCCCCAGACACGGTGAGGCAGAGGGACAGTGGGACACCTCGTTTAGTCACACGGAGGAGTGTGCAGGGGCCCTAAAGTGGGAGCAGCTGCAGGAGAAGAGGAGGCTCGGGATTTCGGCAGACGGGACAGGCGAGCTTGGCAGCTCCGTTCTCATGGGCCGAGTGGGCGTGGTGGGGCTGGGCCTTCCCCCCAAGGGGTTTGGGGTGCACTGGGGAGAGTGCAGTCAGTGGGAAGCTTGTCATTGTCACCGCCTGCCCGCCTCGCCCCAGCACCAGCCCCCAGGCTTCCCTGCACCCCTTCCCCAGGCCGCTGGGAGGGTGAGTGTGCCCAGCCCAGGCCCCGGGCCCCAGGCCTAGGGGTACACGCAGCAAGTGCCCTCATGCTCTGGGCAGTGCACTGACGAAGTGCATCCTGGGAGGCCAGGACGGGCCCTCGGCGTGGCCGACACCGGAGAGCGAGTTTGCCTAGCAGAGGAGGGGCGGTGGGAGGAGGCGGCTCCAGCAGAGGCACAGCTTGAGCCAAAGGATGGCTGGGAGCAGGCAGGTGGGTGCAGGGGTGCAGGAGGAGGCTGCGAGGGGCGTAGGGCCGGTTTGTGGGAGCTGCACGTCAGGAACTGTGGAGTTGTTTGGAGGTTGGGATCACCACGCACCCACCAGTCCGTCCTTCTGTGGTTAGGAGGTCCTGGTCCGCAGCCTTTCTGACCCCAGTGCAGGGGACAGTCACACAGGACCCCGTAGACAGACCCCGAAAAGGCTGGGTCGTCCCACAGCCGGCCCTGGGGCTGTGTCTGAGGGCAGGGCTGAGAGGCCGTGCGGGGCAGGTCCACGGAAGCCTCTCAGGAGCGGCGACACAGCACTGTGCCCGCGGGCATCTGGGGACAAGCATTTTGGCAGGAAGAGCAGGGGGCGTGAAGGCCCGGTGCCTGGCGTGTGCGAGGCCACACGGCTGCATGCGCTGGCCGTCCCAGCTCCGGGTGGAGGCTGGGGCTGGGCTCGGGGAGAGCTAGGGGACCCCGCAGCCCTGGGAAGCTGCTCCCCTGAGTTTGGCTGCTGTCGACTGCTTTTCTTGGGGTTTGGCAAGTGGCACAAGCTCTTCGTACAAAACGGGGCGTCGTAAAAGGAGAAAGAAAGAAAAGGCGAGGAACCCCACGTGCTCGAGGCGCCCGGCCATCGGGGGGTGTCTGAGAGTTTTGCCTTTTCTTGGGGTACAGGTCCATCCTATCTGGCACAAGCCCCTCCCAGCAGCCTAGAAACCCTCCCTGGGGGCTGTTCAAGGCTCCTAGGCCATCAGGGGCCCTGGGTCGACCCAGCCCCCACCGGAGGAGCCCTCCGGCTGCTTCAGCGCCCTCCGGACCGCTCTGCCGCCTCCCGTGGTTTCCTGCACGTCGCGTCCCCGGGCAGTTTTAAGCTCTCGGTAGTAAATTGTTTTCCGGAAAGATGGGACCCTTCCCCTTCGCCCTCCAGGGGCAGCAGCAGGCGGCGAGAAGCCGGGCTGGCCCTGCATGTGTCCAAGACACTGTCGCGTGGACCTAGGCTGTGGCCATTTGTCTGCATGGCCTGGGGCAGATCCCGCGCCTCTGGGGCCTCAGCTTTCTGCAGCCTCCCACCCCCCCACCCCCTCCATCCCCCCCCCAGTCCGCCTGCCTATGGGGAGGGGGAGGGGCAGGTTGGCAAGGAGGCAGCAGGGTCCAGGGGCTGCCCCCACCGCATGGCCTCCGCCTGCCCTTCCTCCCTCAGCTGTGGGGTCCTGCCCACCCCTGCTCACCTCTGGGCTGTTAAGGGATCTGCACCAGGGGCCCAAGGGCCTGAGAACAGCAGCAAGGTGC
>NW_011889037.1:1237672-1238261 GCF_000151845.1 Pteropus vampyrus | reverse complement strand
GGAGGGACCCTGACCCAGCACCTTCTCTCACTCTGGGCGAGTAAGGGAGACGCAGGTGTTGCTGGCCCAGATTCCTCAGGCCTGGGCCCGGTGGGAGGGTGGGGGGGCGGCTGGCTCTGTGACCCAGATACTCCAAGTATGTGAAGCTCAGACAAGAGGTGGCAAACGGTCTCCCACGTGTGGCACGGTCAGCGTGCGCGGGGGGGAGGGACGGCCTGCGCGTGGGGCAGAGATGGCACAGGTCCCGGCAGCGGGAGGAACTTGCTTAGCCGTGGCAGAGACCCCCGGAGCCGGGGGCGGCGAGGACGCGTCCTGGAGGTCTTGCGGGAAGGAGGGCTGAGGTCCCCGGCCCTTCCCGGGTCAGGGTGTGCCTGGGCCTCAAGACGGCCCTCAGGTCAGGGGCCGCCCACCCCTCGTCCTGCTCAAGGAAAGCTCGGCGGCCCCGCGGGACACTTCCACCTGCCAGGCTTAGGGTGGGGCCTCGGGCAGGTCATCCCTCCGTCCGGACTGGTCCTAGTTTACCCTGAGGGTCTCTCTCAGATCTGCTCTTCAGAGTCGGTGGTTCAGATGCCGTAGGCCAGGGGCGGGG
>NW_011889037.1:1226078-1227612 GCF_000151845.1 Pteropus vampyrus | reverse complement strand
CTCTAACCCTCGGCCCAGGCCCCTGGTCCTGGGAGGGACCCTGACCCAGCACCTTCTCTCACTCTGGGCGAGTAAGGGAGACGCAGGTGTTGCTGGCCCAGATTCCTCAGGCCTGGGCCCGGTGGGGGGGCGGGGGGGTGGCTGGCTCTGTGACCCAGATACTCCAAGTATGTGAAGCTCAGACAAGAGGTGGCAAACGGTCTCCCACGTGTGGCACGGTCAGCGTGCGCAGGGGGGAGGGACGGCCTGCCCGTGGGGCAGAGATGGAACAGGTCCCGGCAGCGGGAGGAACTTGCTTAGCCGTGGCAGAGACCCCCGGTGCCGGGGGCGGTGAGGACGCGTCCTGGAGGTCCTGCGGGAAGGAGGGTTGAGGTCCCCAGCCCTTCCCGGGTCTGGGTGTGCCTGGGCCTCAAGATGGCCCTCAGGTCAGGGGCCGCCCACCCCTCGTCCTGCTCAAGGAAAGCTCGGCGGCCCCGCGGGACACCTCCACCTGCCAGGCTTAGGGTGGGGCCTCGGGCAGGTCGCCCCTCCGTCCGGACTGGTCCTAGTTTACCCTGAGGGTCTCTCTCAGATCTGCTCTTCAGAGTCGGTGGTTCAGATGCCGTAGGCCAGGGGCGGGGGGCTGGCGAGAACAGGAACCCCGGCCGCCTACTGTGTCGCCCTGGGGCCTTGCGCAATGGTGCCACCTCTCTGAGCCTCAGTTTCTTTATTTACACGGCTGAGCTGAGGGTTACCGAAAAAGTCAAATGATAAAATGCACAGAAAGCCGTCAATATCGAGGTGGGGAGGGGACGAGGAGAGGGACTCTGAGCCCGTGCTCCAGGTCATCGGGCGCCTGAGCACGCCACCCTGACACAGATCGCCAAGGGGACATCGCTGGGAGAGGCCGAGGCCGGGGGCCTGCAGTGCAGTCCCGCAGGGTCTGCGTGAGCCCCGGCCCCTGGGTCCAGGCAGCCTTCGGAATGACCAGGAGCTGCCCACCTCCTGGGCTGCCAGCCGGGCCAGCTGGTTCTGTGGACCAGAGGCAGATGCCCCCTCATGCCCGCCATGGCTTGAGGCTGCAGTGGCGGCCCGAGCCGGACCTCTTA
Source organism: Pteropus vampyrus (assembly GCF_000151845.1). Classification (NCBI taxonomy): domain Eukaryota; kingdom Metazoa; phylum Chordata; class Mammalia; order Chiroptera; family Pteropodidae; genus Pteropus; species Pteropus vampyrus. The sequence continues at coordinate 1,226,524 of NW_011889037.1, read as the reverse complement.
GCACAGCGGGCAGCCACCCTCCGCTCTCCCCGCCCCTGAGAGGCTGGTAATTAATTAGTGCCCACAGCAGAAGCCCCGGGGACCAGCCACCGGCCTGGGCTGGCACTCTCCCAGGAGGTGGCCGGCAGCTGTCTGCCTGGCGCCCTGCAGACCCGCCAGCACTGGCTGGGAAACTGCCAGGCTGCTGGGCCCGGCCAGCCTGCTCCCCTCACCCCCGGCATCGGGGTGCCGTGCCCTCCCGGGCCTCCCAGAGGCCCTCGGGCAGGCGGGAGTCCGTGGCTCTCCACTCGGAGACGGAAGGCGGAGGCGTGTCGGTGCCGGGCCCACGAGCAGAGCTGGGATTCGAACCCGGGACTGGTCAGCCACAGAGGCCCGCTCTGAAGAGCAGCCACACGGCCGCTGTCATTGGCAGGCCGGTCGGCTTGGGAGAGGGACTCTGTCTGCAG
>NW_011889037.1:1225445-1226028 GCF_000151845.1 Pteropus vampyrus | reverse complement strand
CATGACCCCTGACCCTGGTCACACGCTGAGCCCTGACCTGGTCCCGCATGACCCCTGACCCTCTCATCTGGAATGACTTGTGCAGGTTCACACGTAATGATACGTGAGCCAGTGGGGCTGTCTCCTCTCCTAGCCACGTGTGACAGTCAGGGACGCGACACGCTCGTCTTGGAAAGAATGAGCTGGAGGTTCCCAGCCATGGCGCAGACCCTACCTGCGTCCCCTCTGGTCACACACTCGCATGCATGGGCTCGACTCCCACACCCGAGGCGGCAGCTCGTGCTCTGTAAACACTGGGCCCCGACCACCCCGGAGTCCCCCTTGCTCCAGGAGCCTGAGTCATGTGACCAAACCCCACCCTGTGCACTCAAAACACCAGATCACGCACTCCCGAACCTAGCTGACAGCATAGCTCGGGGCTCCTCCCCACACCCCACGCCTGTCTGTCCAGTGGCAGTGAGGTTCTGGGGAGCAGGGATGTTAGTGGGGGAAAGGGGAGTTCTTGCAGAGTTCCCAAATGTACAGGAGGATGGACGGGTGGATGGATGAATAGACGGGTGGGCGGATGGAGGGTGGTCAGGTG
>NW_011889037.1:1223538-1225395 GCF_000151845.1 Pteropus vampyrus | reverse complement strand
AGCTCGGCGGCCCCGCGGGACACTTCCACCTGCCAGGCTTAGGGTGGGGCCTCGGGCAGGTCATCCCTCCGTCCGGACTGGTCCTAGTTTACCCTGAGGGTCTCTCTCAGATCTGCTCTTCAGAGTCGGTGGTTCAGATGCCGTAGGCCAGGGGCGGGGGGCCGGCGAGAACGGGAACCCCGGCCGCCTACTGTGTCGCCCTGGGGCCTTGCGCAATGGTGCCACCTCTCTGAGCCTCAGGTTCTTTATCTACACGGCTGAGCTGAGGGTTACCGAAAAAGTCAAATGATAAAATGCACAGAAAGCCGTCAATATCGAGGTGGGGAGGGGACGAGGAGAAGGACTCTGAGCCCGTGCTCCGGGTCATCGGGCGCCTGAGCACGCCACCCTGACACAGATTGCCAAGGGGACATCGCTGGGAGAGGCCGAGGCCGGGAGCCTGCAGTGCAGTCCCGCAGGGTCTGGGTGAGCCCCGGCCCCAGCCCCTGGGTCCAGGCAGCCTTCGGAATGACCAGGAGCTGCCCACCTCCTGGGCTGCCAGCCGGGCCAGCTGGTTCTGTGGACCAGAGGCTGCAGTGGCGGCCCGAGCCGGACCTCTTAGCACAGCGGGCAGCCACCCTCCGCTCTCCCCGCCCCTGAGAGGCTGGTAATTAATTAGTGCCCACAGCAGAAGCCCCGGGGACCAGCCACCGGCCTGGGCTGGCATTCTCCCAGGAGGTGGCCGGCAGCTGTCTGCCTGGCGCCCTGCAGACCCGCCAGCACTGGCTGGGAAACTGCCAGGCTGCTGGGCCCGGCCAGCCTGCTCCCCTCACCCCCGGCCTCGGGGTGCCGTGCCCTCCCGGGCCTCCCAGAGGCCCTCGGGCAGGCGGGAGTCCGGGGCTCTCCACTCGGAGACGGAGGGCGGAGGCGTGTCGGTGCCGGGCCCACGAGCAGAGCTGGGATTCGAACCCGGGACTGGTCGGCCACAGAGGCCCGCTCTGAAGAGCAGCCACATGGCCGCTGTCATTGGCAGGCCGGTCGGCTTGGGAGAGGGACTCTGTCTGCAGACGGAAATGGCCTAAAGGACTCTTCCTCGGAGCGCGTTGTTTCCGTGTCTCTGGCCTGGGCTGCGTGGCCGTCTCGGCGTCTGGTCAGTGGCTGGCTCCTGCAGGGCTGCAGGTGGACAGCCCCGGGCGTGAGGACAGGGCACTCCTGGTGGCGGGGGGTGGGGGACGCGGGGGCGCCGTGGGAGCTGCATGGTTCTGAGGGATGAAGGGGGACGGTGAGCAGGGCGCACGTGGGGCAGCGGAGCGAGGCCTCGGTGACTGGGCCACGGCTCCGGGACCGCCCAGGCCCCATGCCCCTTTCCCGTCCCCTGCACCACCCAGGTCTGGTTTCTGGCTCTGGGGGTGGTGGGGTTCTCCTTCCTCCTGAGAAGGGAAGGGAGGAGGGGAGGACAGGAGGGAGGGGTCTCTGCCGGCGCTAAGAGGTTCTGACCTTTGCTCCCCTCTGAGCTGGGGACATGCAGACCGGGAGCTGGGGCCGCACAGGCAGCCGAGTCCCTGGCCTCCGTCCCACTGGCCCTGCCCGGCGCCGCTGTGCTGTGTGGCTGGGGACGCCTTGGCTCCTCCCAGGCCAGCAGAGGTGCGGGTGGGCTGAGGCCGCGAGGCTCACGCAGAAACGTCCCTGGAGCCAGCGGCAGAAGCTCCGGGGCCCTCTGTGCCAAATGCTGACTTCTGCATTCTTTCTGTGGAGGGCCCCTGAAATGGATGAGCTTCGGGCCCCCCCAAACCCCGGCCCCCTGGGCTCAGGGCGCAGGGCCATGAGAGGGCTGTCCGGTCCTCTCACTGCACCTCAGAGATGAGCAGACAGGCCAGG
>NW_011889037.1:1219472-1221779 GCF_000151845.1 Pteropus vampyrus | reverse complement strand
CTGTGCGCTCCGCAGCCCCCGGGGCCTGGCCGCGGGGCCCGGCCTCTGGAGAGGGTGGGCGGGAGCGGAGTGGGTGGCAGTGTGAAGTTGGGGGCTGCCGGGCAGAGCCAGGCTGGGGCCCCGGGAGTGACTGATGGGTGAGTCTCCCCCACTCTCCTTGGGGGCCTGGGACCTTGGAGGGAGCGGATCCCCAGAGGAGCCAGTCGGGCCAGGCCGCAGGCGTGGGGGAGGCCGGGCAGGCTCTTTCACCTGATTGTGGTCTCTGTCAGCTGGGAAGGGTCCCAGGCCACCTTCATCCGCGCCTTTCTCCACGCACCTCGTGGATTCCCGTCTGTGGAGGCGGCTGTGTCCCAGATAGGGGTTCTGGGGTGGCCAGGGGTGCGAGCTTGGCCCAGGTCCACAGCCTTCCCATGAAGGCCCCATTATCGCAGGGGCCTCCTTTTTGTTCCCTGGTTCTTGTGGGGGCTGCCAGTTTCTATGACAACGGCATCTGGGGCCAGCTCTCTGGCTGGAGCCCTGGGTGCTGTGCCCAGCCCACTGGGACTGGTGGGTGCTCTCTCCCCATCCAGGCTGCATTCCCAGGTCCCAGGAAGGCCCCATCTGCAGAGGATGGAAGGGGCCAGGGTCTTCACTCACTGAGTCTCCCTGCCCAGGCCTGGTGTGGGCAGCAGATATGAAGGACAGACTGGTGTGGGGGACGTGGCTTTCCTGGGTTTTCGGGGTGGCTGGCCCTCATTGGCTAGGACGGCACAGCATTCTATTCAGGGGACCCCAGGTTCAACGTGGAAGGTGGTTCTAGGCCTTTCTGAGAATGTTTTGCCTACTTTCTTCTCTGGGACACGTGTAAGGAGGGCGGCCTTGTCAGCTAGGGTCCCCTACAGGGTCAGAGCCGGACAGGACCTTAGAGGTCGCTGACAGTGAGCTTCTCTGTTGACAGGCAGGGAAACCGAGGCGTGGTGAGGGGCCTGGGCCCAAGGTCGTAAGGTGGCTCTGCATGGACGGGTCTGTGGTCTTGGCCCTGATCCGGCGTGCCCTCCCCCATCGGGCTGTCCCTGTGGCCGGCTGTCCCCGCTCGTCTCGCTGGCTGTAAGGGCAGGACCCTCGTGGCAGCGGAGGCTCCCTGAAGCAGGCAGCTTTGTGCACAGGTGGTCATCGGTGCCAAAGCAGCTGGCTTCGCTGCACGAGGGAGCAACGGATGAGTCCGGGGCTTCCTAGGTCCCCTGAGGCCGGAGTGAGCCGGGCAGGGCCAGCCATGGTGCCACGGGTGTGAGAGACGCCAGGGCCTGGGAGGGTCTGCAGTGGGTCGCATGCCCCACATCCCCTCTCCCAGCCCAGGCCCCGGCCCAGAGACCGGTGTTGGTTCAGTGGAAACTCAGGCTTGTCCCTTACACACGGTGACCCCGGGTGGGCCTTAGTCCCTGAGCCCCCGTTTCCGCCCCCGTAGAGTGGAGGTGATCCCGAGCCGCTCAGGGTGGCAGTGAGGAGGAAACCAGCTGGAGGAGAGCCCTGGGCATCCTGCAGGTGACACCTTGCTCCCGACCAGGCGGGGGCCGAGCTCGGGGACGGGCAGGGCACAGTGTGTGCGTGCGTGGGTGCTTGGACCAGTGAGACCGGGGAGCGATGGGGCTTGAGGCCAGCGGGGCACTCTAGGAAACCTGCCCCGGGCCAGGCGCCTGCCAGGGCGAGCAACAGGGCCCACTGCACGCGGAGGGCGGACAGCACCGAGCCCTGCTCCGTGGGGGCGTGGCGGGCAGGGACGGTGGGTTGGCAGGGGCGGTGAGTTGGGGGCAGATTTGCGGCGTCAGCCTGACCTGCCCCGTCGGTATACGCGGAGGTGGGGCACAGGCGGTGGGTCGGGCATCTCCGTACCCCGGAAGAGGCAGCTGAGGCCGAGGGCCCAGGAGCTCACAGAGGCCACAGAGCTACCCACTGGCTGTGGGGCCGAAGACAGGCTGCCAAGCCATGCCGAGCCTCGGTTTCCTCGTCCGTGAGCTGGAATAGCAGCTCTGTCTGGTTCTGTGACTCTCTCGAGGGCACGGCACGATCTCAGGGCAAGAGTGTGGAAGGAGCCAGGTGGGCTCCGCCTCCCGCCTGCTGCTCACCTGCCGTCCAGCCCATCACTGCTGCCTTCTGGTTTCCTTGCCAGCTCTGGCCCCAGTCAGAGGTGACCCCAGAGATGCCAGGTGGGGAGGGACCGAGAGCCAAGGCGAGAGGGCTGTCACGCAGCCCACGCTCTGTGCTGAGCCTTCTGTGTGCCTGGGGCTGGAGCCCGCACCAGACCCCCGCCCTGCCCTCCAGGGGCACGGG
>NW_011889037.1:1213775-1219207 GCF_000151845.1 Pteropus vampyrus | reverse complement strand
AGCTAGGTGGGGAGGTGGGAGAGGATGTGGGTTGGGGTCCTGGAGCGATCCCAGCAGGAGTGAGGGTCAGTGACCCTGTGGCAGCGGCATGGTGGCAGAGGGAGCTGGGTTGGGTGTGCGAGGAGTGGGGTGCGCCTGCCTTCACCACTAGGGTGGGCAGGTGCCTTGGGTACAGGCATTCAGGCCTGAGCAGGTGGAGGCTGCGGACATCCTAGGTTGTAGAGTGGCCTCACGGGACTGCAGTCTAGAACAAGGGCCTCAGAGAAGATGGAGATGGGGCGCTGCTGTCACACGCCAGGAGCCAGGGGGGGATGCGTTCCCGGGCGGGGGCTTGAAGTCGAGGGAGACAAGACGGAGGTGCCGGAACGTCAGCTCCCGCCAAGCCGCTGCCGGCCGGCTCTGAGTCACACCTGTGAGGGGGACAGTGCCACCTGCCCCAGGCCGGCTCTGAGTCACACCTGTGAGGGGGACAGTGCCACCTGCCCCAGGCCGGCTCTGAGTCACACCTGTGAGGGGGACAGGGCCACCCGCTCCAGAGCCGGAGTGGGATTGAATGAGGCGAGGTATTTACAGCACTCGACAGCCTGGCGTGGCGTCAACGGTCTGCGAGCACAGGTGGTGTCAGCGTCGTTGCCATGACGCCCCCGAAATTGTTACTAGCGTGACCAGGGTGAGGGCCCAGCGTGTGATCAGATTGGGGCTCATGTGTGGCCAGGGTCGGGTCTCAGTGTGACCAGGGTCGGGGCCCAGCCTGTGACCAGGGTCGGGTCTCAGCGTGTGTCCAGGGTCGGGTCTCAGCGTGTGACCAGGGTCGGGCAGGGTCAGGGCCCAGCGTGTGACCAGGGTCGGGTCTCAGCGTGTGTCCAGGTTCAAGTCTCGGCGTGTCGCCAGGGTCGGGTCTCAGCGTGTGTCCAGGGTCAGGGATCATGTGTGACCAGGGTCAGGGCCCGGCGTGTGACCAGGTCGGGGCCCGGCATGTGACCAGGTCGGGGCATCTGTGCTGGTGGCTGTGACGGCAGAGATGGTGCCCTAGGGAGGAAGTGAGCGTTAGGGGCCGTGGGTGGGTAGGGAGTTGGGGAGGAGGTTGGAACTAGAGAGGTTCCCAGGGTGGCGCTGACGTAACCACGTCAACAGCAAACAAGGAGAGCTCTGGGCGAGGGGCAGGGACCCTGGAGAGGCCAGTGCAAGGCGCTGGGTGGGGGGCGGGACCAGGGGCTGCTCGACCGAAGGTCGAGTGAGGGTCCTTGCGAGGTGGAGACGCCTCAGCTGAGAAGAGCCAGCTGGATGACGGTCAGGGGAAGAGCACTGGGCGGAGGGTCCGGCGTGTGCAGAGGCCCTGGGCAGCTCTGAGGCTGGCTCGGGAGCTGGTCTCCTGCAGGAGGCCACCTGCTTCCACCTGCTCTCTGTCAGCTGGGGCCCGTCTCACCCTCTCCATGCAGCCCTCCCACCAAAGCCTGGAGTTTCTGATGCCCCTGCTCACCCTTTCTGTCACCTGTCTCCTCTCTCCATTGTCCAGAGCCTGCCAGGCCAGGGCTGTCAGAGGTGACAAACGAGCCAGGTGGAGCGGAGAGCGGGGTGGGCAGGTGGGTGAGCTGGCGGGCACGTGGCCACCAAGCCTAATGAGGGCAGGTGGAGGCAGATGGCCACGGAGGTCAGGGCCGGAGCCAGCCATGGAGCAGGCGCGAGCCACTTACTCGGCCACCCGTGACCCGTGTAGCTGGCTGTGGGCCCGCCCCGTGTCCTAGAAACATTTGCCGGGGTCAGCCCACCTGCCTCGTCACAGCCCTGGGCCTTGAGGTCTCCATGGGTAAATATTGGAGCGATAGGACTCTGATCCATCGGGTCCCCTGTCGGGGACTGTGGCTGAGCCCAGTGGGTAAGCGGTGCCTCCACAGAAGTGGCATTCCTAAGGGGACAGTGGGGGCGAGTGTGCTTGCAAGCACGGACCTGGGCGGGCACCAAGACGAGGCGTGTCGTGTGTGTGCCAGGCGTGTGGGTCTGCGTGCAGCACTGCTGTTGGGGCCTCCAGGTGAGCGACCTCATGCCTCACCTCGACCTGGGAGAGGGGCGGGGCGGTGGGAGGCAGTGCGGCGGGGCGCAGGCAGTCCCAACGAGACCGAGCGAGCAGGGGCTCCGGGGGGCTGCAACGCCCCCTCCTTGCTGGCGGCAGCTCAGCGGTCACACCCATCTGGTCTGGGGTAGCCAGGGCCCTAGGCCTCTGCTAGGCTGGGAGCAGATAAGAGGCCAGCAGGTGGCTGGGCCTCACAGGGGGCCAGAGCCCAGGGGTGCTGCGGGCCAGGGGTAGAGGGACACGGTGGTGCCCTGGAGGACAGGCTGACCCTCAGCGCCTTAGGGGCTTGGTTCTGCTCTCCTGCATGCTGGTGCTTCTTGCCTGGGGAGGTAGCAGCTAGGACAGCCAGTGGGGTCCCAAAGGGTGGGGCTCCGAGGGTTACCCCCACTAGCTCAGGGCCAGCTGAGGCCAGAGCCGGGGCTGCTGGCCATGGTCCTGAGCCCTCTTCCTGGGGCCCGCCAGCTCCACGTGGAAGCACAGATGTTTGTGTTGGAGCTGCGCCCTGGGCTGTGTCTCTAGGGGCAGCGTCAGGGCGTGGCTCCCGTCCGAAGCCCGTCCTCTCCCGGCTACCCATGCCGTCCATCGCCACCACCTCCCCGATCCGCCTCTCCCGAAGCCGGGGTGGCGGGGTGGGAGAGCTCGTCACAGCCCGGGGCGCCTGGCTTCCAGGCACAGCAGGCCCCATCTCGCTCAGCACTGGGGCGCCTCCGTCCTGCCGTGCGCCCCCAGGCCCAGAGCTGGTGTGGCACAGTGTGGTGTGCCGTCACCCTGCGTGGGCGCTCAGTGCGTGGGGCACGACGGCGGAGACGGGGGCGCGTCCCAGACAGAGGGGCGGCCGCTGCAGAGCCCCAAGGCAGGGACAGGCAGGCCAGGCCCAGTGCCCTTCGCAGAGCCCGGGCTTGGGACGTGGAGGGCAAGCCAGGGAGAGGACCTCTGGTGGCATTTTATAAATTTTTTTGACTGCTGTTAGGAGAAGAGCCCAAGGGGCTGGGCTCAGAGGGCAGGGGCAGAGGGCAGAGGGCAGGGGGCAGGGGGCAGAGGGCAGGGGGCAGGGGCAGAGGGCAGGGGGCAGGGGCAGAGCCCTCCCCAGGGTCTCATCTGCACGTCTGCCCGGCCCCCGCCCCTCACCGCCTTCTCTCCCCGGACTCTGCCAGAACATGGAGAAGGTGGTGGTGCCGTCGGTGACGCTCATCGTGGGCTGCGGCGTGTCGTCGCTGACCCTGCTCATGCTGATCATCATCTACGTCTCCGTGTGGAGGTGCTGTCCCCGGGCGGCGGGCAGGGCACTGGGCCACGTGGCCTGTGGTTCGCAGGAAGCGGACGGCCAGGGTCACATCTGTCTCGTGCCTTCTCCAAGGGTGGCTATGGGGGGGTGACCCAGGGACCCCCTTCCTTCTCTGCCCTCCGGCCAGCAGCACCTGTCATCTCCCCCACCCTTCCTCGCCCACTGCCATCACTGAGGGACGGACCCCCACACCTGCTGGTGCCACCCCCACCCCTCCATGCTCCCCAAGTCCCCCCACCCGCTGCCCGTCTCCAGTCCCTGCCTGCTGCTCCAGGGACACTGATGGGGCATGTCGCGGGCAGGAGGGCCGGGCCGGGCCTTTCTGCCCCTGCCTCGCGCTGGGCCCCCGCTCCTGCTGTCTGAGCACTCACCGTGGGTGCCAGCGAGCCTGCTCCCCAGTGGAGCACCCTGCCCCTCGACCACCAGGACCTCCATACTCCCTGACCTCTCTCCTGCCACCTGGATGTGCAGAGCCATGCCCTTCCCAGAGCCTGGGGTCAGGAGCAGGGTGGGAACCTCCGTGTACCCCTCTGCCTTGCACTCCCTGTCCCCAAGCCCTGGGTGCTACCTGCCTGGTTTTGGCCTGTGGGGTGCAGGGCACTGTGGAGGTAGGGCATGCCATGAGGACCCTTGTCTGAGCTGGTCACTAGCCTGGGGTGAGAGACATGTGTGCCCAGGTCGGGTCTGAGCGAGGCCCAGATGGCCACAGACATGTGTGAGTGCGTGAATGCAGACACATGCCATCCCCCACCCCCAGGGCCCTGCAGTGAGCCCCCTGGGCAGAGGTTTAGGTCGGAGAAGGTGAAGCCAAGGTCGCCGCCTGCCCAGCAGCCGCCTCCAGGCCCAGCCAGGACTCCCAGTGCGTCCGGCTCCATGGGCACTGTGATGTCGGCCGATAATCAACCTGACACTGCACCCTGAGGCCGGCCAGAGCAGGTCGATGCGGCCAGTGGGGGGGCCGCATGTGCTTCCTGGTGGCTGGGTGCCCATGAGCAGTAGGCCTCCGTCCTGCCCAAGTACGAAGGCGCCAGGAGGGCCAGCATCCAGTGCCCAAATTCCCCGGCCCTGGGCCGAGCCCTTCCCCTGAGACCTCAGTGTCCCCAGGTCTCTGAGGACGGGCGTGGGGTAGCCCCTTCAGCACTGCCACACTGTGGTCTGAGGTTTTGCCCATGATTTTCGAAGTGTCATCACCTCTGTGGTCCCCGTCAGGACATGGAAATCTGGTGAGGCGACGTGACCCGCCCAAGCTCACAAGCCACGTCGGGCCACGTCATGGTCCCCGAGGCTCTGCTTTGCGCCCTCGGCTCGTCGCCTGGCAGCTGGTGGTGCTGTGCTGGGAAACGGGGGAGCAGACATGGGGCACCTGATGCTTTCTGTCCTAGCTCTTTCATTTCGGCCACAGCCCCTCACAGCCGGCGCTGTTACTCCCCCTCCGCCCCCCCAGAGGGAGACACTGAGGCTCAGAGGCATTGGGTCACTTGCCTGGGGTTACACAGCCAGCTGTGGACACAGGCTCTGCAGCCCCCACTGGGAACACTTCACATGTCCCAGTCGTGACCAGGCAGGGAGCAGGCAGACCGTGGGCCCTGAGCATGAACTATGTCTGAGGGCCGGAGGGACAGGGAGAGGGTCTTGCATGACGAGGAGGAGCATTTTTAAAGATGAGCCATCCCCAGCCGGAGGGGACTGCTGTACTCAGTAACTCCCCAGGCCCCTGGCTGTGCGCTGGAATTTGGTATGTGGGGCAGTAGGAGTGATGTTGGTGACAGTGGTGATGGTGGTGATGGTGACGGTGGTGATGGTGGTGATGGTGACGGTGGTGGTGATGGTGATGGTGGTGATGGTGATGATGGTGGTGGTGGTGGTGGTGGTGATGGTGATGGTGGTGACGATGGTGATGGTGATGATGGTGGTGATGGTGATGGTGGTGGTGACGGTGGTGGTGATGGTGATGGTGGTGATGGTGATGGTGGTGACGATGGTGATGGTGATGATGGTGGTGATGGTGATGGTGGTGGTGATGGTGGTGGTGACGGTGGTGGTGATGTGATGGTGGTGATGGTGATGGTGGTGACG
>NW_011889037.1:1199071-1212320 GCF_000151845.1 Pteropus vampyrus | reverse complement strand
GTCACGCTGGCGGGGGCCTGGGGAGCGAGCACCTGCCCAGCCTCCCCGCCGCCCGCCCAGGTGGTGTGCACGCTGGTGGCTGCCTTCCTGCATTTCTTCTTCCTGTCGTCCTTCTGCTGGGTGCTCACCGAGGCCTGGCAGTCCTACATGGCCGTGACGGGCCGCCTCCGGAACCGCCTCATCCGCAAGCGCTTCCTCTGCCTGGGCTGGGGTGAGTGGCCGCCTCCCCGGCCTCTGGCCCTGGTCCTGGCCCGGCTGCCCCTCCCCTCTGTCCCCAAGGGCTCCCTGGGTGGTCCCCTCCCTGCCAGGCGTCCATCTAGCCGCAGGATTTCCATGTAGATGATTAAAGCCAAGTTCGATTTGAATTTCAGGTGGTGGATAACTTTTTAGTGTAAGTATGTCCCGTTCAGTATTTGGGATGTATTTATACCAAGAAGATATTTCCTTATTTATCTGCAATTCAAATGCGACTGGGTGTCCTGTGTTTTACTCGCTAACCTGGCAGCCCTGCCCCCCAGTTCTGCGGGTCCCCACCCCCACCCACTCCTGTTCCCTCTCTCACACGCTCAGTTCTTCTCTGTTTGGGGGTCTTCAAGGTCACACTTGTGGCCCCCACCGTCTGCCGGCAAGGCTGGAAGGAGGCGGAGGGCAGGCGGCCTTGGATGCGGGGTGGGGGGGACCGACTCCTTTTTCTGGTCCTTCCTTAGGGCTCCCCGCACTGGTCGTGGCCATTTCCGTGGGATTTACCAAGGCTAAAGGGTACAGCACCATGAACTAGTGAGTCGGGGTGGGGATGGGGGGAGGCCACGTGGTGCCCCCAGACCCCCCACCGCCCTGGGAGTGACGGCTGGCTGGGCCGCCATCTCACAGATGACAGCGCCAAGGCTAGGAGAGGGTGGGGCCCCCGGGAGCTGGAGTCGGGCCCCTGAGGCGGCCGCCCCCCTCCCATCAGCCGGCTCCTACCCGGTGGCGGGCAGCGGGACCCAGAGAAACGGTCCTGGGCTCTTGGATTCTCCCAGCTCCTCGCTGGACAGGTCCGTGCGGCCTCTGAGTCCTCTGACGGGGCGCTGATCCCTGCACCAGTGGGGCTGCAGGAGAGTCCAGCGGAGGGCAGAGCAGGCGGTGGGGGCTGTGTCACACATGGCCACGGAGGCTCTGAAGGGTCAGCCAGGCCAGGGGCCTTGAATGCCCAGCCAGGAGAGCTGGGTTATCTCGGAGGCCACGTGACCTCCCGCGGTGGAGAAGCTGAGCCTGCAGGGGCCATGGGCACTGGGCGAGGGGTGAGGCAGGAGGAGGGGCTGATACTGGCCGCTCAGGCTTGGCTTGCTCTGGGGCCTTGGGGGACAGGACGTGGCCGAGCCCCGGAGCAGCCCCAGCTGGGCGGTGGGGGCAGCGGACGTGGGTGAGGGCTGAGCTACCAGCAGGGTCAGTGCTGGAGGGAGGAGCGCCCGGCCTGCGGGACTGGGGTGGGGTGGGAGGCGGCGGGTGTTCAGTGGGGTTCCAAGGGATGAAGCGGCGTCGTACAGCATGGACAGGGGCGCCGGGGCGGAGGAAACCGCGCCTGCAGCTGGGGGCTCCTGGGGGCACCGCGGTGGTGTCCAGGGGGTTCGGGGAGGTGTGGCGTGAGGACGGGCTAGGCCAGACGAACGCGCAGAGGGCCAGGTGCTGAGGCGCGGGGCTGGGCTGAGTGAGCGGGTGAAGGGCTGGGCCAGGGACCGGCCCAGTGGGCATCGAGTCTGCAGGGAGGGTCTGCGTGGGAGACCGGGAGAGTGGGCGGAGGGCGGGCGGGCCCGGGGAGGGGACAGTCGGGAAGGCTGTCGGCAGGGCCCCGGGCCCTCTGCTGGACGGCTCCGAGCAGGTGCGCCCCTTTCCTGGGCCTGCTCCTCGTCTGTGATTGGGGTGACGGAGCCTCCGGGGACCCCGAGGACCCGAAGCTGGAGAGCCAGTGTGAGGGTCCGCACGAGGAGGCGCACAGTGGGCATCCTGCCCCTCGCCTGCCCCCGTGGGAGATGCGGGGTCCCCCCTGTGACGGGGCGGGGCCCTCGCCTGACCGCTGACCTGCTCTCTCCCTCCCCAGCTGCTGGCTCTCCCTGGAGGGGGGACTGCTCTATGCCTTCGTGGGACCAGCCGCCGCCGTCGTGCTGGTACGGACCCCATCCCGCAGTCCCAGGCTGGGGCCTTGGGCTGTTCTGCTGCCCACTGGGGGTGGGGGTGGCACCCACAGTTCCCTGACCTGCCCTCGGGGCAGGGGGCAGAGGCCGGGCTGGGGTACTAGCCTCATTTTTTACACTGTGGCTTGCCTGACTCTGGCACCAGCTGTGGACCTCTGTGCGTGCTTGCTGAGTGAGTGACCGGGGGCGGGTGGGGACAGGTGGACAGGCGGAGGGCTGGGGCAGCGGGGCTGTGGGCAGAGCCCGAGGCTGGGTGGGCCCAGCCTTCTCCGCAGATGGGGCTGCTGGCCGTCAGCCCCGGAGGAGGGCCGCGCCTCCCCTCGGCCCTCGGAGTTCTTTCCGCCGTCCCCACACTCTGTGGGTGAGGGACGAGGCGCCCCGTGGCGTGGGGCTCGTTCCTGGCTGCGGAGGGGCGGGGAGAGGCTGGGGGCCCGCGTGCTGCCACCACAGAGTCTTCCGCGTGGGCCACACCCCCTCGTCGCGTGGGCGTCCAGCCTCAGGCACGAGCTGGCCGTGGCCAGGAAAAGCACAGCCCTGACACCCAAGGGAGGCTGAGGGGACGAGTCAGGGGAGCCTGGGGCGGGTGGGTGGAGGTGGGCAGCGCCGCGGGTGGGCCCAGCGCAGCCTCGCTCCCGGCTCCTTCGTTCTCCGAGGCACGGGCGGGGCGGGGCGGCGGCAGGGGGTGCTGCATGCTGGCCCGTCGGCCGCGAGTCTGTGGCCAGGGCTGGTTCTAGGACTGGCCTCCTTCCCGCCCTTGTCCCTTCCCGGGGTGCGGCTAGAGGGCAGGGAGCATGACCCACTATGGGACCCTTCCCACGGGGCCACTCCGGAAGTGGGGACACGCGGATGACCGTTGGACTCAGCTGCTGCAGGCGGGGTGGCAGGTGGCCTGCTTCCTGCTCTCCTCTGGCCCCATCAGGACAGGGGCCCCCAGGAAGTCATCTCCAGCCCGCCTGGCCACCGAGCGCTGGCGCCTGTGTCTGGGAGCTGTGTTCCCAGGATGGTGGGGGCAGGGCCTGGGCAGCGCTGTGTGTGGTGCTGTCCCCGCTCCCCACACCTCTGGGACCAGGGTCTGGGTCCAGGGACCCATGGGGTCGGGCAGCCCTCTGCAGGGCGGGAGCAGAGGGCAGGGCATCCAGGGGGTCTGGGTGTGAGCTGGGCCCCCACCTGTGGGAGGCCGGCTAGAGGGTCTCCGGGGCTGTGCAGACCACCGACGAGGTGCTTGGGGACCTTCTCTGTCTCGGGTGGTGGTGGGCACGAGGGTCTTCTCAATACCAAGGAACACTTTTCGGGGTGGGGCCGGCCCTAGGCGGCTGGGGAGGCGCCCGGTGGCAGGGGTGGCCCAGGTGGAGCCAGGACAGAGGCCTGGTCGGGGCGAGGTCCCGGACGCTAAGAAGCGGGGAGCACAGGGTGAGGGCCAGCTGGACTGGCGGTCGCGGGAGGTCCCTCCTGTGTCTGAGCGTGCTTCCTGGTCAGCCCTATTCGGGGTAGGGACAGGCTCATCCCAACCTCAGCCTGACCTCTGTTCTCTGGGCAGAGCATCCCCGCTTCACAGGCAGCCGCTGGCTGCAGCAGGGGTGCTGGGCAGGCCTCTGGGCCGGCCAGGTCAGTGCACCCCGGCACCCGGCCAGGGTTCCCACCCCGTCCAGCCTGTGGGAAGAGCCCCTGTCACCGTCTGAGCCCCAGCCGGTCCGCTTGGCCCCCTCGTGTCCACCCGCCCAGCAGGGCCCCTGACCCTGGCAGAGCCCACCAGGCGGGAGGGTCACATGGCAGGGTCACGTGTGAGTCTTGAGCTGCAGTGCCCGGCCCTGTGGGGGGTGGGAGGGGGCCTGGGTGGCATGGAACATGTCACCTGACAGCAGGAGGGGACAGCAGGGCGAAGGCACAACTGTGGGCTCGCCCCTGGGGCCCGCTCGGGGGGCTCCGCCGCTGGCCCGGAGCCTGTCCGTGAGTGGGGTGGGGACAGCGGCTGCAGGCGCCCCACAGCCCGCCCTGTGCCCGGCAGGTAAACATGGCCATCGGGATCCTGGTGTTCAACAGGCTCGTGTCCAAGGACGGCATCGCGGACAAGAAGCTTAAGGAGCGGGCAGGGTAGGATGCCGCCCGCCCCGCCGGGGTTAGGCGCTCCCCGGGCGAGGACCGTGTCCCGTGACGAGGGTGCAGTGGGCGGCCCGGTGTCCTCCTGCCTGGCAGAGCTGAGCTCAGAGGGGCAGTGCCTGGCCAGAGGGCGCCCAGCGCTGCCGGTGTTTCTGCTGAGTGCCTGGGCCGTGCCCGGGAGCCCCAGGCTGTGGCCGGCCGACTGCCAGCCCAGACAGCACCCCCCGTCCCGCCCCGGCCCCACGCCCGCCCTCCTTGCCGCCCGTGGCTGCTGCCCTGTCCGCCCCCCTGTCCCGGCTCTGTCTGTGTGGCCCCCTCCGTGCCCGTCTCGCTCGGCTCGTCCGTCCCCCCGCCTCTCCCTCTCTATCTCTGCTTTTCCTGCTTTCCTCGGGGAACTAAGGCTTCTGGAAACTGTTCTCTTGGGTCTTTGGTGGGTTCTGGTTCTGGTTAGAAGCCTGCCTCAGGGCAGGCGTGTGACTCAGTGGCTGGGAGCCTGGCTGGCCTCGTGCTCTGCGGTCGGGACGTGCGGACTGGCAGGCCTTGTCCCGGTCTGTCCCTGGAACACAGCCTCCTCGCACCCTTGGACAGTGGTCACACAGCAAGGCCAGCGTAGGGCTGGGCACCGCCCACACGCATACCTGGGGCAGGCCTGCTGGCGGCGTGCAGCCACCCTCAAGGCCCGCTTTGCCACGTCCCTGTCTCGCGGCTGAGCAGACTGAGCCTCAGGCAGGGCGAATGGCAGAGCGGGGCCCCTCCCAGCTGGGCACTGGCGCCCCGACGTGCGCCCTGCACAGGGAGGCCGCCTGCACAGGGCTGTGTGTCCGCTCACGCACTCGGCTCCGCCCAGGGAGCTCTCCGATGCCCCCGCTGGACAGGTCGGGGCAGCGTGCGGTCAGACCAGACGTGGGGACCAGCAGGGAGTGGCCGTGGTCCCTCTGTGCACACCTGGGCGGATGGATAGGTGAACCGGCCCTGCTCTCCTGCGCCCAGGCTCTGGGTGCGTCAGGTGGAGGGGGCCCCAAGGACCCCAGCACCTCAGACTCCACCCCTCCTGTCCCCCAGGAGGCTCGGGGTGCACTGCTGTGTGGTTTTGCTTTCAGCTCACCCCCACATTGGTCTCCGTGACAGCTGCGTTCGTAATTCCACTCGGAGTCGGCGGCCCGGCCCCCTCGGGCCGAGTGCGGAGCCCCGTCTGCCACCGCCGCCGCCGCCACCGGTGATGCCACATTAGCGCCTCTCCGCCCGCCAGGCTCCGTGCTCCTCTGCGTCCCGTGCTGCTTGTTCAAGCTTTTCGGTCCTTTCTGTCAGCTTTGCTGTCCACGTGGGGTTCCTGGGCAGCCCCTGCCCTCTCCTGCTCTGGCCACCTCGTGCCCTGCCCTGCCCTCGCCCTCTCCTCCTTCCCCCCGAGACGAGAGACGGGAGGGCAGGGAGACCCTGCGGGCAGGCGGCCTTGGGGGTGCCGGGCCCGCACCCCTAGTGTGGGCTGCGTGTGAGCCTGCGCACGTGGCGTAGGAGTGTGCACACGAGTGGGTGCGGGGTGTTCACGTGTGCGTCTGCATGTCAGTAAATGTCTGTGAGTGTGGCCACGTGTGTGGGTGTTACAGGCGGCCATGGCCGTGGAAGCAGGTGGGCGGACTTGGGGCCAGCAGGCTGCTTCACACACCGTGGGCGCCACCAGAGGCTGTGAGCAGGGCGGATGGTGTGGGCCGGGGTCCGAGCCGGAGGCTGAGTCTGCAGGGAGCGTGGCCTGTTTGCCTGGACAGCGCTTGGCTGTCCTGTGTTCAGACACACAGGCCCCTGGGACGCTCCGGGCCGCGGGAGCCGTGCGGAGGGTGGTCCTGGCTGTGGGAAGCCAGCGAGCCCTGGTGGACGCCGGTGCCGGGCAGGGCTGGGTCTGGTCAAGCCTGGGTGGTTGGGGTGGGGGTCTCGAGGGGAAAGGCTGCTGCTTCGTGCTGGGCCCCCACTGGCTGACCACTGTGGGGCACACCCGGGGATCCAGCTCCCTTTGGGTTCAGGCACAGCCCTGTTTCACACGCCAGTCCATGGGGGTGGAGGGCAGCACCTTGCCCGGAGCTGGGGTGGGGGGCGTGCCCAGCCCAGGCCACACTCAGAGCCGCCCAGGGGCATCTGCTGCCCACGGCCCGTCCCCCTCCCCTCCCAGCCCCCAGTCACGCGCGACCTGCACGGGTTCCTCCGTGAGGCCTCTGCAGAGTCCGGGATTCGGGACTGAGTGGTTTATAGATCCCCGGCCTGGCCACCTGCCAGCGCAGGCGCCTCCGGCTGTGGGTGTCAGGCCTCGGGCCCGAGAGGATGACTCACGGAAGACGAGGTGCCGGGCTCTGCCCCGCCTGCTCAGAGCGGGGGCGCGGCTCGTCTGGGGTCCTGGCTGGACAAGCTCTGTTTTGGAAAGGAGAGTGGCTACCGGGCCCCACCTGCTGTGCCAGGGAAACGGAGGCCCGGCCAGGACGGGGCAAAGGACAGACAGCAGCAGGGGTGGGCACAGCGGGCGTGGGGGCGGGGCGGCGTGCTCGCCCGCCGTGTAGGAAGGGGAGCCCGCGTGTGCAGTGCCCCTGAGGCCTGGGGAAGGCCTGGGTGGGGGCAGGACCAGGAGAAGGGGCGGGGCTAGGACTGGTCCCAGGGACTGGGTCCTAGAGACAGGCCGGAGCGGGCGGTGCCACACGTCACAGGGGAGACGTCCTAAGGTGAGCACAGAGCTGTCCCAGGCTTCGAGGCCAGGCCCCCAGCATGTGCTGGGCCGTAGGGCAGAACGTGCAGTCTGGGGGAGTTCCTGCCCCCGGCCAAGGCCCCACTGGTTTGGGGGTCCTTGTCCTGGCCAGATCCCAGGCCCTCCGAGCCTCTCCCGCTGTCCTGTGTCCCCAGCTCCTTCCTGGTGGCCCATGCATTCTTTTCTGACCTGCCCGCCTTGCCGTGCTCATCCTGTGCGGGAGGAGGGGAGCAAGTTGTCTGGACGCCAGCCCCTGCCCCCGGTGACCAGGACAGTGGCCCTAGCAGCCCCCTGGAGTCCCTACGGGCATTCACCCACCTATGGGGCAGCACTCACCCTGGCTGAGTCCTCAGGCCACGGTGGCCCTGAGAGGCATGATGGTGGCCAGGACCGTCCTAAACCCCTGCTGCATACCAGGCATCTTGCTAATGCTACTGCTGTCACAGTCCCTTGAGGCAGCATGATGTCTCCACGGGTCAGGAAACAGGCCCAGAGCGGCCACACACGTAGGCCGTGGTGGTGCAGGGCGGGGCCTGGGCTCTGGAGGGTGGTGTCTGGGCAGGGGTGTCCCTGAAGGACCCCCTGGAGAGGGATAAGGGCTGTGGGGCAGACATAGCCCCTCCCCTGGACGGGCAGCACAGGAGCCCAGAGGGGAGAGTGCCGGCCAGTCTTTCCCGTCGGTCCGTCTCCGCCCAGGTCCCCTACCTGTCTGGCCGCCTCCGTCCGGCCACCTCCCTTCTTAGATGTTCTTCCTCCGCCCCGAGCAGTCGGGGTCTCTCCTGTCCCTCTGTCCCTCCCCGTCTCTGCCCAGAGCTCAGAGGCCCGGCCGAGCACGCTTCCCTGTGGCCATCTTGCCGTTCGGGCCCTGGGAGCTGGAACCGGCGGGGATCTCCTCCCCTGCCAGTGGTCTCCCGGACAGTCAGGAACCCGGGCGTCCCAGGCTTGGGTGCCTGGGATGGGGGACGGGGGCTGCTGCTGGCAGAACTCAGGCCAGCCAGGGGAGAGGGGGAAGGAGGCCCAGCAGGGGCTAATGGGGGACCCTCCCCGCGTGGCCTCGCCGGCCCTGGGGAGGCAGACGGGCTGGGGCTGGGGCTGGGCCGCCCCGGTGTCCCCTGCCGGCTGGGCCGTGGACACCCTGACGCCACGCCGTCTGCAGGGCCTCCCTGTGGAGCTCCTGCGTGGTGCTGCCGCTGCTGGCCGTGACCTGGATGTCGGCCGTGCTCGCCGTCACCGACCGCCGCTCCGCCCTCTTCCAGATCCTCTTCGCCGTCTTCGACTCGCTGGAGGGTTTCGTCATCGTGATGGTGCACTGCATCCTGCGCAGAGAGGTGGGTGGCCTTGGGGCGCCGCAGGTCCCCGTGGGCCGTGCGAGCCACCGGAGACGTGGGTGGCAGCCGAGACTCGCGCTCCGGCGTTTTCCGGGCCTCTCTAGAAGGGAGCTGGAGGAGGTTTTGACCGGACTGCGTCGCAGCGGCCACGTGGCTGGCAGCGGCGATGGAGGTGACCTCGGCGGGCTCGGAATGTGGGAACGCGTGCGTTTCGGCCACCGAGTCAGTGGACCTGGCGCCTCCTTCAGGGTCACGTGGAGAGCACTGAGGGCGAGTGCAGGTGGCCGCGGACGGACAGGGCACGAGGTCCTGGCGCCAGGGGGGCCCAGGGGCGGGAGTGGGCGTCGGAAGAGTGGGTTAGCTCTGCCTCCCTTGGAACTTTCTAGAAAGCCAAGGGCATTTGTGAGGCACACAGATTTGAAAGGATGAAGGAACAGAAGAGGCAGCAACAAGGTGGCTGGAAGCAGAGCTCAGCCCGCGGCTGGCAGAGGGCCCTAGAGTGGCCAATTCCCACCGCTGGTGCCCAGGGAGCTTCAGGAAGCGGGGCCCCCGGGCCCCGCGTACGCCAAGGGAAGGCCAGGAGTGGAGCGGCTTCGGGCCCCCCGGCTCGCACCCCTGGGTGATGTGAGCACCGGCTCCAGGGGCTCTGACCCCAGGGAAAGGCAGAGTGGTGAAGACCCGAAGCTTCTGCCACCGAAGCGGCCCCGTTGGTCTCGAGAGGCCACTCAAATCCTGAGGAGCTGGAAGAGCCCACGACGGAGGAGCCACAGACCCACCCAGCGGCCACGGAGACGGCCCCGAGGGAAGACGCATCACAGGCCCAGCCCAGCGTCCTCCGCGCCCACGTGTGCCTGGCCTCGGCCCCCGACAGCCCCTTCCGCAGAGGGAGCAGCCGCAGCCCGGCACGGAGCCATCACCTCGGGCAGCTGTGAGCCCCGGGCGGTCACACGCGGACCAGGCTCCAAGGCCACGCTCTTGGCCCTCAGCGGCCTGGCTTCCGTGAAACAGGAACAGTGGGTGACGGAAGAGGTCGGAGCACAGGAAGACACGCGGTCGAAGGCCTCAGAGCAGGGACTAAGGAGCTGAGGGGCGGGCGAGCCAGAGGCCGTGGCCCGCCGAGGACGGAGGTGGACACTGGAACGCAAGTAGGTGACCGCAGGAAGGCTGCCCGAGCGACGGAGCTGTCGTCACTGTCCCCTTCCGAGGAGTCCCCGGCCCCTTGGGAACGCTCAGGCACGGCGTCTCCCAAGGGAGTGAGGGCCAGGCCCTCGGCTTGTGGAGACAGACACGGAGGCCGAGGCCATGGTGACACAGGACGGGTCCGACACCAAGCGACCCTCAGCCCGATGGTGTGTGCTCCCTGACGCCGGCCGGGGGGCCCATGCTTCTGACTTCACCCCACGAAGGGCACGGAGAGGACAGAGACGGGAGGGGGGCCCTGGGCCTGGCGGGTCCGGGGTGGGCACCCCACACAGACGCCGCCTCGAGGACCCTCAGCCTGGCCTTCCGGGGCCGTGCAGGCTTCGTGGGGCAGAGTCTGCGCTGACCGCCCGTCTCCCCCCAGGTCCAGGACGCTGTGAAGTGCCGTGTGGTGGACCGCCAGGAGGAGGGCAACGGGGACTCGGGCGGCTCCTTCCAGAACGGCCACGCCCAGCTCATGGTAGGGCTCGGAGCCGGGGACGCAGCCGGGGACGCAGCCGCACCTGAGCTGCTCCAGGTCCCACAGCCGCATCGGGAGGGACTCTGAGCC
Source organism: Pteropus vampyrus (assembly GCF_000151845.1). Taxonomy (NCBI): domain Eukaryota; kingdom Metazoa; phylum Chordata; class Mammalia; order Chiroptera; family Pteropodidae; genus Pteropus; species Pteropus vampyrus. Next base: position 1,202,249 of record NW_011889037.1, on the reverse strand, counting down.
CAGTTTGAGGTTGGGGAAACTGAGGTTCCCAGGGCGAACTCCTGGCGCAGGGGTGGGGGATGGGCAGTGCTGAGCTGGTGAGTCCGGGCCGGGCTGGCGGCCACTCCATGCCCACGCCGGCCCCAGAGCCCTTCGTTCAGACACTGCCCTGTGGGTGTCCCGGCTCTCGCTCAGCTCCTGCGTCCCCCGAAGCTCAGCCAGGAGCAGAAGGCGGCTTGCCCGGCTCTTCCCTGGGAGCCAGCCTGGCCTGTCCACTCACCCTGGCGCTGCTGCGGCCCTGTCCTCAGCCAGGCCCCCTCAGGACCCGACGCCCTGGTGCTCTAGCACCACAGGCACCGTCCTGTGCTGCCCCCTGTACCCCTCATCCTCCCGTGCCCACCCTGCAGGTGTCCCCTGAGAGGTCCCCCCGGGAGCTTCCTTGACTCCCCGTCAGGCCGCCTTGTCCGGGTGACATGGGTGAATTCTCACGCTGTCATTCTGTGGCAGCCACTCCCTGGGGTGCCCCTGGCAGGCGGGAAGTGCTCATTCAGTCTTCGGGGTGCTTGGCCATTTCACAGTGCTTGTTAGGGTCACAGACAGGGCCTCAGCGGATGCCGGCGGCCAGCCCGGACTAGGCTGCTGGCCTCCTTGGGGGGTGAGGACAGAGGCCGGAGGCGGAGGATGCCGGGTCCTGGACCCGTGATGCTGCTCCCGGCCTGACCTCTGACCTCAGCCTTTGTGGTCTCGCCAGCCCGACCTCTGTGTTTCAGGGAAGGAAGTTCCAGGTTTGAGATTGAGGGCTTGGCCATCCCCTGGGGTCCCAGTGCCCCTAGAGGAGGCCACAGCCCGTCCTGGGTGGCCTGAGCCGGGTTCTCCAACTCCTAGCCTGAGATGGGACAGGCGCTGTGGTAGGGACCACAGCCACCACTGAGAGGGCCGTGCTGATGACCTGCATCCCCGCCCTGCCCCTCCCCGCCGGCCGGCCCCCATCGCCGCCAGCAGAGGGGTTCTCGCACTGAGCCCGGGAGGAGCATGGCCGGGGCACGACAGCGGGAGTGAGCTGCGTTGGGACCAGCCTCCCGTGTCCCTGGAAGGGGGCCGTGCTCACAGACGCACGCACACGCATGTGACGTATGCCTGCTCGCCTGTGCTCACACGCACGTGCCATGCACACCGGCGAGAGTATGCAGGGCGTGGTCATCTCCCAGGAGGTCACGTGGGTGAACACGTTGGCAAGGGGCACCCCTGAGCGGTGGCCCCTCGGCCCTCGGCGTGTGCTCACGTGGCTCACGTGGCTCACGTGCTCCTCTGAGGCGTGGCTGCAGCTCCATGCCACCCTTGCCTGCCACCCCGCGGGCATCGTGGGGCTGGCCCGGGGCAGCAGCCCAGCACCGCCCACTGGCCCATGGCCCTCACGCTGCCCGTCTCTGTCTTGCAGACTGACTTTGAGAAGGACGTGGATCTGGCCTGTAGATCAGGTGAGCGCCTGACAGGTGAGAGCGACAGGTGGCCCTCTGCGGGGCCCACTTGCTCCTTTTACTTTTTGTTGTGTGTCTGTCTGTCCATCTGTCTGTCCTCATCCCACCCCTGCCATGTGCGGCCCACGCCAGGACCCCCGGTCTGAGCCGGGGCCTGGGCGGAGCAGGGACTTTGGCTTGCACCCGCCGCCCCCGCGCCTCCCACCCCCGGCCCACTCGCCTGAGGCTGCAGCAGGGTCTGTGGGGCCTGAGCCGAAGTAGCCTCTGGAACACTGTCCTGGGGCTCGGGCTCGGCAGGTGTGGGGACGTCTATGCTGGGGCAGCTCTTAGCCCTGGAGAGCAGACTCCCTGCCCCCCCTCCACGTCCTGTGCTTCCTTCATGGCTTCACTGTTCATCCAATCGAGGAGACAGGGACACTCAAACTTTCAGACCGGGAGGGGAGAGCATCATGGGAGCTGGAGGAGAGCGGGAAGAAGGGCCCACCGTGGGTGCCGCGGCTAGCACTGAGCTTCCTGGGAGCAAAGGCGAGAAGGGAATCAGTTGCCCAACGAAAAGAAGCCCCCGAACATTGCTGTTCTGTGAGCCAGGGGCCGGGAACAGTGACGAGTTGTGTCTCTTTGAGCTGTACGGGACTGATCACACTTATCTGGTCTGTTAGATATTTGAGGAGTCTCTTCTCCAGGGACAGCTCGGGGGAGCATTGGGACAGGTCCAGGTAGGGAGTGGTAGCCGCTGCCAGGTGGACCCAGGAGGGCTTCCTGGAGGAAGTGATCTCTGGGTCAGGCTGAACCGGAACTAGAGCCACCCTCCGTCTCCTGGAGTCTCCCCGGCCGCCCTCTCTGGGAGCTGGTCTCAAGACTTGGGGGCCTTTGGGAGCTTGGCCCAGCCCTGCTTGGGTGCTGTCAGCTTCTCTGAGGTTCTGATTCCTTCCTCATTAGGGAGATGGACCAGTCTGGCCCGCGGCTGGGGGCTGTGGGATTGGGAATGCTGGGGGAGGGGTTTCACAAACACATCCAAGGGAGCAGAGACCCTGCCCAGGCCAACAGGGTGGAGCGGGCGACCCAGCAAGGGGCCAGGGATGGAAGAGGTTCGGGCTGTCTGCCGAGGGTACGGCCCGGTTCCTGGGGCCCGATGCTCACCCCAAGGTGGGCTGGGAGACCTCGAGGGAGGGGTCCGCCTGACCCTGGGCTTGGAGCAGAAGACAGCAGGTCGCATGTGGGGCCGCGTGGAGTGGGTGCAGGGCGCTGGCGGCCAGAGGGTGAAGATTAGGAGCAGGGAGGGCAGGAAAAGCTCCAGCCTGTGGTCAGAGGAGCGAGCCGGGCGCCACTGTCAGCCTGGCAGCTCCCGAAGGGGTGCTGACGAGGTGGGGCGCAGGGAGGGACTGACAGCGCTCGTGTGGGCGGGGGCGGGACAGGCGTGGCGGGGCAGCCGGGCCGCCTGGCCAGCAGGCGAGGGCCATGCAGTCGGAGCCGGCTTCCGAGGACCCTGCGTGGGGCCGGGTGGGCAGCTGGGCCTGGCAGCTGGTTCTCTGAGGGCCGTTGAGGGCAAACTGGGGCCCAGGTCAGAGGTCATGGCAGTCTGGTCACCACGGAGCTGAGCGGAGGGGCGGCTGGGCCCCCAGGAGTCCCGCAGCAAGGAGTTGTGTCCCCCCATGTCTGGGCAGCATGGGCCACCTCCAGGGCCAGCCGCAGCCGCCCGGCTGCTGGGAGGACAGTGTGGG
>NW_011889037.1:1196821-1198031 GCF_000151845.1 Pteropus vampyrus | reverse complement strand
GGCGGGGGAGGGGCGGCATCCGTCTTCTGCAGCCACACGCCCCGGCCTCCCCTGGACCCCACAGCAGGGATTTGTCTCTCGTCAGGTGGTCCCCAGAGTGGAGGTTCACCCACTGCGGGGGGCTCGAGGGCCCAGAGCTGGCGCCCACTGCACTGGACTCGGACCTGCTCGAGTCTGGCCCTCCTGTGGCTGAGCGGTCACAGCGCACGTTCCTCCTCAGGCAGAGCCGAAACCTGGAGCTGACCCCAGGCCCCGCTCAGCCTGTAGGACATGTGCTCAGAGCAGAGGGGTGGGGTGCAGCCAGGCCACACGCTCAGGGGGCTCCACCCTCCCTAAGGGCAGTCCTCTGAGGCCCCCACCTGTGCCGTGGCCCTGCGCCAAGGTCTCTTTGTCCCTGTGTGTGTCTTGGGCAGTCCGAGCTGGACACTCTTGCCCAGCTCTGGGCCTGGCTTTGAGGGAGGAGTCGGCCCTGAGGGCAGGCTGGCCCCTCTGAGCTGGGACAACAGGTGGCTGCAGGTTCACTTCAGTTCTGGACCTGTAGCACGAGAGTCTCAGACTGTCTTAGGGAGGAGGGACCCCTTGTGACTCGCCTGCCGGCCTGTCACTGTCCACCCTCTTCCCCTAGAGCCCCCAGGCTGCCCTCCCCCGCCAGTGTCCCTGGGGTTTGATGGCCCACAAGAGGGCCTGAGCACTAAAAACCATAGTTGCACCCAGAGGCGTGTCCCCCAGGGCAGGCATGCAGTGAGGAGTCCCTGGTACCCTATGCACAGGCCAGGAGAAGCAGACAGGCTGGGGGTCTGGGAGGTTTGGCGGGCTGGTTACAAATGCACACAAACCCCTTCTCCCTGCAGCGTCGGAAGTCACGGTACGCAGAGCTGGACTTTGAGGTGGGTCCCTGTGTTCCCTCCGCCAAACACCTGGGGCCAGGTGTGCTGCAAGCCCCAGGCGGGGCAGCCCAGGCTGGTCCAGCAGGCCTGGAGGGGCTGGGCAGTGGGGCGGGCCCTGACCTGGAAGGCTGAGGCCCCATCGGTCAGCCATGGTGGGGGTCGGGCAAGGCAGCCCCTCCAGGCTGAGCGCACGCTGCGTCTCTTGCCCTGTAGAAAATCATGCACACGCGGAAGCGGCACCAGGACATGTTCCAGGACCTGAACCGGAAGCTGCAGCACGCAGAGAAGGACAAGGAGGCGCCTGGCCCGGAGAGCAAGGTGCG
>NW_011889037.1:1196452-1196771 GCF_000151845.1 Pteropus vampyrus | reverse complement strand
CGGAAGCGGCACCAGGACATGTTCCAGGACCTGAACCGGAAGCTGCAGCACGCAGAGAAGGACAAGGAGGCGCCTGGCCCGGAGAGCAAGGTGCGAGGGGCGCGGGGCCTCGGGGCAGGGTGAGGGAGAGCCCTGGTAAGGCTGCCTCCTCCCCCACCACACTCCATCTCCTCAACCTCCCCGGGGGCGGCCCGCCCCCGCCCTCGCTGGGCCCGGGAGTGACTGGCCGGCCAGTGGGTGCGTCCCAGGGCCCCACCTGCGTCTGTGACGGAAGGTAGTGAGCCGGGGTGCGGTGGGGGCCGGGTGGCCTTTCCTAGGA
>NW_011889037.1:1193768-1195086 GCF_000151845.1 Pteropus vampyrus | reverse complement strand
AGGAGGGAGAGCTGCGAAGCCAGGAGGCTGGTTAGCGAGGCCCCTCCCTCGGGCTGTGCTCCCCGCCCCACAGCCCCAGCCTCAGGCGGCCAGGCGACCTCGGTGGCAGTGGACAGAGGCGGCGGACAGAGGCCTCGGCCCAGGGAGGGCAGCGTGGGTAGGCCATGTAGAGGCCCCAGTGCCCAGAGACCACGGCCCCCACCTTGTCACTCAAAATGAAAACGGCGAAGCCGAGCTGAAATGGGGGGCTGCCTAGCATGGGGCTCCCACAGTGGACTTGCCCATCGCTTGTCACTCCCCGTTTGGGGCTCAGCTCGTGGGACTGAGCTGACCGTGACCCCCCACCCCCGACACTCAGGGCACACGGGGTGGGGAAGGGGTTTGGCCGGTGCTGCCTCCTGTGTGAGTGACAGCTGTGACCCCGGGCGATCACGCGTGACCGAGGATGCAGAGGTACCACAGGTGACTGCACGACTGGGAGGGACTGAGTAACGGTGGGTGACCAGAAGTGACCCCGTGGGAGTGGACAGCAGACAGAGAGGGACGCTGGCCGCACAGCAGCCGAGAGGAAAAGGCGCAGAGCCCTCTGCCCGTTGGCAGCAGAAGGTGCTCGGGAACCAGCACTGTGACAGCGCGGTCCCGGCCACCACTCTCCACACGTCAAGAGGCAGCAAGCCCTGCCCCAGGCTGAGGCTCGTTTCAGTCCATTTGACACCGGGGGTTCGGTGAAATCTCACGCACACGCTGTTCCCGCTCTGCGAGCCCAGAGGTCTCCTGAATTCCGAGGAGGGCAGTAGGCTGTGCTGGCTTCCTCTTCCTGCACTGTCACAGACGGGAGCAGGGGGGCCCCTGGGAGCCGGAGGGCTGGCTGGAGAAAAGTCCCGAGCCCCCAGCTCCATGCCTGTGAAGGCTGCAGAGCACCCGGCCGGGTTCGGAAGCCTGGGCTTCTGCAGGGGGCTCGCTGCCGTCCTTGTGGGGTGACCGGGGCAGGGTCTTGCCAGCTCCTTGACCTCCCCTGTTTTTCTCACGAGCAGCATCACGTGGAGCAGAAAAACGGAAAAATAAAACGAAACAAAACAAAAAACCCCAACACAAACGAGACGGACCCAGCACAACAGCCTCTGTGTGCGAGGCGGTGACGCGGACGGTGTGAGCTGCTGGCACTGGAGCTCGGTGCGCGCCCAGGGTCGGGGTCAGCCTGGGACTGGGGTCAGCGCTCAGGGTGTGGTCAGAGTCAGGGTCCGCCTGTGACCCTGTCCCTTCTTCCAAGAAGGCCACATCCTTTGTCCTGCCTGGGTCCCCATGTTCACAGCCATTC
>NW_011889037.1:1190415-1192068 GCF_000151845.1 Pteropus vampyrus | reverse complement strand
CCCGCCCCGAGCCTCACCCGGCAGCAAACACACCTGCTGTCAGGTCTGACCTCGTGCCGCAGTGCGAGAGGTCCCTGTCCCCACCGGCAGCTCTGTTCTCAGTTCTTACTGTTCCCCTCCCTCCGCCCCAAGGACCAGTGCCGTCTGAGCTGCTCCGTGACCACCCAGTGGGGCACCCCAACCTCTGTGGGCGTGCCCTTCCCAGCCGTGCTCCACCCAGCCCCAGCTCACTGAGACCTCCTCCCGAAGCCAGGGATGCGTCTGGGGACCACGGGGCCTGGAGAGCCGCCGCCTCCCTGGGCTCCCCGAGTGCTCTGGCGTGAGGACTTGCCCTGTGTGGCTCCGTGAGGTGACAGGGGAGCTGGCCAGGACCTACCACACACCTCCTCCTGGCCATCCCACGGCCCTGGGTGGGGACCAGGCACCTCTTCTGACAGATGCAAAGTCTGGGGCCCTGGCTGCCATCCCCCCCGACTCCCCCAGAGTTGCGGCCCAGGCTCTATTCTGAAGAGATGCTACTCCTCAGGCCCTGGGAATGGGGTGAGGCCCTGCCCCAGACCTTGAACTCATGTGTCGGAGGGAGGGGTCACACAGACCCGCACCTGCGTTCCTGATCTGTCACCTACTGCCTGTGGCCCTGGGAGGGCCAGGATTCCGCAGAGTGGAGGCGTCCCGCAGTCACCTCCCTTCAGACCTGTGGGAGATGGCGGGGGTGTCCCTGGCCCTTGCAAGATTCCCTTGTATGTGTCCCTGCCTCGTGCACCGCTGCCCCCGGGCAGGGTCTGCTCAGAGAGCCACAGACAGGCCCCAAGGCGGGCGAGACCCGGTTCAGGGCAAACCCATGGTGGCCTCTGGACCCTGCTCCTTGGCAGCACGGCTGGCCTCGGTTAAACACCGCCCCCTGGGCCTCAGTTTCCCTGTGGGAGCAGCAGCGGGTGGCCAGGGGCCCCTTGGGGCCAGCAGTCTGAGAACATGAGGAGTAGCGGGCTCCCCACATACGTCTCAGGCCCTAAAAATAACCCGAGAGGGGGGGCAGCCGTGAGTAGCTGCGACTGTGCCAGGCACCGCACGCGGGCGGAACTGCCTCCAAATAAGGCTTGACAGAGCCGGAAGCCAGCGCCGCCGCTCACGTCAGCCTCCAGCTGTGCGGCTCCAGGGCCCTCCCCCTGGGGGCCACTGGCCTGAGGCAGAGCCCGATGGACACCCAGAGCCCACCTGGGGACAGCAGGTCCTGGGATCCCGAAATTTAGACATTATGGGACCTAAGATTTACTAGTCGAAACTTGTGTTGATGTGTGGCATCTCAGGACAGACTCAGAACCCTCCCCAAACGCCGCGGGACTTGAAGGCGGGGCCTCCCCAGGAGGGTAGGGTGGGCACCCCAAGGCTGGCCTCCCAGTGAGCAGGGACCCCAGCTGGGGGTGGGGGCCAGCCGCAGGGCGGGGGCGGATCCTGGCCATGGGGAAGGCGGAGGAGGTGTTGCTGGGTGCGGTATGGCTCCCCGGGAACACCATATGGACTGCGCCCGGGAGGGGACCGGAGGCAGCCGGCAGCACCCCCCGTCTGCTCCCTCCTCTCCCTGCATCACCGGGACTTCCTTGGGAGGCAGATGGTGGGTGGGGGTGGCCTGGGAGTGTGGCTTCTAGGACAGCC
>NW_011889037.1:1185132-1188160 GCF_000151845.1 Pteropus vampyrus | reverse complement strand
TTAAATTGCTCGTAGTCGTCTCTCATTACCTGATTTCCGCTGCGTCTGTAGCCGGTGCGGACTGTGCCTTCGTCTTGCTCAGCTCGTCGCCAGTCGTACGGCTGAGCGCGTCACCTATTAGCCTTTGTTACATCCCCTCAGGTGTTACTTCGGCTCTGGTCTGGGTGTTTCCGTATGTATTATTTTCGTCATCATTCAGTTTTAAATTTCCATTATGATTACTGTCTTTGATGTGTGCTCTATTTTCTAAGAGTTCTAAATCACGGAAATTTAAAAATCCACCTTTGCGTGATTTCTACTGTAATGATAATGCTGTCATGGGACGCATCTGGGTGAGACCTGCTTTGGCAGACACCACAGTGTTTAAAGAATATTCCATGCGTATTCTCTAGTTGCAGAGAGCACACTTACATGGTGGTTGAGCCAAACCAGCCAATTTCACTGCTCACACCTCTATATTCCAACATCTTATATCTGTTTGACCTTCAACCGTCGGAAAAAAATGTATTAAAGTTTCCCATGATGATAATACATTGTTTTTCTCGTGGTAATTCTATCAAATTTGGCTTTATATGTTTATATGCCCCTTTATTGGGGGACTACAAGTTTAGAATTGTCATACCTTCCTGGCAAATCATATCTCTGAGCCTTTTGAAGTGACCATCTCTGTACGTAATGTTTTTATCTTTTGACTTAGTCTATCTCGTTTGATAGTAGTATAAACATCCTAACTCTCTTTTGTGAATCAGGATGTCCATGGCCCTATTTTCGGGTTTTAGGTGTGTGTATCTCTTGTAACAGCAACACAATTGGACTTTTAAATCCAATCAGAGAATCTGGTTTTTAATTCTATTTTTTGTAATTAGTGGTAGCTTTGGCTTGTTTCATCTTCCTTAGTGCCCTATATTTGTCCTGCTTTTGCTGTAGCTTTTAAAAATCCTTTCTTGATTTAAGTGGTTACATTTTTAAAACACTTATTCTCAATGCACATTCAACCGTTGACCTCAAACCAACAGACGGTCAGGTCCGTCTCCAGCAAGGTGGGTTTATTTGGGAACAGCGAAGAACCGCAGTCTGATGGGGCCACGGGCGGGTGCTGAGAAGTGAAGGTCAGGACGAGCCTCTCCAGAGGGAAGAGCGGCAGCTGGAGCCAGCCCCCGGGGGACGGGCTTTGCCGCCCTCCCCCCGCCCTGGCTCGGGAGCAGCAGCCCCAGCCCCGGACCAGCCCCAGCAGAAGCCCTGGTGGACCCTGGGTTCCTCCGCTGCTTTCCACTCACCACTCTGGCTGTCCGCCCAGTTTGGGGTTCTTTACTTTGCCATTGTTGCTGTTTTGGAGGCTTTAGAGAGTCCCCTCACTGTTTCTGAGCCCGGGGGTCCTCTGGGGCCTCTCCCCTCAGGCCGAAGCCTGGAGCCCCGCCCCCAGCAGTGGTCATTCTCCGGACATCTAAGCGCCCGGCCAGGAAGGATTAAAAAGTCCGTTTACTGTGAGTGTCCCAGACCTAGCGGTATTTCGGCAGGAGGCATCTCGGAGCCTGCAGTCTGCACACTGCAGAGCTGGGATACTTCCCTGTGGGCTTCTGTCCCCACGTGCTGACCCCGAAGTGCCCTCCAGGAAGGCACCGACCCCTTCGGCTTTCTTCGCCCAAACCTTGGCGTGCCACACACGGCCGACCGCCCCTTCTGACGGCTGCTCTGTCCTGGCTCCTGCCCCACTCCCGGCTGACCCGTCCTGTTCCTCTCTCCCCTCCGGCTGCTTAGTCTAAGTGTCTTTTGCCAGGACCTCGAAATGCGGTGCTGGCCTGCGGCTCCGCCCTGCCAGCTGCACGGACTCTGCAGACACCTCGCCACAGCTCAGCCCGCCCCCTCCCTGCCCCGGCTCCCGCTCGGCCTGCACTGGTGCTTAGAACGCAGGAGGCTGACCAGTGCTGGGGGAGGGGCTCGGCCCCGGAGGACGCCCGGGCTCCTGTCCTGCCCAACGCCCCCATGGAGCTGAGTCAGGGCAGCAGGGCCGGCCTGCAGGCCAGGGCTGCGCCAGGAGGGTGATGTCTGGGCTGCAAAGGCCTGGGACGGAGGAAGGCAGGGCCAGGCCCCTGAGGGCCAGATCTGAACGCCATCTGGGCAGGGGAGGGACGCTGAGGGCCTGGACCAGGACGGCACGTGGGAAGAGTCTAGATGCTGGAGCAAGGGTCACGGGGTCTGGCAAGGCCGGGGAGGGGCGGGGAAGCCAGGGACAAAGCGAGCGTAGGGAGGGAGCCCAGACAAGGCTCCGGCTGCACCAGCAGGGGAGTTTCTGGGTTTCGGCTTCGCTGGCCAGAGGCGGCGCCCTTCAGCCCACAGTCTGGGGGGGCCCTCTGGGGGGCACTGGGAGAGCGAGGAGAGAAGCCGGGAGAGGCTGGGGAGGCCGGGGGCACAGTGGCATTTAATAGGGAGAGAGAGAGTGACACCACACGGCAAGCCCCTCGCGGGGCGGGCTTAGCGGGCCACGACGTACTTGGACAGCACCACCACGTCCTCCACGTAGCTGCGGTAGAATCTGCGGCAGTCGGCGTCCTGCTCCTGCTTGAGGGCGCTGAATTCTGCGGCGGAGACCGGAGGGTGACCACGGCCCTGGCCGGGAGGCCGGGGAGAGGGAGAGCCCGGACCCGCCCGGGCCCCGCTCACGCTTCCTGAGGACGGCCACGTCGCCCTTCTTCAAGGAAAAGCAGACGTCGGTGAAGTAGTCCTGTAGGATGGCCCCTGCACGGGACAGAGGTGGCGGGTGGCAGTGGGCCGGGGGAGGGGTGAGCTCGCGGGCAGACCGGAGCCCGGCTGGCGGGGCCATGGCGCCCACCCTGGGAGCGGACCCCAGGGCGCGGGCGCTCGGTGGGCACCGGGCTGGGAACACCTACCGATGAACTTCATGGCCGCGAGCCTCAGGTTCCTGTGGGGGCTGCGCAGGTAAGCCAAGGCCTGCATGAGGAACTGCCGGGAGCTGCCAAAGCTGCTCTCCACCTGCGGGCAGAGGTGGTGTCGGTGGCTGCTGGCCTCT
>NW_011889037.1:1182771-1184122 GCF_000151845.1 Pteropus vampyrus | reverse complement strand
GCGTCCACTCTAAACGGCAGCACTGGCCCCCACCAAACCACCAAGTCACCCCAGAGCCCGCGTTCCAGGCTCACACGCCGTCTTCCCCCAGGGCTTCCTGGCAGCTGGCCAGTCCCAGGTCTTGCAAAGAGAAAAGGTTAGGAAGGGCCTGGAACGTCCTAAGGTCGCGAGAACGAAGGATGCTTACGGAAAACAAGCCAGGGACAGCGCCCAGGGAAGAAGGGGTCAAGCTGGGGGCAGCGGCTGGCCCGGCTGTAACAACGTGAGCATGGATAGTGGTGACGATGGTGGCGACAGCTCCTTGGAACGAGCAACCTTATTACGGGCTGTGTGGCGGGCTGGAGTGTCACCGCCACAGCCGAGGGGCTGATGTCGGGGGAGGCGAGAGGGCCAGAGTGTTAGATCAGAGACGCCCCGTGCCGGTCGGCCCCGCAGGACGAAGGGAGGCTTCCGCTGGGGTCGCCAACGGCCCGTTCCCCACACCAACGGGGAAACAGGGACCAAGAGTCATTCCCTGCGGCCGAAACCACGGGACACACGCGTCGAAGGCTGGGCACGGCCAGCAGGCCTCTCTCGCTCCGTATTCTTACCTTTCCACCCACATCCTCGCCCCCTTCCTCGCCGCGTGTCCACAGTGAAGGAAACGGGGAAACAGAGTCTGTAAACTGTAACTCACAGGAACGAAAGGACGATGTGTGAACTGGGCCCCTCACACGCGGGGCTTTTTCTTCCTCGTCTGGGCTTTTTGTCCTTTCCTCTCGTCTTCCCTTCTTCCCTTCTTCCCTTCCCTAACAAACTTTCCTTTTGACTCTGGCTTCATTCTTTCTCGGCCTGGCGAAGAGCGAGGTCCTCCCTCGGGGCGGGGCTCGAGCTGCCCCCACGCGGGGTTCGTCCTGCCCCGCGGCCTTCCCGAGCAGTGGCAGAGGCAGCAGGGCCCTGCCGGCACCTTGACCTTGGGCTTCCAGATTCCAGAACGGCAACGGCCGACTTCTGGTGCGCAAGACTTGGCGCGGCCCCGGCAGACGCACACGGGCCACAGAGCCGGAAGGAGGCGGCCGCGGCACAGACGGGAGACGGTCGCCTGACACCGCGACTTCCTGGTGGCACGTCCGTCCGTGGGGCGGTGTTCACCTGCGCACGTTCCTTTCTTCCGTCCATTTTCGCAAACAAGGCGCTGGCGGGAGCCTCTGCCGCCCGTGGATCCAGGAAGGCGGGCGGGCTGCGCGTGCCGCGCGCGTCTCCGTCTCCGTGGGGGGGGGGGGGCAGAGCCGGAAGAACCGGGAAGAAGGGCACAGGGACGGAGGCGCCCATCGCCTCTTTCTACTCCCGAGACTGTGCCTTGTCTTATTCA
>NW_011889037.1:1182426-1182721 GCF_000151845.1 Pteropus vampyrus | reverse complement strand
AGGCGCCCATCGCCTCTTTCTACTCCCGAGACTGTGCCTTGTCTTATTCACGGTGCTCGAAACACTTAGGAGACTCCAGTAGTTAAATTTGGGATTTTAATTAAGTGTTCGGAGGTGATAGGCAAATAAACGTTCAGGGAAATTTACTTTGTTAAACCCATGATTTGCCTTAGTAACGGGAAGACGGCGTGTTCGTAATGCTGACTATTTAATGGGTTAACAGGCAGACCGTCCAATAAATTTGTGAGATTAATAAACCGGCTATTGCCTGCGGCCATGCCTCCCTGAACACGCC
>NW_011889037.1:1180091-1182280 GCF_000151845.1 Pteropus vampyrus | reverse complement strand
ATCAACCTCAGGCCCAGGAAGGCAGAGGCGGAAGGGGGGCCTGGAACGAGACAGGCACCTCGAAAACCTGGACTGAAAGACACCAAGGTGGACGGGGAGAGGCCACGGGGCGGGAAGCAAGGGAACGGAAGCGCCTTTGAGGCACGGGGACCGTGTGAGGGCCTGGAGTTGGATTTACGCCACCTGCACCCTACAGGACCTCGGAGCCAAGAAACAACTGTGGACAAACGCAGAGAGCCGCGTAACCCCAAACCACAAGACGAATGCGGGGAACCCACCACGCGCGAGAGCCGGAAGACAAAGCCGACAGCGAGACTCAAGTCTCGCGAGTGTCAGATACGAGAGCCGCCTGGGCCAGACCAGGACTTTCTAAGGGTCACATCTGCGGGAAACGGGAACCTGGGAGACGAGAACAGACCCTACAAAGGGAGGACAGGCAGGAAGGGAGGACAGGCAGGAAGGGAGGACAGGCAGGAAGGGAGGACAGGCAGGAAGGGAGGACAGGCAGGTCCGCGGGACAAGCGAGAGGGGCCCACGGAGCCGCGGCCGCCGGCGGGAAAGGTCACGGCGCCCTCACAGCCGAGGGGAGCTGGGTGAAGACGGAATCTGGAAAAAATAACTCCAAACGCAGCACCGAAAGGTAAAAGAGATGACAAGTATAAAAGTTAAGTCAATGACACCTCGCGGATGGCAGAGCGAGGCCAGAGAGCCGCACGCGGGGGGCGGGGGCTTCGTGGCCGCTGCTGCCCCTTTTCCTCTGCCTCTCGGCTCCAAACTCACACGTGTGGCCTGGTCTGTAAACGCGGACCTGGGCCTTTCCAATGTGCCCTCTGTCCGCGGCTCTGCAGGTGGCTGGGGGGACAGAGACGCTGCAGGGCGGGAGCTCCCGCCTGGATCCGTGCGCAGTCGGCGCGGGCGGGACCCTCAGCGCGGGGACCCACGGCGCCTCTCGCTCCCCCAGCGCCCGGCCCCTGCGGCACCCGCGGCCAGCTCTGGGAGGTGGGCGGCAGCTTCCCCCGCCCCCCAGGACAGTTCTGCAGCAGGGTCTTCTGCGAGCAACTCCTCCTGGCATCCCAGGCGGCTCGTTCCCAGCCGCGTCTGCTCTGTGCGGACTGGCCTGCTGCTGAGCAAGGCCCAGCCCCGTTCGCAGAAGGCGCTCGGCCGGGGGCGGAGGGCGCCCGGGCACGCGTCTGAGCCCTCGGGGTGCCCCACGCGCTCTCGCGTGATGCGCGTGCAGCATCCCGCTGCCCCCATGCCCGGCAGCGCTCTCTGCTTCCCGCGGGCCAGTCCCCGGTATCTGCAGAGCCACCGCAGCGAGCGGCAGTTCACACCAGCCTCTCCCTGCCCAGGTCCCCGGGGGGTTCCTGCCTTCTGATGGGCACACAGCACTTACGGGCACGATCCGTGCCAAATGAAGCACCACCATCCACCACAGATGACAGCTAGGCGGCATGCAGCGCCACTGCAGGCACTGGCACCGGCGTTCCGTGTCCCACGGGTGGGGAGCCGGGGGCTGCACTGGAACGCAGAGGCCCCACCGCCTGGCCCCAGGTGCCACCTCTGCAGGTCCAAGCCCTGGGCCCTCCCGGCAGCGATGCGAGCCCGTACAGTAAAGAGGCATTTCTTCACCAGACCCCAAAACACAAACTGTAGACAAGTAATACACTTGGCCACATTACAATTCAAAACTTCCGCACAACCACGGACAGCATGAGCAAAGTAAACGGACAAGTCACAAACATGGCAAAAATAACCACAACGCAAAAACCGACCAAGGACCTGCACCCAGAGCGCACGGAGAATCCCTAATTACACACAGTTCTAAGCAAGTGACAGAGCGCCCGCGCGCAGTGGGGCAGCGTCTGAGCAAGCGCCCCGGCCGGCTCCTGACCCACAGCGGGAGACGTTGCTCTCAAGAGTCCCGAGAGGTCAGGCTTCTTCCTAGGCCCCTGAGGCTGACAGACTCCAGCCCCCTGCACCCATGAGGACACCTCTCCACCTCTGGGGGGCGTCGGGGGAGGTTGCTGCCTCCCAGCCTCTGCAGTGGTCCCCAAGCCCTTGGCCCCTTGCAGAGGTCCGTGGACCAGGTGCTGGCTGAGTCCCCGGCAGTCGGGAGGAGCGCTGGGGGTCAGGTTGCTTTCTCGCCCTCAGGCAGAGCGAGCGGATGGAGTCAGATCTACAGGCTGCTA
>NW_011889037.1:1159927-1178036 GCF_000151845.1 Pteropus vampyrus | reverse complement strand
GGTTGTGGTGAGGATCGAGTCTAGCTGTCTTACCCCATCCCCACCTCCTCAGCCTTATGCCACAGCCTCCGCGAAGGGCAGCACCATTTGACCCCAACCTGGCTCTACCTCCCTCTTCCTCACCTCCAGAAATCAAAGCATCAATCTCCCACCTGCAACCCCCCAACTGAGGCTCCCCCCGAACACCCCCTTCCCACTCCCAGCCACATGCCATCAATCCCTGAGGCCCACCTTCCAGCCTGTCGGCCTGCCTTGGTTTAAACCTCGCCTCCCTCACATCGCCTGATTTATTCAGAACCCCTGGAATCATTTACCTGGCCCCAGGCTGGCCACCGATTTCCCACGTGGCTACCCCCAAGGGTCTTTCTAAGGACAAACTGCCGCCCTGAGTCTCCCGGACCCCGACCACCATCCCGCCCACATCCTCTGGGTGAAGAGGGCACGAGGTTTGGGCACGGTCACCTCCGAAGCAGCCTGGAACCCTCCGGGAACCGTCTTTCCCTGGGGCCAGGTTCCCTCCGGGCTCCGCCCCCAGCGGACTTTACCCATAAGCCCGGGCAGAGGGGGCGGGGCAGCAGCTACGTCTGCTCTGATTGGCGGGCTGGGTAGGAGCCGCGCAGGCGCACAGAGTTGCTCACGTCCTCGAACAGCCGCCGTAGGTGCTGGGCCATCTTGAGTCCGAGGGCGCCGACTCCCTGCGTGCCCAGGTGGTGCAGGATGTCTCCCAGGATCACCATCAGGCCCATGAGGTCCTTGGGCTCAGGCACCAGGAAGCTGTCCAGCAGCCCAGCCAGCTGGTTCTGGAGCAGGACCGCCTGTGGGGAGTCGCAGCTGCCCCTGGCCTGCCGTGTTCCTCCACCGGTTCCTCCTCCGACCGAGGCGGCCTCACTTGCCCACTTGCCACCTCCCCTTCACGCTCAATAGGGCACCTCAGCCCCAGCCCTCAGCCCGCGCCATCCGGCACGGACATGTGCTGGGAGGCCCGAGGGCGAGAGGAGGAAGGAGATCCCCATTCAATGAGGTCTGAGTCTTCCGTTTTCCAGGTGGAGCATGAGCCAGACCACCTGGCGGGTGCGCTGTCGGGTGAGGGATTCCTACCTGGAAAGGAGGCCAAAGTTGCTGACCTCAGAGCTCCCTCCAACTCAGAAATTCTAGGCTCCCCAGCCAAAGGGTCCCCCAAACACTTCAGCCCTCTCCTACCCTGGGCCTGACTTCTCTACCCACCCTTTCCAATTCTGCCTGTCATAGAGGCTCTTTTCAAATGCCTCCTCCTCCCAGAAGTCTTCCTGGATGGGGGCGGGCATCTCCTCTCACCTTCTCCGGGCACATGAAGATACTGGTGAGGCCCTTCAGGCTCATGGCCCGCACCAGCCGGCTGGGGTTCTTCATGCACAGGCGCAGGATGGTGCCCATGGATTTCTGAGATATGTGCTGGGTGAGCTCAGGACTGTTGAGAAACTGAGTAGGATGGGCACAGTCAGGCTGCCAGTCCGTGATGGCTGCAGAGACATAGCCTACAGCACGGCGGGAGAGCGAGCGATGAGATCTAAGGAAATACGTCGGACGGCGAGGTCTGACGCGGAGGGCGCAGGTGGGGGCGCCTCCGTATTGGAGGGTCGGAGTGGAAGTCCAGCTCTCCGACCTTCTCCGTGTGGGCTGAGGGCACTGGCGAGGGGCAGAGGAGAGGCTGACCTCTGTGACAATGAGAATGGCCGCAACATTTTCTCGTTCCTCAGAGCTCCTCAGGGAGATGATTGCCTGCCCCAAGACGGCCTTGATCTCACAGCCATAGTGGGCCATGGCCCTGCCAGACGGAAGAGGCGGACACGGGAGGGCTCCATCCTTGGCCAGGGGACTCTCCTCTCTCCCCACGTGAGTCTGAAGTGCAGGGCCCCGTCAGGGGTGTCATCTGGAGTCAGGCCCTTCCCAGGCTTGGTGCTTACCTGGCCAAGAGGGTCACCCCCTCCGTGTAGGTTTCCAGGTGCTCCAAGAGCTCCCAGCCCCTCAGCAGCTTAAGATAGGCGAACACCTCCCAGTAGCTGGTGGTCCAGAAGAGGCCCTTCAGGGCCTCCAGGCACGTCCTTAAAGCAGCGTGGTGTGGAGAGGAGGTGAGCCAGGGCTAGGGACTCAGTTCTCCCCCTGGAGCATAAGGTGGCACTGGCGCCTCCGCCCCAACTCACACTCGCCCGTCTGGGCCTGCTCTGAGCTTCCCCCTCCAGACCCTGACTCTTGACAGCTGTAGGCCACTCTGCCCCCGGCTCCCTACCCTGGACCACAAGCCCCCAGGTGGGGCCCGAGTTCGTTCCCTGCCGGGTCCCCAGCACTTAGTCGCAAGAGGGGGCTGGGCGCCGAGGCCGGTCACCTGCAGGGGCTGAGGGGCTTCGTGTCTAGGACGTCCTCCTGGAGCTCGCGGATGTCCTCGACCATGTCCAGCTCAAACAGGTAGTGGAGCTGCGTGAGCAGCCCCAGGAGGATCCCCGCAAAGGCCCAGCGCACAGTGGCTTTGTACTCCTGGATGTAGAGCACTTCGTAAATGGTGCCCAGGGCCTGTGGTGGTTGACGGAGCTGGGGGCGGCAGCCACCGGGCTGCCCGGTCCCCAGGCCCCACTGCCTATACCCAGTTGGGCCTGGAGAATCCCAGTGGCTCTGGCCCCGCCATGGGACTCAGCATCATGAGCCCTTGGCTACTCACAGTGAGCCCCTCAGCCAGGCCACCCTGGCATCCCAAAGGACAAGATAGGGAGTGGGCAGGTGACATGCTGCTCACCAGCAGGGAGGTGAGCTGCGTGCACTCTGAGAGCCTGATGAGCGGCTTGGGCGGCCGCAGCTTCAGCTTCACATAAAGCAGGGTGACAACCTTGCGGGCCAGCTGGTTATTGCTGGCCAGGGCCTTCCACAGGGGTGCGACCTGCCTGAGGAGGCAGGCAGTCCAGTCCCACCAGCTGGGGGCCACGCTGGGCAGAGGGGTGGGCAGGGCGTGACTCTCAGACTGCAGGATGGCCTGCGGTGTTAACGTGGAGACAGCCAGTCCCCTCGAGAACAGTGCACCCCTCCATCAGGGGGTCCTGCTCAAAGCCCAGAGTGCGGGCTGGCACTCCCTGACATGGTGCTCACTCCCGCTCACACCCCCTCACCACGCAGCCCCAAGTAGACCCCCGTCCTTTCCCAGCCTGTCTCCTCACTTGGAAAGTGGGCTCGTACCCCAGCAGGGCTCACCCTGTGGGCAGCCTGGTGGCCCCGGGACAGAGATGCTCCTGGAGGTACCGTGGTGCCCCCACGCCTCTGACTTGACGGTGCACACACACTGCTCAGGTCTGATTGGGGCGCACGTCTGACTCGGCCAGCCAGCTGACTGACAGTGTCTTCTCGTCACCCAGCTGACTGCCATCCCCTGTGCGGGTTGGCAGCTGGGGCTCTCTGAGTCTGAGGGACACTTCTGTGCAGAATGCCCCCTCCTGGGATTCCTGGAGCCACCGCCTCAGCCCCCTCGGCCCATCTCCGGGGACCCCCCTGGCTCCGGTTCTGGATTTGGGCCGAAGCTCATGCACACTTCTGCATTCCATCCAGGCCGTGACGGTGGACTAGGAGGGCGGGCTGCAGACAATGGCTACATGTTCACTTGTGGGCCATGTGTGCAGGTGACCTACCTCTCGGAGGGGTGGCACAGGGACAGCATCACCTCGACGGTCTCCTGGGTGTGCTGGGCTCCCAACGCTGTCACCATCTTCATCACGATCCACAGGGTGCCCGTGAAGGTGATGCAGGGCAGCGCCTGGAACAGGCTCTGCAGGATCTCGGCCACCTGCACGGGGAGGGACAGGGCTTCAGAGCCGCCCCTCCAGCTGGGGCCAGGGCCTGCCTCCTCCATGCAGGCATCTGGACACGCACAGGGCCCGATGGAGACAGCAGGTGGGAGCAGCCTCCCGCCTCACAGCAGCTGAAAATGGGAATCAACCCCAAGGGGCCAGGGGCTTGACCAGGCCTGGCAGTCCCTGCAGAACATTAGTGTCCCTGTGGAGTAAGGACTAGGTTGGCCGAGCCAGGACAAAGACAATTAAATCCTGATGGGGGGCGATTTCCTTCTGCTCTGCTGAATTGGACTGTGAATGAAGCAGGGCCCTGGGACGTTGAGGGGATCCAGCGGACAGGAGGGTGAGGAGGCCTCCTGGGGCATCGCCGAGGCCCAGCCCTGCCACCAGTTAGGGGCACGCCGCTTCCGGCAGCTAGAGGCAGGGCCATTTGCTACTGATGGCCAGGAGCATCCCAGGGGCCCACTGCCGCCCGGGCTCAGCGGCCTCCATGACGACGTGTGGCGTCCTGCCCCCACCACCCCACATCTTCCCTACCAGGTCCTCTGGAGAGTGGCTGTGCCCTCCAGACCTTGGTGCCCACCTGTTCCTGCCTGATGCCTTGGTCCTCCAAGATCATCTGGAGGAGCTCAGCGGCGAGGTCACTGTGCAGGCGGTCGCGGCTGCAGAGCCCGTGCATGAGCGTGAGGACGAGCTGCGTGTGCTGGGCCACGGTCAGGTTCTTGTTCAAGGCCTGTGCCAGAGGGGCTGGGCTGAGGGGCCGCGGGGTCAGCAGTGGTCTAGGCCCTCCTGCACGTGGGCTTGGAGACGGGGCTGGGGGCTCTGCCCTTCCCCAAAGACAGAGGAGCACCAGGTGCACAGCCTCGTGGGGCCCCAAGAAGGGCCCAGCTCAACCCCTGTCCCCAACAGTCCGTTCCGCCCAGCTTGCCTGTGTAGGCCATGGGCAGCCACCCGGCAGCTGGAAGTCTGACTGCTACAGGCTCACAGCCACCCCTTCTCGGGAGAATTGCTCTGGGGACAACAGGAGCAAGCAGCCTTGCCCAGGTCAGCCACCCGCCGCCCCCAGCCTGCAGTCCGCTGGCAGCGACAGACCCGGGGCATACAAGCGCAGCCCCATCTGTAAAATGGGCAGGGGAGATGGGTGGACCAGAGACTCCATGCTCTTGGGTGGTTTGTGGGTTCTGTGGAAGCACCCGGCCAGCCGTCGGCCCCTCACTGACCCCAGCTCTGCCAGGCCCCACCTTCACCAAATGGTAGAACGTCTTCGATTCTCCGCGGGTCCTTGCTTCAAAATTCTTCATTTTATTCAAATATATGAACTCTGCCGCGCTCCCTGCTGTGGGACGCTCAGTCAGAAGGCCTTCTGAAGCCTGCGAAGTGGCACCCTCCTCTCCAGACCACAGGGGAAGCCCAGAGGAGCCAAGGGACCTGGCCGGTTCCCCAGGAAAGAGTTGGTGCCCCGGCCTCTGCCCGTCTCTCCTCCCCCGTCTCGCCCACCGCTTACCCTTCTGCTGGATGAGAAGCTGGAGAAGGAGGTAGACACACTGGCGGGAGTAGCTCCTGGTGACCGCATCCTTGTCCCGGCAGAGCAGCATCAGCAGGCCTATCTGGTGGCCCAGCACGGAAGGCGTGGCCTCTTCCTGGGGAGGGCGGGCAGTGAGCGAAGCCAGGCCCAGCTTCTTGGTGTCATTTGCACCGTCCCACCCAACTTTCCACCTGTTTCGGTCCATTCCTGTGGGCTCAGCATCTGCGAAGAGCTTCTCGCTCTGGCTCCGGGGAGGCCCTTCGCCTCTCGGGCTCCGGTTTCCTCATCTGTAAAAGCTGGTGCCGCACTGATTCTGATGGGAAGTTGATGGATGGGATTCCTATTGTTCTTTCCTGCATGCGTGCATGGTTGTGTTTCTTTCTTTCGGGTTTTGTAAGGTTTTTTTCTATTTGTCATTGTTTTTCAGCAGTTTTGATTGTGGTATGCTGTGGTGTGGTTTTCTTTGTGTTTACCCTGCTTGAGGCTCATTGATATTCTTGCAGCTATGGATTTATATTTTTCATCACATTTGAAGATAGAAACCATCATATCTGCAACTATTTCGTTCTGCCCTTTCATCTCTCCTTCTGGAACTTGCGCGATACGTAATAATGGTCCAGAAATCACTGAGACTTTATTTTTCCTTTAGCCTTTCCTTTTTCTCTGTATGTTTCAATAGGTTCTATCATCCTTCAAGTTCACTGGTCCTTTCTTCTGTAGTGTTTGGTCTTTCGTTAAACCGATAGAGTGAATTTTTCATTTCAGATATTATATTTGACAATTTCTAGAATTTCCATTTGGCTCTTTTTTATAGTTACTTCTTATCTGTTGATACTTTATATCTATTCTTTTATTGTGTTCATATTTTCTTTTAAATTATTGAATATATTTATAACAGTGTCTTACGGATTCGTTTCTTCATTCCATAATCTCTGTCATTTCTGGGTCTGCTTCTACTGACAAGGTTTTTCTCCTCATCATGGGTGACTGTTCCTGCTTCTTTGCCACATCAAATAATTTTCTATCATACGCTGGAACATTCTACTGAATCGTATGTACTGTAAGCGTTCTACTGAATTTTGTTCTGACAGCCAGTTAATTGATTCCTTGGATACTTGGGTTTGAGTTTTTTTATCAGGGCGCGCTGAGTGCATTTCTCGTGGACGTATGTTTTTATTTCTTTTGAGTGACTGCTGAGGGTGGAGCCGCGCGGTTCCAGGACCGGCGGAGGTCGGCCGGCAGGACCTGCTCAGAGTCGTCTCGGGTGGTTCTGCACTTGCACCAGCAACGTGCGACACTCCTGGTGGCTCCGCTTCGCGTGGTTTTTGGTTTTCCGGCATAAGTGGAGATGTCCCATCGCGGCTTCATCACCTTACGACAGATTGGGTTGAGCACGTTTGTTTTCACGAGCTTCGTGCAACACCCGTTCAGCTTCTGCCTGTGTGGAAACCACGCAGTTTCTCCTTTCGCGGCAGGACTCGGCCGACCCTTCTGGGTGCGCGTCCTTCGTTAGACACACACGCGGGAGAGATTTTCTCCTATTTGCGACTCGATGCGTAATTCCCCTAATAGTGTCTTGGGATATACGGACATTTCTAATTTTGATGAAGTCTGTTTTATCCATATCTTTGTTTCCAGTTCTTGCCTTTGACACTCTGTCTAAGAAATCTTCGCCTATCCCAAGTTCGAAGAGAAATTCGGTTTTCTTCCAGAAACTTGGACTTTTGTTTTGTGATCCACGTCGAATGATTTTTATTTGTGGGGTGAGATTGGAGTTAGGGTTTCTTTGAGGTTTTTTCCCCTTGTTTGGGCCTCTGCTTGTTTCGGCACTTTTCTGGAAAGTTCTTTCCTTTCCCCATTCAAGAGCTTTGGTGCCTTCGTTGAAACTCAATTGACTGTACAAGTGGGGACCTGATTCGCGACCCCCTCTTCTTCTCTGCTGATCTGTCTGTCCTTACTCCAGCACCACGTAGTCTAGGTTCTGAGAGCTTCCCACTCAGCCCAGCAGCAGCGGCCCTCCCTTGGTTCCTCCCCAAGACTGTACGGGCTGCCTTGGGTCCTCTGTGTGCGTGGCACTCATGTCGGGGCCCCCACCGAATGCTTTCCTCCTGGCCAGCCGCCTGGCTGCCCGCCCTTCCTGCCTTCAGGTCTTGCTCATAGATGGCATCGCCATGAAGATCGCCCCAGACCACCCTATGTGAATCGTGACCTTCCCCTCGAGGCTGGGGGCTCCCCGGGCAGGGTGTGTGTCTTGTCTCCGGTGCTGAGCCTAGCGGTCCGGTGCTCAGTGAATTCTAACTGGGAGCGCCAGAGGGCAGCACAGAGGCAGAGCGTCACGGGGCTCCCCTCCCCTCCCTTCGCCTGTGCCAGGAGGCTCACCGTGAACTTGACGTGGTCCACCACGTACTTCAGGAGCAGGAAGACGGACTGCACCACGCGCCTGCGCTCGTAGCTCTCGTCTGACTCCAGCCAGGGCTCCATGTGCTGGGCCGGGGAGCGAGGCGCCTGAGGGACCGGCCGGCCCTGCGGGCCCACCCTCGCCACCCGGCTCAGACCCGGCCCAGGGCACGGCCACTGGGGCACAGGTGCTGAGAGGGTGGCTGGAGCCGAGCCGGTCCTGCTCCACCAGATACTCTTCCCTCCCTGCTCGCCCCTCAGCCCAGCTCTGTCGGGAGAGGCTGCGTCTGGGGTCACACCACACACAAGTGGCGTCTGGCCAGGTGCTGGCTTTGCCTCAGCAGCCTCGGGGCTGCGACAGCTGTGGGGGCTGGTGGAGCAGAGAGAAGCCGGAGCGTTTGAAGGTGAGCATCTCCAGGCCGTGCAGGAACCCGCACACCATGCCCGAGACCGTTCCCGTCCCCGGGGACACGAGAAGGAAAGCTCCTCGCAGGCTCCTCGACGCTGCTGAAGCACCCACCTCAGCCCTCACTAGCGGTGACAGCCCCCCGGGCACTGGGATCAGGGTGCCGGGCGAGCCTGCCCACCAGGGACCCACCCCGAGTGCACCCCGGGAAACGCTCGGAGCCCGTGGTGCCGCGGCCCGGCCCTCACCTGCAGCAGGAAGCAGACCTCGTCCATGCTCTTGTTGAAAGTCCGGAGGAGCAGGTCGAGCGCCTGCATGGACTTCCGGTACAGCACCTGCAGCACGACGGCCGCCCGGTGGCGCAGGCCTGGGGCGCACCCTCCCCTTCCTGGGCGCCTTGGGGGCTGCCCCAGTCGCGAGCTCAGCACCCTTCCCGGCAGGGCCCCAGGTGGGTGCTGAAGGAGGACAGGCAACTCGGACAGCACCCCAGCACCACCCCCAGCACCCCGTTCCTCTGCATGATAGCACCGTAACCTGCTCCCTCGGCTGCTCGAGTGTGAAACCTAACACTATCAAACTACTAGAAGAAAAAATGGGAGAACATCTTTGTGACCTCGGGTTAAGAGCTCTCTCCTCTGCCCCCTTCGCTTGCGTGTGTGGTACTCAGAACTGACCACCCAGGAAGACAGAAAGGCCCCGGGAACCGGGCAGTCACCATGACGTCTGGGGCCAGCTCCAGAGGAGGAAGGCAGGTCTTCAGCATCTCTGGGGGCGGGAGCTTGTACAAGCTCTGCAGGCAGATATGCAGGATCCTGGACTTGACCACGGGCTTGAGACCAGGCCGCAGGCTGCTGGAAGAAACACAGAAGGTTCTGGACTTTGTCACACAGCCCACCGCCCTAGGAATGAAAGGCCTGGCCGAAGCGAGTTCCCGGCAGGGAGAGGTGTGTGCCCCTTAAAATGTGGGCCTGGGTCTGGATGGCGAACAGCCCTCAGATTCTGGCTCAGGGTGAGGAGTGGGTGCTGCTGCAGGAACTCATCTGGACTGCGAGGGGAACCCCAACTCGTCACTCTCTTCTCCTGGGTTCATCAACATTTATTTGTGAAAAAACTCGGATTATTCCGGGGTCAGCGCCAGCACTGTGAATGAGATCGGCTGTCGGTCTGTGACTAGGATCGGGGGTCAGTCTGTGACCAGGATAGGGGGTCAGTCTGTGACCAGGATCGGGGGTCGGTCTGTGACCAGGATCGGGGTCCGGTGTGGGCCAATGTTAACAACCTATCTGGAACAAGAAACAAAGTAGTCTGACTGCGCCTGGTGTACGTGGCCGCTGGCTTCGGCTGGTCCTGCGGGGCCTCAGTGCCTGCTTTGAGCCCCGCCCACTCCGGCCATCGGTGGCATTCTAGCATTCTCTCATTCTCTCTCGCTCACTGACCTTCACCCGGACTCAAAGGACCCGCCCTGTCTTCACTCCTGGACCCCGAGGGGGAGTTACCTGAGTCCCACGATGACCAGTATGACCTTCTGCCGGAAGAGGGAGGCCAGGAAGTTGGGCTCCTTCTGAAGGGTGCACTAGGAGAGCAGAGAGGGTGCATGGTGGTGGTGCCCGAGCCGCGCACTCAGCGCCCTCGGCCCTGCCGGTCCCTGCAGACGCCTGCCGGGCGGGCCGCTCACCAGGAGACAGTGGATGAGCTCCGGTATCTGAGTGAACTTGTAGCTGCGGGCGCCATCCTCCCACTTGAGAGCTTTCATGAGCATGATGGCCGCCGAAAGGAAGCTCGTTTTCAGAATGTTGTCCTGTGCGTGCGCAGAGGGATGGTCGGGCCACGTCGGGGGAGCTGGCAGTCCCCCGGGGTCCCCAGCACACCACAGGGGCGCGGTCGGGCTCCCCACGGGGCTCACGTAGCTGCTGCAGGAGTAGTAGTAGACCATCCTGGAGACGATGTTGTCTACCCAGGGCAGGACCTGCGCCCCGGCGTGTGTGGCCATCTGCCCGTAGCAGAGCAGGGAGGTGCTGCCGACCCACTTCCAGTGCATGTTGGGGTCCGGCTGCTGCAGGCGGGGAGGGTGGTGGGGTGCGGGGCACTGCAGGCCTGCAGACCCCCCGGCCCACCGCAGGAGAGTGGGCTCGCTGGGTGAGAGTCAGCCTGCGGGCAGGCCCGGGCCGGCCCCTCCTCCAGAAGGGCCCTCCACTTCCTAGCCCCTCCAGCTGGACCCGCCGCCTCCCCAGCCAGCACCCGCCTCCTCCCTGGCTGCCATTCATCTGCTCTTTCCAGTGAGGTGCCCGGGACAGGGGCACAGCAGGGAATCAGGCCCCGGCCGCATGCACGGGGCAGGCCCCGCGGCCCCTGACCGTCAGCCCCGATGGAGGCTTTGTGCCCAGGCCCGCAGCCCCGTGGATGAAGCTCATGTCTGCAGGGCCACGGCAAGGACAGAGAATGTCCGAGCCCACACCCCAGCCCCTCAGGGAGGTGGGCTAGGCAGGGGTCACCCCCTGGTTTCCGCCGAGCGAGGCGAGGCTCGGGACAAGCGAGTGACACGCCCCAGGCTGCCGGCTGCCCCGCTCCACCCACCCCCTCTACCTGGCCGTCTGAGGACACGAAGCCAGACCTCAGGAACCGGGTGCGGCCCAGGTGCTCCATCGTGGCCCAGACCACCTCCATGTGTGAGGCGGACGTGACGCCAATGACCAGCGCGGTGCCCTGCGGGCCGAGGTCCCCGTGAACCGGTCCGGAGTGGCGGCACGCGGCACAGCCCGCTCTCCCCTGCCCGCCCCTCCCGAGGCTCCCTGGGGTCGCCCGGCCAGGAGGGAGCTGAGATGTGACGCGGGCGGTCCCATGGTCACTGCAGGTCAGCGCCTGCACCGGCGGCCCCCGTGCTCATTGACAAGTGCAGGGAAGCAGCAAGGCCAGCAGGGGCTGGGGTCCCAGCGCCGCCAACCCACCTCCCGCTGGCTGGACAACTGGTGAGACAGCTCGAGGAGGCCAGCCAGGTGCTTCTTCACCAGCTCCCCGCACACACTCTCCCTGAGCAGCAGCCCGTACAGGTAGAACAGGAAGGTCTGCGGGAGGGTGGGGCAGCCGTTGGGCCGGTGGGTGCGGGAAGGGGGCGGCGTCGCCTTGGGTGATGGGGGCTGAGGTTGGGGACTGCCCCACCCCAGGCCCCTGGCGGTGCCTGCCCCAGGCCGTCTGTGAGGCTGAGGCGTGTGGGGGACACCGCAGCCCCGCCCACCCTGCGTGGCTTCTGGGCCGGCCCTGGAGCTCCAAGCTTTGTGGCTTCTACAGGGCGATCCCCAGACCCCTCATCCTGGGCCTCAGCCCTCCCCCAGTCCCCACCCCTGGGCGAGGCCTCACCTTGCTCCCATGGGCCACAGCCACACCCACGCCTCTCAGTGTCCACTGCCCAGAGCCCTCTGGCCACACCAGACTTCCCAGCCTGCTCCTTTCGGGTGCCCGGGGCGGAGCCCTGACCCTCTGCAGCCCAAGCACGCCTCACGTGGGCACAGGAGGCCACGCTCAGAATCTTCTAGAACTCCCTTTTATTTTTCTCTCGATGAAAATTTGTGGCTTGTACATTGGGCGGCACAGCTGGAACGTGCCCACATGCCGACTCTCATAGCTGGCACCACCCTCCCGTGTGTCCCCCTGCTGGGGGGTGAGGCCCGTGCGGGAGGCGCTGCTGTCCTGGCCACTGGCCACTGCTGCACCCTGCGGGCCAGAGCAGGCCGGCCGGCCGGTGGCCAGCGCTGAGGAAACCGTGCTGAGCGAGGTGACGGGAAGGGGTGCCTCCAGGCCGCCGTCCCCTCCAGACCCGGCCCACCTGAGGGTCTGAGCACCTTGAAACGGCCGAGATGTGCGCAGAAGCCCCTCTGGGCTACGGCATCCTCATGCCTTTCTGGCACTTTCCGCACACACAGATGGCAGGTCACGTCAGTCCCTTGGGGAGGGCGGGGCTGGGGCAGGACCCGAGCAGTCACAGCCTCCCCAGGCTTCCCCAGGCACTGACCTGCTCCACAGGCTGCTTGAGGTCCAGGTGCATGGTGGCCAGCAGTTTCCGGATGTCGGCGCCTGACACCGCCTCCTCCCGGATGAGCTGTGGGCAGGTAGAGCACAGTGCTCACGCCCTGCCGGCTCCTCCGAGCTGGCCGTCAGAGCCCAGGGTGCACAGGACAGATAGGGCCCTGCTAGGGCTCACTCCAGGGGTGGTTCTGGCCATGCCCACCTTTGCATGACCCCAGGGCAGCCCTCTGCTGTAGGATAGAGGTGAGCCCGTGATGCCTGGCCCTGCTGGCACCTTCCGAGAGTGCCCCCACTCTCTGGGGCTGCCACCTCACTGGCCTCAGGGCCTTTGCACAGGCTGTTCCTTCTGCCTGGATGGCTCGTCTCCCCACCCTGAGCCAGGGTCTCCCATGCCTGGGTCGGCCGTGGGCCAGGTTCCATGCATGTGCGTGGAGCCCGTCTCCCTCTGTAAGCACACGTGATCCTCTGTCCTGTCAGCCCCAGATCCCCAGAGGATCTGAAGCAAGAATGTGAGGACAGGGGCCATGGCAGCCCCCACCCCACCAAGAGCTCGACCACCTTCACACTGGACAGAGGGCGGGAGCACGTGGGCCATCGGGGAAGAGATGGGCCTGGTTTAAGAGCAGTCACGGGAGGCCCTCGTAGGCGGGGACTTCCCAGGGTACAGGGGCGGGCTGGCACCGCCGGGTCCTCTGGAACCCCTGAGGCCCCATGGGGGGCAGCTTGTGCCGGGCTCCATGTGGCATCCAGGCCTGTGCCTGGCTGACAGGCACCAGCGGTGGCGTCTGAGCACCAGGGGGTGGGATCCGTGTGCCCCACCTGCCCCTCCATGCGAGTTCCGGAAGGTCAGCGACTTCAGAGATTGCAGGGGGCGGTAGGACCCAGGGGGCGGGCCCGCCCCGCCCCCACTGAGTCTGGGAGTGGCAGAGGTCGGTGGGGTGAGCCCATCCTCCATGGCCACGAGGGTGTCCGGGGTCCCACCTGGCTGTGCTCCCGGATGCAGTGGCAGGTGGCCTCCAACAGCACGCTCTTCTCCGTGGCTGACATGGCCCTGATTTTGCCTACGAGCACTTTCTCCCAGGGCGGGCTGCTGCTCAGGGGCTCACCCGCCGTCACCCTGCCTGGGTGGTCGGCAGGACAGAGAAGCAGAGAGGCAGTGTGGGACCCCTGCAGCCTGTGCTGGGGGCACCGAGGAGCCTCGGACCTCCCAGCTCCCTGCCCGGCAGGGCCCCCAAGTCACACTGGCCCACACTGCTTTCTTCAAAAAAAGCATTTGCAGGAAAAATAGTGGGAAAGTGGCTAGGAAACTGCTGACTCAGGACGGACGCCTCGCTGGACGCTGAGACACAGACCAGAGGCGGCGACTGGCCAGCTTTCCGGACCCCGCCCGGGAGAGAGGACACCCCGGGCTGGGACTCGGCCCAAGGCGAAGATGAGGTGCCAAAGGAATTGCTAATCGTTTGGGACAAAAAGGTCAACCTGGGTCCCTACTCTACTCCTTAGACCAAGATGCACAGTGGGCGGTACCAAACGGGGCACAAAGACACCGTGGGAGGAGGGCGCTCTGGCGGGGACAGAACCGAGCCCGGAGCTTTGTGATGACCCTGAGTGGTTTGCAAATCACTTTTACAGAGATAATTAACACTTCTTGGATCAGAGGGGGGAAAAAAGTGTGTGAAGCTGATGTCCCACTGGGAATGGAAACGAAGCCGGTCCCTGCCCGTAGCTCTCTGGGGCCACCCCCTCCCCGGGGAGCCTGTGGTCTTCAAAGGGAGCCCACCCGGCACCCCAACACGCCCCACCCGCCTGAGCCAGTGACGGCAGGTGTGCGGTCTGCTCGTCTGCTCCAGAAGCCCCAGCTGTCGGCCAAAGCCAGGGCCGCAGCAGGCAGCCAGTGTGAGGCCCAGGCTGCATGTGGTCTGGTGGCCGCCTTGCTGATGACACTGACCCCTCACTAGCTGGAGCCGTCCACTCACTCACTCACTCACTCACTCACTCACTCACTCAGTAAAAGCCCTGGGAGGAGCCACCATGCTCCAGGCCCCGAGACCCGGACTCAAGCAAACACAAAACGCCTGTGTTACCAGTGACCTCCAGGGCACTCCGTGCCCCCAGAGCAGAATGGGCAGCGGGCGACGGGTGACGGGTGACGGACCAGCCCGGGTGCCGCACTGCCCCGGGCAGCTGTGGACGTCCGGGTGTCCTTGGCTGCAGGGATGGCTGTGGCCTCCACCGTGCCGAAAGTGGGGTACAGAAGTGTGAGGTCTCTGCAGCAAACCTCACCTGCCCTATAAGGCCGCAGGGGGACGGACGCCCTTCCGGAAGTTTCTGTCTGCCCACCGCCCCAAACGGTATCAGAAAAGGACCCCAGAAGGGGTGTGAATGGCTGTCCCTCTGCCCAGGCAGACTGAGACCACGGTCCCCTCCACGCCTGCCCGGCCTGGGCCCGCACCGCACGCCCTGCGCCCGCACCGCACGCCCTGCGCCCGCAGCAGACACTGGAAACGCAGAACGCAAAGCCCGGAAGGAGGAACCTGCTCCGAGCCGGGGCGGGGCCGGAGCCCAGGTCACCGCTGCGGCCCGAGGAGGCCCCGCTGGCCCTGCTCACCGGCTTTCAGGTCCGAATCCGCATTCTCTTTGCCGAGCGGCAGGCGGCCGGACCTCTGCTGGGGCCGGTGGCTGCCATCGCTGGGTGCGGCTACCATGCAGAGAGGCGGCTCCTAGGACAGGGCCCCAGGGCGGTGTCATTCACACCTGTGGGAGCAGGGGCCAGGCCACACCAGGGCCCCCACCCCAGGCCCCCGAAGTCTCTGTGGGGCCCAGGAGGCTCCGAACTTGGGCTGCCGTGCGAGGCCCCCTAGGTACCTCCGTCTTCTGCGGCCCCTCAGCCCAGCCCGACCCGCCAGGCTCCCCACCCCAGAGGCTCTGCGAGTCTGTGTCCTGAGTCAGGTGACAGTGACCAGGCCGGTTTCCTACTGTCCTTACGTCCACAGCTCAGGCAGGGGCCACCACACAGGGCGGCCAGCTGCATGAGGCAGCGTGGACCAGCCAAGGGGGGCATAGGCCGTGCGCTCCAAGAGGCAGCCTGGGCCCTCCTTGCCGTCAGCCCTCCCTGGGCCGTCCATCCAGCCCAGCTTCCGCGGGTCCCCAGCAGGCAGGGATGGCTGGGCTTTGCTCCGCCAGCGCCGTGCTCTTAGCAAGCCTCCTGGGGCCCAGGGGCCCCTGCTGCTCCCAGCCTCAGCTCCGCGGTCACCTGGAGCCCCCACAGGTCCCTCTCTGGGCTGGACCCAGGGAGCAGCTGCAGGAACCCCCCACCCCCAGGGCCTGAGCCCACTACTCCTCCCCTGAGGAATGGTCCTGGCATCCCTTTAACCCCTCCCACTCCGTACCCCCAACCTTAAGTTCCAGTGACCCCCTCCAAAGCTGTCCATCCTCGTCCTCTCACCCCTGACGTCCTCCCGCACCCCTACCTGAGCTGCCCTCAGTGCCACCCGTGGCTCCTTCCTGGGCCCCGTCGCCCACCCAGCGCCCCCTGGAAGTGTTCCCAGCACCCACACCGAGGCGCTGGCCTGCACAAACGCCCTTGTGACCTGCGCTCTGGCTGCTGGCTTTGGGGGGGCTGTGGACACGTTTGAAGGAGAGTTTCCTTTGGAGGTTGAACCCCTTCTGCAAACTGGTCCCCAAATCCTTTTCATGGAGGAGGTAAGGGCCATTGTCATCCATTCTAAACCTGGGGCGGAGCCAGGCTGTTGGAACTGACAGTGGGCGTGAGTCTAGGGGGCTTCCCGGAGGCGGCGAGGTAAGACCCTAGGGAATCCAAGGTCAGAGAACGGGACAGTGAACCCCAGGGGGTGACATTAGGGACCCCAGGGAAGGCAGGTAGGGGAAGGCAGAGCATGGGCAACTCTGTGCCCCACTGCCCGTCCCGGCACCAGGTGAGTGGCGCACCCTTCTGGCCCCTGCCTCCCAGCCCCTTGACCCTGCAGCTCAGGCCACTGCCGCCTCCCCGCCCCGCCCACACCCCAGAGCCACGAGCCTTCTGTTCAGTTCCCCCAAGACCTCCCGCAATACCACCCCCTCCAGGTCTGACAAGTGGTCAGTTGCCTGAAGCATCCCTCCCCCGCTGCCCCTCACACCCCTCCACTCCCTCGCCCCTAGCCTGCTGGCCCTCTCCCTGCCCTCCCCCACGCACCCCTGCCTAGGGGGTCCCTTGATATCCCAGCCACAGGCGGTGCCTGCGCTGGGTCCCCTGGGCTGTAAGCCCCAGCACAGAAGATGCCTTTGTTAGGGCAGGTCGGGGGCCTGGGAACAAGCCAGACACTCGGAAAGCCATCTCGAAAGGAGCCCCAGGCTAATCGGACGAGCGCTGTACAAACAACGTTATCCGTCTGTTAGGGTTGCTGAGAAGGTTATAAAAGATGACAGCACGGGAGTGGGGAAACTGGGCAGAGACCCCCAGTGCACACGGGCTAGCCACGAATCCCACTTCCAGAAATTCGGTCTATGGGAAAAATGAGAAATGAATGCATAAAAGATTCAGGACTCAAGGATTCTTCACGGGCTTAAAATAGCCGCACGGGTTCAAAAATAGAGGAAAAACGGGTGGTGGGTAAAAATTATGTTTTTGAAGACTGATAATGTGGGAAATCGCTCAGGATCCCACCTGCGATGAAAAAGTCACCTGATTCTAATTTAAAATGAAGAGCTCTCTCCGGGTGTTGGGATTTGGGGGATTTTTTTTTGAAGGAGCCTCTTCAAAAACGTCCAGTTCATCTGCCATGAGCGTGAATGGCCCTCGTCAGAAGAAAAGAGCTGATTTAAACCAAAGGTGATGTGAGGCTGGAAAGAAACGTAAGGAAAAGACAAGTCGCTGAGTAACTACCTTAGGCTGGGGACGGGGAGCTGCTGTTCCGAGGTTGGAGGGTCTGGTGGCCTTGGGGACCTGGGGAGCAGACAGGAAGGGGTCAGGCCTCGGGCCGGGAGGGGCGAGAGCAGACCCCAGCCCCTCTGGCCTGCGGGCAAACTGGACGGGTGTCCTTGAGACAGACGTCTGGGGTCAGGGAGACAGACAGTGCTGGCCCTGAGGTCATTCAGCACTTCTGCAGGACAGCCTGGGTCCCGCTAGCCGGGGCAGGCCCACCAGACACAGGACAGCAAGAAATTTATTCTCTGAAGAAAGCCTGCCACGAATGGCCACAGCTGGACGGGATCTCGAGGACATTTATGAGTTCACAGGGTTGGGAGCCAAGCTAGGCCGAGGTGGCCCAGGACAGCCTGGCTCCCGGCCGGCCCGAGTGCGTCAGGCTTTTCTCAATGTTGTCTGGAGGTCAGCAGAGGCCTGTGAGCTCTGGGGAGACTGAGGAGAAAGCGGACAAACAGACGCCGGCCGGGGCGGGCCCGGGGTGGGCACCATCCTCCGACTCTGGTCCAGGAGGAGCAGCGGGCCGTCTGCGGGAGGTGACCCGCAGCGCTGGAGCACGTGGACGGACCATGGTGTGCTGCCGACTTTCCCAGGGGGGCTCGGCGGCGGGCAGGGGTGGCTACCTCCTGAGAGAGCCCTCTGCGAGTGAATACTGTCCCCAGGGCTCCCCGAAAATTTGGCTCCTGAAAACAAGTTTGGAAGCCACAGTTGCCTGGCCTCCCTCCCCATCCCCAACGGCCACCCAGCCTCAGAATTCCACCCTCCAACTGACGCTTTGGCCGTCGGAACTGCCAGGCGTGTGCCTGTCGGTTTGGGTCTCTGAGCCCCAGAGGGACGGCAGTCTGGGGCTGCGAACGGCCCCTGTGTCTGCTTTGCCGCCAGACAGGGCTGTGACCGTGACAGGCCTTGCTGTCCCCCGGGGGGCTCCCTTGGCCCCCCGCCAGGCCTCAGTTCGGGGACTCTTCTCCTGAGGCGCTCCTGGCTGCCACCAGGAAGACCCTTAGGGGCGCGTGTCCCCAAGGCCACCATTG
>NW_011889037.1:1159490-1159877 GCF_000151845.1 Pteropus vampyrus | reverse complement strand
CGTGTCGTCCGCCTGAATTCATTCCATGGGTTTGGGCTCTCTGGGTCACTCCAGAACCGCAGCTTCCTGTCTCTGGCCCCCGGCTGCTCTGCTCTCAACTCCTGCTGCCCAGGCCACGGCCCCCAGAGTTCCCGGAGGTGGAGGGGTGTGGACGCCAGGGGAGCACGGCCACCCTGAGGACAAGGGGTTCTCGGTGCAATTCTCCCTTCACAAGTCACAGATGGCCAGCGGGCAGCTGGGGGCATGGCTAAGCTAACTGCCACCCTCAGCTGAGGGGCCTCTGGGGAGCCCGTGCCCTCCCCGGAGGGTGGGTCTGAGGACTTAGCAGTAAGTCCGGCAGGTGCTCTGAGACCCAAAGCCGCCTCTGGCCTGGGCACACCAGCCGCA
>NW_011889037.1:1158020-1158968 GCF_000151845.1 Pteropus vampyrus | reverse complement strand
GCCCAGCCTGGCCCCGTGTTGCCGGGCCAACGAATGCCGGGGGGTGGGGTGGCGTGTGTCCTGATGCCACAGAAATGAGCACGGTCCCGGCAGAGCAGTTTTGAGGGACAGCTAGTGTGCCTGGGAAGCAGCGCGAAGGACGGACGGGCCAGTCCCCTAAGGACCCGGGAGGGGGTTGAGGTGTTGGGGAGGGGGCAGGGCTGGGGGGGGACCCCACCGATCGTGACCGTGTGGTCGGCGCGCGATGTCCCCATCTCACGGCCGGCAGATGCCGAGTCCTGTCTCATGACAGGGATTTCTTTCGGGTTCCATGAAAACAAACTTACACAGGAGTTTTGTAATCTTTGGTTTTTCTTGCAGACGATGCTTGTCTTTCTGAGAACGGGGCACGGGCTCGTTTTCATGGGTCTGCTGATCCCGCCGTGCTCCGGCCTCCTCCGCTACGGGCGGTGGGCGGTCGATCAGCATCTCGGCTCCTCCTCACGCAGCGCAGCGCGGGCCTCTCTTGTTGTGCCGAGCTAGGTCGCCAGGGAGAGGCAGTCAGGGGAGCCGGGGGCATCTGAGGCTGAGTGGTATTGGGGAGCACGAGGGCTGCAGGGCAGGCAACCCCCTCGTTTCCCCGGGAGCGGCAGAGGGCCAGCGGAACCAGACAGGGCCCGGGGCCCAGACATGGAAGTGACAGGGTGCGTCACAGTTGCGTACAGGCGCCCAAAGGGCCGATCCTTCGAGAGGAGAGAGCTCGGGCCTGTGGGGTGGCCCACGCGCTCCAGTTTGGGGACCAGAGGAAAGAGAGCCAGAGATGTGAGGGAGCGGGGACAGCCCTTGCTGTGGGGCTGCCACAGAGCAGGGGACAGCCTGGGAAGGCTTCCCGGAGGAGGCAGGGGAGGGACAGAGGACCTGGAGAGCTTGGTGGCGGGGGATGATGGGATAGGACTGGGCGGTGTGGGA
>NW_011889037.1:1155482-1157041 GCF_000151845.1 Pteropus vampyrus | reverse complement strand
GGGGGACCTCAGTGGCCGACATGGCAGGGGACGTGCGTCGGCCTGCTTGTCAAATGCAGGGCTTGGGGTTCCGGTTTTGCCTTGTGGCAGAAGGACGCCCCCCGAGGCTCCTGACACTACAGTGGCAAACAGGGCTCTGGTTTGGGGGTGGTCACAGGGACGACCAAGGGGCGCCCAGTGGGAAGGCCCAAGGTGGCCCGGGCTGAGGCCTCGGGCAATCTTGCTTTCTTCTGCCTGACTCGGCCGGTCGCTCTGTGGTCACTTGTAACCCGTGAGCAGTGCGGCCCGAGTCCTGAGCAGTCTTGTCACCAGGAGACAGCCGGAGGGGCCCCCGCAGACCGCAGGACCCCCGTGGGCAGTTCCTGCAGGGCTGTCTGTGTCCTCCCGCCCTCCCGCCTTCTCCCTGAGTCCCTCCCAAACGCCCGGGGATGGAAGCCGAGTCGGGGGTCAGGCCGGGGAGGGAGAGGCCAGGAGGGGGCAAGCCCACAGCCTCGGGGGACCACGGGGGAGGCTGAGGGGAGGGAGCAGCTCCCACGGGCCAGGCCGCAGGAGAGCGTCAGGGCGGCATCTGCCAGGGCAGCCACGCGACCGGGTTCGAGCCCCGTCTGGAGACGGGTTTTGTCCTCGCTCTGCTCCCACCCCCTTCCCTCCCTCCCTCGCCCGACACACACGATGAGCGTGTGGGTCGAGCACCCAGAGCACCGTGGGCGAGCAAACAGCTGCCTCGGGGGGCTCGCAGCGTCTCTGCCACCACGGCCCAGGACACCCGCCGAGGCCTGCGACAGCCAGACTTCCGGCCGCAGGGCAGAAGGCGGAGCTGGCCACGGGCTCACAGAGCCCCCCTTCCTGCGGCCGCCAGGAATGGACCATGGCTCTGCCCTGATCTCATCCCTTTTCCACCTGCAGGGTCCCAGGGGGTCCTCACCACGGGGGGGGCGGACCCCAGCCAAGGCTGGGAGGGGAGGGCGGTGGCGTGTGGGGAGGAGCACACGGCCCACCTGGGCCCCTGCACGGACCCCACCTGCCCGCTGGCTCCCAGTGGTCACCCCGGCTGGTCCCACGGCGAGCGACACGGGGTCATCGCAGCTGCGCACCACCGACAGGACCGTGAGTGCTGCACCTGCACTCACCGCGGGGCCCGGGGGCACCCGTGGGTGCTGTGTCTGTCGGACGATGGACATGTGGATGGCGGCTCACAGGGGCCAGGCACGAGGGACGAGCAAACGAGTGAATGAATGAGCGAAGGATCGAAGGACGGACTGGGAACTCGCCTGGAGCCGCTGCCCCCGGGAGGCCTCCGCGGTGCCGCGTGGCCGGGCGCCCCCAGGGGTCTCTCTGGCCACGTGACCGCAGCGTCTGCTCTGGGCGGGCTGCTGCCTCACACGCCAGCGTCCCCCACGCAGGACAGCCAAAGAAGCGCGGCCTCGCAGAGTCCTTCCTCGCTCTTCCGGAATATTGCGATGCTCAGCAAGTGTCTGTTGAATGAATGAGTGAGGAGCTGGCTTGTGCGCAGCCCGCTGTGGGCCAGGCCCGGCGCCCGGGACGAGGCTCAGGGTCTG
>NW_011889037.1:1152550-1154192 GCF_000151845.1 Pteropus vampyrus | reverse complement strand
TTGCGATGCTCAGCAAGTGTCTGTTGAATGAATGAGTGAGGAGCTGGCTTGTGCGCAGCCCGCTGTGGGCCAGGCCCGGCGCCCGGGACGAGGCTCAGGGTCTGGAGCAAGTTTGGCTTGGGGGGCCGGACGTGGGCGGGCAGGCCCCGCGCAGGCCCCGCCGGGAGCCCTTGGCAGCAAACGGGAGAGCCCCTGGGCTCCCGCTGCCTGTGCTGAACAAGCCTTGCCCTGCCAGCCCCAGGGCGCACCCCCGGGACGTGGTCTCAGAGTCGGGGAGCTGGGGCGGGTGCAGAGACCCCCATCAAGGCCCCTGAGGCTGGTGCAGAGCAATGCGACCTGCTGGTCACACGTCAGCCCTTCCCGCAGTGATGAGAGCTGAGTTCACAGACCCAGCTCACAGGAAGAATGGCGGGCGAGGGGCCTGGTGCAGGCACCTGTGGCCACAGCCGTGGGGCCAGCAGCTGTGTCTGCTGGCAAAGCTGGTCCCCTCCCAGGCGGCGGGCGGGCGGGCGGGGGGCCAGAAGTGACGCCCCGGTTTCCGTGAGCGCGGTCTGCTCTGACAGGGCGGGGGGTGTGCAAGCACACGTGGCTGGTTTGCCCGGCCTCTGTGTGCAGGTGCTCGACGCTCCAGACACATCCTGCCCAGGGGTCACTGCTGTCTCTAGGGATGACCCTCTCTCCCTCCTGCCTCTTTAAGAGGAAGTCCCAGCCTCTGGCCTGTGTCCCAGGAGGCTGAGCAGGGCACAGCCCCGCCTACCAGGATTTTGGGATCGGCCTCACGCGCAGGAAGCCACTGCTGCCAGGAGACGGGGGCAACCTGGGTTACCGGCTGCCTCCCCCGCGGTGTCCTCAATCGCTCTCCAGCAGTAGCTGTTTGGGGCCTCAGGGCTCTGGCCCGGCACCTCTGGGGGGGACTCTGGCCATCCCAGACACTGGGCAGAGCCTTCCCCAGAGCACAGAGCCCTCTGGGGCCACCAAGGCTCCCTGGTTGACAGGGGGGCAGCCAGCGCTCCAGGGACCCCCGGGGCTGTCAGGATCAGCAAACGGGCCCCTGCCCCTCTGGGCCTCCCCGGAGGGCCCTGGCCCTGCCCTGGCCCCACCCTCGGAAGGAAGCTCAGCGCAGAGGTGCCAGCGCCCTCCCTCCCTGGGCACGGCACGTAGCACAGGGCAATAGAAGTAGCACGAGCCGCAAATGTGACTAAAATTTTCTAGTGGCCACAATAAAAATAAAGAGATGAAATTAATTTTAATCACATATTTTATTTAGCCTCATATGCCCAAAATATTACGCCGTGCAGAAAGTGTCCCGGCCCCTGGCTGGGGGCTAAGATGGCCCCTGGTCCGGCGTGCAGAGCTGGGGAAGAAAGCGGGGGGCACCGCACGTGTCGTGTGGCGTCGTGTGGTGTCGTGTGGCGTCGTGTGGTGTCGGGCCGCCTCTCCGCCCTGACTGAGGGGGAGGCACAGCCGCAGCCTGGGGGCCTGGCTGCGGAGGGCCGGGCTCTGCTGTGGATGAGACCCCTCTACATCCTGGCTCTCCAGAGCCTGCGCCCTGGCTGGTGGGGAAGGGTGGAGAGCAGGGAAGGGGGGAGCATGGCGGCTTCAGGACAGCACCCCAGGCCACCCTCCCACCCACACAGCTCAT
>NW_011889037.1:1150457-1151839 GCF_000151845.1 Pteropus vampyrus | reverse complement strand
CTCCCCGGAGGGCCCTGGCCCTGCCCTGGCCCCACCCTCGGAAGGAAGCTCAGCGCAGAGGTGCCAGCGCCCTCCCTCCCTGGGCACGGCACGTAGCACAGGGCAATAGAAGTAGCACGAGCCGCAAATGTGACTAAAATTTTCTAGTGGCCACAATAAAAATAAAGAGATGAAATTAATTTTAATCACAGATTTTATTTAGCCTCATATGCCCAAAATATTACGCCGTGCAGGAAGTGTCCCGGCCCCTGGCCGGGGGCTAAGATGGCCCCTGGTCCGGGGTGCAGAGCTGGCGAAGAAAGCGGGGGGCACCGCACGTGTCGTGTGGCGTCGTGT
This sequence comes from Pteropus vampyrus, assembly GCF_000151845.1. Taxonomy (NCBI): domain Eukaryota; kingdom Metazoa; phylum Chordata; class Mammalia; order Chiroptera; family Pteropodidae; genus Pteropus; species Pteropus vampyrus. The sequence continues at coordinate 1,151,503 of NW_011889037.1, read as the reverse complement.
GGCGTCGTGTGGTGTCGGGCCGCCTCTCCGCCCTGACTGAGGGGGAGGCACAGCCGCGGCCTGGGGACCTGGCCGCGGAGGGCCGGGCTCTGCTGTGGATGAGACCCCTCTATATCCTGGCTCTCCGGAGCCTGCGCCCTGGCCAGTGGAGAGGGGCGGAGGGCAGGGAAGGGGGGAGCATGGCGGCTTCAGGACAGCACCCCAGGCCACCCTCCCACCCACACAGCTCATTGGGACTCCAGGCACGGAGCTCCCGGAGGGCGGAGGGGGGCTGCCATCAGCCCTGCGGGCACAGAGCGCAGGGCGGCCACCACCCCCCGAGGCAGAGCCGCTGCGCCCCCTCCATTCCCCCATGGGAACCCCTGTCCCCTGCCCCCGCCCCGTCCCCTGGTGACTTGACAAAGGCCCAGGTGCTGCCACTGCTGAGATGGGGAGACAGGTGAGAAGGGAGACACTGAGGGGCCAGCAAGGACCTGTCACCGGGGTGTCTGTCCCGAGCCTGCTCATGGCCTGCAGCTACGGCCACCCTGTCCTATGCTGGAGAAACCGAGCTCCTGGAGCTGCTTGAGGAAGAAGGCTGAATTCTCCCAAATTCTCCCAGGGGCGCCCGGCCCGCCCGGAGGCCAGAGGGAGAGCCAGGGGAGTGGCAGCAGCGAGGGCGGCGGGGACCGGTCCGAGGCTGCCGCGGCGGCCTTCCTGGACAGCAGTGACCAGGCCGATGTCCACCGAGGCCAGGACGGTGACCGCCCGGGAGGGGACTGTGAGGAAAGGGAAGGCGGCAGCCACAGGGTTCTGCCCGTGGCGGCGATGCGTCTTCAGACGCTTTCCAACCGCCGCCTCCCCCGCCGGGGCCTCCCGACCCTGAACATGGACTCGCAGAGCCCCGCCCACCCTGACACACACGCGTGCACACAGACGCACACGCACACACACACGCGCGGTAGAGCACGCAGAGACACAAGCACGCAGACACACACGCAGGTGCCCCTGAAACCTGTCCATCAAGGATGCTGTGGGTACCGCAGCCTGGTTCCCATGGCAACGCC